>NC_058132.1:364820111-364888213 GCF_016433145.1 Gracilinanus agilis
ATTATATATAATATATAATTATGTGTAATGTATATGTATATATCTCAGCAGGGTCTACTCTGAATTGGATTTTTAAAGTTTCTTAGTTCTCTCATTTTGACAAGAGAGACATCTGTGTTCTCAAATCATATTTGGAGTACCTTCTTGGTCTTGACTGAGAGCTTTACTCATCAGTAAAGGAGAAAGTGAGAATGTTAGACTTCTCTATGAGGTAAAATGAGTGGTAAAGGAATTTATTTACTTCTTGGAAGCCTGTTTTCTGATTTGTGTAAAATTAAGTCATAGTATGGGGAATAGGGGAAGTCTGAAAGGGTGAGTTTCCCAAGTAGTAGGCCTTTATGTGCTGATATGCAGTATCAGCCTATATTTTATACTGGGGAATAGTTATGTCCAAATCTAGGCTCTGTCAGGTTCTGAGATCCCCACTTTGATTCTCTGTCCTCTCTACGAGAGCAGTGCCTCCTAACTCCAGTGCTTGGTTTATTTACATTCACTGATATGAGAACTAGTTAAAATCTTGAGCCATGTTTAGTTTTGGTTAGAAAAGGCTCAGGGGAACATGATAGTTTTCTTTAAGGATGTGAAGTCTTATCATGTGGAATAGGGACTTAACTTGTTCTGTTTGGCCCCAGAATACAGAACCAGAAATTACAAAACGAATTTAGATTTGATTTCAGAGAAAACCTCATAAGAACTACAACTCAAAAAATGTTTAGGTAGAATTGAAAAAAATAAGTGAACTGTTTTGAGGGAATGTGCCTTTCCCCTCTTAGGAAGTCTTCAAGCACAGGTTGGGTGACTGCATATTGGGTATGTTATAATGGGGATTCCAATCATGTATAAGATGGACTAGATGGCTGATGAGGTCCTTTCCAAGCTTCAAATACTGCCACTGGATATTCTGTCTGGTGGAAATAGTATTTATAGTTCCCACTGGTATACAATGAAACAGTAGCAAAGTGGTTTTTTTGTAAGAGAACTTGATCTTTTCATAAAGTGGTTCTTGAACTTCTCCTTGTTTACTGTGAATTATTATTTGTTGCCATGAAAAATCAAGACACAGAAGAAGAGGACTGGGGAAACAGGGATGATTTTTCAAGTGTAAGTTTCATATAATTCACAGTAGTCTCAGCAAAATTCCTTTGTGCTGTTGCATACTCTTGTAGAACCCCCATTTTAACAAATTCATAATTTCTTTGGTGTGGTTACTCTTTTCATGAGGCAGGCTGCAATTCCTATATACCAGACTTGGTGAAGGTGGCACGGGTGCAGAGCCAGCACTCAGGGAGCTGCTCCCTTCCCCCTCCTCTGAGCACAGGGAATTTTTGCATGCCCTGTTCCTATGTCCAGCAGCCCAAAGCAAGCACTTCCTTTTTCAGCTCTCTGGTAATGGGGTGGGGAAAGGGACTCACAGACTGCTTGAATTTTTCCTCTGGGCAATTGACCTCAGAAAAGGTTTGCCAACACTGCTATATACTGTTTCATTGTGAGTAATTCTTCTTGACTTTCCACAAATCTTCTACATAGGATATAGCTCATACAAGATAGTCCTTCTCCTAGTTTGGAGATTCTTAACCTGAGGTCCATGAACTTATTTTTTTCCAGTTTTTTTTTATAACTATATTTATAATGGGCTTGTCTTGGATCCTGTACAAGGATGGGGGGAATGTAATATGAAAGGGTTAAAAGGATGACACTTAGTGCCAGCAGGCTTCTAACAGTCTTTATTCCATCATGCTCTCTTCCAACAGGCTTCAGAATTTTGCTGTAAGCTTCTGACTCTGCTGAGCCAGAAGCAGTGCCTATATTCCTTCTTACCATGGGAACCAAGTTAGCTCATTACTGGAATCAAACAGTCAACAAAAATAATTTTGACTAGAGCCTGGCATCTGGAGCCAGGGAGAGAATTTCTTCCTAACCTCCATATCTTTATCAAGGTTATGTTGTTGTCTTTTCTGCAACTGTGTCCTCTTTGTGACCCTTTACAAGAATATCAGGAGAAGGGGGGAAGCCTTTGGGGATGATTTAACTCCTTGGTCCCCCACATATATTTTAATGCAATTGGTTTCCTTTGTAATAATTTGTAAAATATTTCATTCTATGCATTTGAAAGTGTAATTCTGAGAAAGGGGGCCATAGTGTTCACTAGACTGCCAAAATTACTGTCAGTAACCACACTCACAAAAAGTTAGAAATCTTTGTCTGGTAATTCATTATATATATTTTTTATTCATGGGCATAACAATGCAATCCTCCAGGTGTCCATCAATTGTAGCACATTTTCACTATGTGACTGGCTCAACTTTTTCCCCCCCTAAGCACAGGTGTCTTTCATGCCACATTCAAACATCTTTGCCAGCAGTCAACCTATGACTAACATGAGTGTTTTCAAGGCTTTTGGGGTTATATGTAATTAAAAAAATCTTTTATAGTACTATTATTCTATGATTTTTCTGCCACATAGCATCATTAGGAGAGCATTAGAGTTAAGGAAAAAGATTTTTGGAGCAGGGAGTATTCTGAGATCACTGAAAATGTTATACAATTCCCCAAATGCAATCTAGACTAATCTCTTCTTAGTGAAATTGTGGTTCATTTTAGTATTCATAAAACAGTTAAGACACCTTGTGAATTGAAAGTTAGTCCTGTAAGGGTTAAATTAAGGAGTTCGACAAAGTGAGGAGAGCAGTTTAAGAGAAACTTTAAGAAAGAAGCACAGATAGGAAGATAGAAAAGAGGAAAGAGAGATTACTAATCTTATACCCTATAAATATACCTAAAATTCCTAATACTACCTAAAATTTCCTAAAACTATCTCTGTCTTTTCAGGACAGGTTCTTCTGTCTGGCTCACCAGGCCTACCCTACTCTATCTATAAATGATTCACTAACTCCCTAACTCCCTAAAATAATAGACAGCCACCACTCACTCACTCCTTCAATCAGTTTTCTATAATAGCCCAAATTGTCAGTAGCCAACTGCCAGTAGCTTCTTGCCTCAGAGATAGACATCCTACTCTCTAGAGATGCCAGAGGCAAAAGACTCCTAACTGTCACTGGCTGCTTCCTTTTTCTCCTCACTGACCAACTCCCCCCCCCCAAATTCCAGTCAGAGGGCCGGCTACTTCCTCTCTTCAGTCCTGGTCTCTTCAGAGGGTTCACTGACTTCTGTCAGTTCTGATCTACTTTGAAATCCTTCTCTCTAGCTTCTTAAGGAGGCAGAGGGAAAGATGAAGAAAATCTTGCCTCAGGATTACTGACTATAAAACTGGACAAGCCATATGTTCTCTGTCTCAATTTTCTAATCTGTAAAATATGGGAAGTAATTAGTAAATTACTTCAAAAGGTTGTTATATAAATTGCATGGCAAATCTTAAAGCATTTGGACAATTATTAGATATCTTTTTTTCCCCCTGTCTTTAATACCTTTCCCAAATGTTGATGGATTAATTTGAGAAACCTCTTTTCTAGAGTAATATTACTTTCTGGGAATATGAGTCTTTCATTCTCTTTGTTTTTCTAGTGAGTGTGTGTGTGTGTGTGTGTGTGTGTGTGTGTGTGTGTGTGTGTGTGGTTATCCTGATCTTTTTCTTGTTATTATTTAAGAAGAAGATGGATTTTTTTATAAAATAAAGGGAAAGGGATGTAAAAGTAATCTTTGATGAAGAATCTAGACAGATGCTTCCCAATGTGAGAAGCGAAGCTCATGATAATCCATCATTTTATTATTTTTTGCATGGTTTTCAAGTAATTTCCATTAGGAACATTTAGAAGGAAATTTGATTCTTTTTTTGTGAATCTAATTGACATACTTCTTTGGGAACTAAATTCAGACTGTTTGCTTATAAAAATCTCTAGACAGATGTCAGTCAACATTCTTTGAATAAACTTGGCATGCAGAGCAATCAACCAGATATTAGGGGGATCATCATCCATGGCATCAGAGCCATGTTGGTCAAGAGGGAGACTGAGATGGTTGTAAGATAGATAGGTGTCAAAAGTACATATAATTTAAAGGTGTTAGAGCTAAAAGATCAACCAGGATTCAAGATTCACTGCATTATTATGATCCAAAATAAACTGAAGTTTAGGGACCAGTGTATTGAGCAAGAAAGTGAAGAAAAATCATATTCAATTGGTCAAGACAAGAGAGTAAGGATAATTATCTTATTGGTCAGGTTTTTTAAAGCATTGCATTAATATATAGAATACAGATAAATCTAAAAATAGTATAGAGGTTATTTATATTATGCCCTCTTTAATTCTTTAAACTAAGCACTTTTTCTCCTGATTTTCATTTTCTAATTTGACTATTGTTGCTGCTATCTCCTTGGTTGGTTGTTGTCCTTCATACTGGAAGAGGACCAAAATGAAATCACTGGTAACATATTTGACTGGAGCATAAATTAGATTTAAGTGAATCAGAATTGTGAAAAGTCTTCATTCTCACTTTCTCCTTCAGAGTCATCTCAAATTCCAATGGCAAAACCAAAGTTAAAATGGTTGATGACGCCTCAGAGTGCAGTGGATAAATTTGTCTTTTTTGCTTTCTTAGAAGCATCTCAAAGTGCCTTCTTCACCTTCATGAATGTTAGGACTAATTGTTCTCATCTGTTCCTTATGCCGGGGATGTTTTCACTCCAATCCAAAAAAGTGTTGAATAGGGCTATGAATGGACCCTTTATCTCACTGATCTAATATATTGCAAGCATTCACTTTTAAGTGTTAACTGACCTCTTCCCAAATATTAAGAAGGGTATATCTTTTCCTAATGGTAATCTATAATGTATATTGGGAGTGGGGAAAGGAAAATTCCCATTATCACTTTCAAGATGGGTTTTGAAAGGGGGTAGATGATTGTTTTCCTGGTAAAGCTTAAAGATTGGAATTATTAAGGTCTTGAATTTTGGTGTTAAAGCAATACTATTGAATATAGAACTTGGAGTCAGACCACTTGAGTTCACTTCTTTCCCAGCTCTATAACTGGGGGCAAATCACTAACTTTTTGAGTTTCAACTTTTAGAGGCAGCTAGATAACACAATAGATAGAGCACTAGAGCTGAATTGATAAAAGAATAAGTTCACATATGACCTGAGATATTTACTAGCTATGTGATCCTGGGTAGGGATCTACTTTGTGCCAAGCACTGTGCTATGTGCTTTACAAAGATTGTCTTATTTGAGACTCACAACAATCATATGAAGCAGGCTCTATTATTACTCTCATTTTATAGTTGAGGAAATTCCTGTTTACAGCAGTTAGACAACTTATGGAGGGTCCCACAGTTAGTAAGTGTCTGAGGCTGGATTTGAACATAGGAATTTCCAACTCCAGTTCCAGCATTATCCCACATGCTACCTAGATGTCTCATAGCATCACTTATGACTTGCTCCCTTTTAAGTCTAAGACCAATATTCCCTTTCCTTCTCATTTCTTTCTTTGTTGTCACTGCCCTAAGTTTTTCATTCTCTGCTCTAAGAGGACACTTGGACAGTAGGTAGTTATTAGAATTGGCTTTATGATTTGTTCAACAATTGCACGGTTCAGAAAGCAGGTGAGATAGACCATTAAGTAAAGTAGGTTTGCAATGATGACATTAGCCAGAAACAGTAATTGTCACATCGAAACTGGAAGCTGCAGCAGTAAATGCATGAATCAGATTTAATATTTGCAAAAGAATGAGATAAAAGGAGTCAAGGGTAGTTCTCTAATTGTTTTTACTCTTCTTCCATAGCTTTTGTTTTCTCTTCTCCTCACATGAGCATTTTTCGTAAGAGCTTCAAGCAGAAGTAGTAAAGTGAAATCCAAGTTAAGTAGTATTATTAACTTATCTGGCACTCTTGCTTGCATCATAAATAAAGACTATTTTTTTTTCTTCTCTTAACTAACTCTCAGTTGAGCCTTTCTAGGAAGTTTTAGATCTATTTTGGCAATGTGTTGCTAGATAGTGCCATACCATGTAGTCAGCTGGGTTCTGGGGATGAACTGGGGCCAACCTCAAGTCAGTTCATAAATATTTATGAACTCAGAATGGATAGTGAAAGAAACCTTTTAGATAATGCCTTAAGAATTTCAAAACACTTTACAGTTTCTCATTTGAGACTAAAACCAAACCTATTTTATGAGATCAGCACTAATGGATTAATATGCTTATTTCATAGGTGAAAAAACTTAGCCCCACCCCCTACTCCAAATTATGGAACTTGCCCAGGTAAATAGCTAATAAAGTGTCAAAGACATTATCTGGACATAGATGTTCCTGATTTTCAGATGAAAACTATTGTCACTTTTAGGAAGAATTGAGATGTAATATTTGATTGACTAATCAAAAAGTCAATTCCTTTTCCTGTCCTTTGAATAAAATACCAAACCTACTGCTGGGCTTTGAAAGACCTCCACAATTATTTTCCAGTCTTATGTCATATTGTTCCCTTTTCTATACTCACTCTACATTTGCTCCTCTACCTAGTTTTAACTCCAAGGAACAAGACACTCTTCTTAGGTTAAGCAAATCACCTATAATTTTACCATGTGGCTACTAACTTGTCTTAATTGGCACCACCTCTCTTAGCCTCCTCTCCCCTCTGAGTGGTGAACTGTAGGGTTGATCACCAACTGTTTGGTTGATACCAAATGCATTTTTTTTAGGGGATAGTAATTGGACTTTAGGGCTTACTCTATTTTGTTCTCCTACTGTGCCTGGTTTCAACTGCATACTCCCATTCTAAGTATTTACTGTTTCACCCTTTGCCTTTTCTGCCTCCTTTTGTGTGTTATCTCTCCCATTAGAGTGTAAGCTACTTCAGGGCAAGGAGAGTCTTTTTTTTTTTAATTGTATCCCCAGTTCTTAGCATTGTAGTTGGCATATAATAGGCACTAACTAATGTTTATTGGATTAGTTGTATTGAACTAAACTATTCATTCAAAATGAATTTGCTTGCTTTTCCCTAAAAATGAAATTCCATACCCTGAATTCATTCAGTCCTTAAGGAAGTAATAGCTGAGCATAAGGAAAATCTCTTTGGCATCTATGGGGAGAATTGGATCAAAGAGAAAAGAAAGCAAGGAGACCAATTAAGAGAATATTGTAAAATATTGCTGGAAGAGATGAGGAGGGTGGGAACTAAGGTGATGACTGAAAAGTTAGGGGGAATGTATCTATGTAACAGGCCTTGGGAAATGCCCAACAGTGAATTCACAGAGAGCTGCAGTGAGTGTTTGGGGAGAGCACCCCAGCTGATCAATGCTGTACTGCAGCCTGGGAGTTGGGTTTCAGTACTTCCTGGCCAGCAGAGCTGGCTGAAATTGAAACCTGTGGTGAAGTGTGTGGCAGGCTGAGAGCTTTAAAAGCACAGAAAGTTAGGAAGAAGAGCAAGAGTTGAGAGAGAGGCACACAAAGTCTATCAGGTGCAATTGAGTCAAGAATTATGGGAGCTTAGGAAGCTGTGTGAGATCACAGATTCCATTTTATTGAGCATATAGGTCAAATATTTATACAGTTCCTACATTCTATGATCAAAAGAAAATATTAATCAGGAGCATATGTCCTTGGTGCCAATTAAAGTACATTGGTTTCACTTGCATTAAAGAGTACATACATTTTGTCAATAGGAATCTTCAAAGTCCTCTTTGGTCTGTCATCACTGGCATAAGAATTTCTTTAGAAGTACAAAAGCACTAAAGATGGCTGAAATGTAAGGCCACTGTCCCAGAGATAGGGCTCAAGGTTTGTCATAATAAGTTAACTGGTCAGGATGTTCTGAGCCAAGCCAGGTACTCTTTAGATAATGATTTGTAGATCTACAGGGTCAAGATCAGTCCTTGCCAGCGTCTGAGGCAGATCTGCAGATATGTCTTTTCTGGCTGCTTTTGCCTCAATGGGCCCAGAAGGTCCTTATGGACTTTCTCATATCTGAGAAATGTAGAAGTAGTAATAATAACATTTGAAAGAGGATTTTGAAGAATGGTGAAAAGTTGAGGAAAATGCTAAGACTGGAAACCTGGAAGATTGATTGGATGGTGGAAGGCTTAACAGAAATAGGGAAGTTTGTGTAGGAAGGTTAATTGGTTCTCTTTTGGACATTTTTGAGTTTGTGATGTGTCTAAGGCATCCAGTTTGAAATGTCTCTACCAACTGAATTCTCAAGAAGCAGTATTTATTAAATTTAAGTTAATTTATATATTGGTCATTTAAGAAAATCTAAACTAATTAGTAGCCTCCATCCATAATCCATACTGACTCCAAAGAACTTGAGTGTGGCAAAGGAGACAGCAAGGACAAATGTAGGGGCAAAGGAGATGAAGAATCTCTTATATACCCTTGGTAACTTCATCATCCAGTCCTTTCCCTGGACATACCAAGACATTTCTGATTGGCAAATAGTCACTGAGGAGATAGACTCACCTTAACCTTGCCCTCATTACTTCATTACAGGAAAGGGAATTGAGACCTGGAAGACTTGAACACATTCAGCCATGTGAGTGTATCAGAATGGTTGCCTAGGGCATGATGACTTCCCTTACCTAAGAGAGTTTTCATTTAAGGATAAAAAGGAACAAGTCCTTACCCTGGCTATAACAAAAGCTGGTCCAATGAAATAGTCTGAGATCTGGAAGTAAATTACTTTAACTTGTAAGCTAGCTGACCTTCTAAAACCTGAGGCTTAAGCAAGTTTTTATAAAAAGAATTATCATAGTTCGATAGTAATTTTCCACATCTAATATGCACTGGGCAATGCAAGACTAGACCGTAAATGAGAGATTGAGACCATATGTATCAATCTGTGAGTAATCTGCATGGAAATATAATTAAACCTATGGATCAATAAGAGAATATTAAAAGAGAAGAAAAGGTAGCCTAAGACAGGCTCTGTGTGGCATGCCCATAATTAGGGAGAATTATATATATGTGTATATGAAGTCTTATAAAAGAAAACTCTAGGGTGGTTAGGCAGGGGAACCAGGAGAGTAGTGTCACCAAAAGTTTTAACTGAAACTCAGCTGAACACTGAGAATACAAAGAAAAGGAAAAAAATCCTATTATCTAGGAATTAGAACCTAATAGGGGAAACAATATACAAATAAAATATGAATAAATTAGAACAGGGAATAAATTGGCAGTAGTATTAGAGGGAAGACATTGCGATTAATGAGGACCAAGAAAGACTTCTTTCAGAAGCTAGGACTAGATGTACCTTGCAGAAAGTCAGGGAAATTGGGGCAGAGATGAGGAGGAGCTAATATAATGAAGTTAATCCAGGTATCATGAGGAAGACAGGATGGTAGCTACCTTGTTTTATGAAACCCAATTTACCTTGGTCCCCTGGGAATTTGCCCTTCAGAGAAGTCCCAAACTGACCCTTATTTTAGACTGAAAAATGCCTGCTTAAAACAAATTTTGAGGCAGAAACTTTATTAAGTAGGCTAATTTTAATATTGACCCTCTTCAGAAATTCAAATACCAGTTCCAATCCTGAATGGAGAACATTAGAAAAAGTCTATGTCTTCTGTGGTTTGAATATAATAAAAAGTTTTACTCTTTAGACACTTCTCCTACTGCCAGGACAATTCAGAATGTACAAGAGAAAGTCTGGAGAGAAGGGGGGGAGAGATCATGTTTTAAGTGTAAAGGGATTTGGAGTCTATCCCACCAGTGAAAGATTGGATTGTCAGAGGGCTCCTTTGCTGATCAAATAGGCTGCAAAATTGCATCATGTACCTTTGTGGTTATTGTAAATTGCTTTTATTTATAAGTCTTAGTGTCTCACTTAAAGTTGATTGATTAAAAAGAAATCCATACACTGAGCATTCCTAGTGTGTTTTTATATTTTCTGAGTGCTTGAACTAGAAATCTGTATGGACAAATGAAGCCTCCTTCAGCTTTATAGGCTACATTCCTTCCAGCCTCAGGATGAGATAGATAAGCAAACCCACCTTTGTTGAAAGGATTAGAAAGAAAATCTATTGTTCTGATGTTAATCTATTTGCATACTGAAAAGAAAAGTCTGAGCCCTTCTCCCTCCCTGATCCTCCCCTTTCTGCCTCCCACATATTTTCCCTTTTCCCCTCCCCCAGGTCTTTATTTCCCTGAGCTTTTCTTTCTTTTTTTCTTTCTTTTTTTTTCCTTTCCTCTTACAAAACAGGCACTTTATTGCCTCTAAATGAACTGGTGTGTAATGGTTATTGTTAAAGCCATTTAAACAACATACAGCTTTATTTTATTGTATGTGCTCCTATTTTTCACTAATTGCCATGGCATCATTCCTGAACCCACCTGTGCTAAACACAAATGACTGGGCCTACTTAACAGCTTGCTTCACTTCAAGTTTTCTTTTCTACTTTTACTTCGCCAAGGACTTGGATGCAAAGGTCAAAAACAAAGTGAAGTTTGGTTCTCCCATGTCTCCTCCACTCTCTGCCTTTCTAGTCCTTCACTGTTGCTTTATTAGAACTACAAGCAATAATACCTTAGGCACACAACATTTGAAAAGGATTTAAAAATCCAATCTTGGGGAATGTTATTGAATGTAAATATGGAAATGTGAATTTTGGTCCTAATGTTGCCACTGAGAAGTTCTTTTACCTGAAAGGTGGTCCGATGGAGTGAAAAGAGCCCTGTGGGTATGGAGAAAAAGACCTGGAGCAGCTAGGTATCATAGTGGATGATGGTGTGCCAGGCCTGGAACTGGAGGACCTGGGTTCAAATATGGCTTTAGACACTTCCTAGCTGTGTGATGCTGGACAAGTCATTTAAGCCCAATTGCCTAGCCCTTACTACCCTTCTGCCTCGGAATTGATAGTATGGATTCTAAGATAGAGGAGGAACAAAAGAAAGGAGGGAGGAAGGAAGGGAGAGAGGAAGGAAGGAAAGAAGGAAGAAAGGAAGGAAGACAGGGAGACAAGAAGAAAGGCTGGGCCCAAATTTAGGTTCTGCTACTGGTTAGTGGAAAGGTCACTGACTAAAGTAGAACAACCTGGATTGAAATCCTGCCTCTGATTCTTACTACATGTATGTTGTTGGACAAATGACTTAATGTCCCTGGACTTTAGTGTCTTCATTTTCAAAATGAAAGCAATGAAATAAATGGCTTCCAAGGTCACTTCCAAATGCAGGTTGTCAATGAGAATACATTTGAAAGGAACATGCCTGTTTTTCTTGAGTTACCGTATCCCCAGGCTGAAAACATGGAGGGCTCAACATGGCTTCAATAAAAGTTTTATTCACTGCCAGATGCCTCTGTGTGCCATAAACCCTACCTGAAGCAGCCTGAACCTGCTTAAACCAGTTGTGCTGTCTGCTCTGGTGTCAGACATCCTTTTTCTATATTCCAACTCTTGCTAGACTGCCCATTCTCTGCCCTTATTTTCTTCTTCATTCTTCCCTTTTGTGGTCTGCTAGCATAAATTGCTCCTTTCTTTCCTAGCCTAGGGTCTCCAGAGTACTTTGTGTTTGATTTCTCCAGCATGTATGTCTCTTTCTTTTACCTCTAATAAAACTAATCCTACCTTAATATAGCCTGTAATCAACTGGCAATTAGGGTGACTGGTGATCCCCTAAACCCTGGTTTACAAGATCATGAACAACTCAAGTTACCATTCAAAGTTACAGTATCCATATCTGTAAAATAGAACTTGAGTTTAATTTGGACACTTATAGAATGAGGGATTGGAATAAATGAGTTCAAAAGTCTGTTCCAGCTAAGTTTTGAAAAGGACCTCCTGTTACCTAGTCCAGACTTGTTATTTTAGAGATAAGGAAACTGAGAACTAGAAAATTTAACTTATTCATTTACCCAAGGTCACATAGGGATATAGTTTGTGACAATCAGGATTTGCAGTTGTGTCTGTCTCTATGTGACCCTATTTGGGATTTTTGTGGCAAAGATACTAGAGCAGTTTACCATTTTCTTCTCCAGCTCATTTTACAGATGAGGAAACTGATGTAAACAAGGTTAAATGACTTGTTCAGACACTAGAAGTATCTGAGGCCAAACTTGAATTCAGGATGATTAATCTTTCTGACTCCAGGCCCAGTGCTCTATTCAATTTGCCCCTTACTACACTGAACTGTGCATTTATTGAGCCCTAAATTTCTGGCCATTTGGTAGTTATTGGTGATAGAAAGGCAAAATAAAAACAACTTTTACTCTCATGATACTTATATTTCCTACCTTTAATAGTAGTTATAAAAGGTTAAAAGAGAAATTGTTTGCAAGGCAGTTAGCAATATATAATTACATCAGCTAATAAGTATTTATATTGGGCAGTTAGATAGCATAGTGGATAGAGCACTGGGACTGAATTCAGTAAGAATCATCTTCCTGAGTTCAAATCTTATTTCAAATACCTACTATGTGATCCTGGACAAGTCACTTAACACTGTTTGCCTTAGTTTCCTCATCTGTAAACAAGCTGTGAAGAAAGAAATGGAAAACAACTCCAATAAATTAGCCAAGAAAATTTCAGATAGGGTCATTAAGAGTCAGACAGGACTGAACAACAAAATACTTATATCAGTACTTAAAGAACTGATGACTTTTTTCCATGGAAAACTCAACCAACGCTGATTGCGAGCTTCTGTGCTCAAGAAGAAAAGTCTTCTGTGATATTTTTAGTTGAATAATCCCCTACATCTGAGGACAACCAAATAAAAAAAAAAACCTCAATAAACTTGGTGGGTTTTGTCCCTGAACAATAGAAATAGGTCTAGTACAAGACCAATTCTCAAATTTTTTTCAGTTTAATGGAATCTGGGAAAGATTAGACTCTATGATTTAATGACTTAGGGCCATGATGGTGAACCTATGGCACATGTGACAGAGAGAGGGGCACTCAGATACCTCTCTGTGGGCACATGTGCAGTCACCCCAGCACAGAGTTTGCCAGAGTTCATAACTAAAAAGCCGGAGGAAAGCAGAGCCAGGCTGGTACCTCCCTGCCTCTCCACACATGCCTGAGGACATTTCTCACATCACCCACTCCTCTAAAAGGCTCGCCATCACTGACATAGGTTCACCTTAAAATCATGATGAGGCAAAGAAGAGTACGTAAGTGGCAGTGGCTAAATATATCATTATTTTTATCTCCTATGATTCTATTCTAGTCAGGCTACTGCCTACACCATAGAATCCAGGGATCAGCATTTATTAAAAAACTTACAATTTACCAGGCATTCTGTTAAGTACTGTATCTACAAAGAAGGAAATATGTGCAGAGTTTGTATACTAAAAGAGGTAACAAACAGATACGGAAGTATAATGTACAACCAGATGTAAACAGTTTGGCTGCTGAAAAGGACAGAAAAGGCGCTTTTATATAAATGAAAAGAACTAAGTTAACTAGGTAATGCCTCTTTCATAGGTCAAAAGTTTAGTGGATGAAAGTTAAAGAACTTTTGTTTAATGAAAATTTATCAATTCCATATGCAAAGAAATAGTTTTATTTTATTTTATTTTATTTTTAAAACCCTCACCTTCTGTCTTGGAATCAATACGATATATTGGTTCCAAGGCAGAAGAGTGGTAAGAGGTAGGAAATTGGGGGTAAGTGACTTGCCCAGGGTCATACAACTGGGAAGTATCTGAGGCCAGATTTGAATCTGGGACCTCCCATTTTTAGGCCTGACTCTCAGTCTACTGAGCTACCCAGCTGCTCGAAAGAAATAGTTTTAAATTAAGGTGTGAACAGTTTTTGTCTGACAAAAGAGGCAGAAAATAAATATTATAAAAATAAAATGGCTTAAATCACATTTGAAAGGATCTAAGGTAATACTTCTTTCACTTATGTATGGAGAATAAAATTATCCTTTATTTACTTAAAAAATGCAAAATGTAAATGTAAAACACACAGTCTTTAGAGACATAGAACATTAAGAGGACAGGATTGAGGAATAAGAGATAGCAGAGATTAAAAGGCATTTTGTTCCCTTAGTTCATTTGCAAATAATTATTTTTCAGGATTAAATGGTTAGAATCATGAAGTGCTAAAGCAATTAACTGAAGACAAGAGGATGATCAAATGAGGACTCATTTTTGAAACTTGGAGAAAGGAAGGGTATTAGGCTGTTGGTCTATTTCAGAAGGAAAAGGTGAGTGACTGAATTCCAGAAGACTGATTTGAATAAATTACTTATCTGAACTGATACAAGTGAAATAAACAGGACCACCAAAAAAAAAAAAAAAAGAAAAGAAAAAAATACATGCAATGATTTCAACATTGTAAATGGAAAGAACTCCAGCCACAAAATAATTGAGGATGAATATTGTTTATTGAATATGGGAGTGGCGTGTCAATCTTCTCCTTTGGGAAGATCAATTTGACATGAGTAGAGGAGAGATTAGAGCAAGGAGAGTCTCCAGTCAGGTAAACCAAACGGTAGGATATTACAAAAGTTTGGAGATGAGATAATGAGATACTGAAACATGATGATGGCCATATCAGAGAGAAAGGGGCCATATAGAAGAGATGGTAGAAGGTAGAATTGACAAGATTTAGGCAAAGACTAAATGGGGGTGGTGATGAGAGAATGGAGAATCTTCTCTCTTCAATGGTATTACAAGCAGAATCCTGGAAGTCAAATGTCAAGCTGAGCTTTCAGTAGTCATTGATTTGAGATGCCAGGCTAAAAGCCAAACCTTGCAGAAACAAGGCAGAGGTCAAGAATGAAATACAGGATCAAACTAAGCAGACAGTCTGGAACCACACAGGATGCAGAAGCCTGTGGTCAAAGATGGAGGAGAGAATCAGAGCCAAAAAATCAGGCAGGAGCCAAGGAGATCATGAAAAAGTCAAAAGTCAAGATGGCACCAGAGTTCAAAGCCAGATAAGCAGGCAGGAGTGCAGAAGTGGAAAGAAAGCCTTAACAATAAGTAAACCCAACCTCAGACAGTAAAACATATATTCTTCCTACTGCAAAAGGTCTAGATCTTCTATGTACTGGAAAAACTACTTCCCTTAAATTCTATGGTCAGGAACCATATTTTACTTTTTAAAAAAATCCTCTCATCTGCACATAGTTAAGTTCAATAAATATTCTACCTATTAAATTAATAAATGAGTATTTTGACCTTGTAGTACTTAGATTTTTGCATCAATTGGGTTAACATTTCCTTACTGTTACAGTTTTCCAAAAAAGTAAAATATGGCAATGCATAAAAAATCCCTAGGGCTCAAATGGAGGAAATATTTTAATAAATATCATTACATTAATGATAATGATACCTTACTTCCTAGGAGATCTTAGCCAAGTCATTTGACCTCTATGGTAATAATTTTACTTTGGTGTAAACTTATGATGTTGGATTAGAGGGACTTTCAGTTTTCTTCAGCATCCAAATCCTTAATCAAGCCCAAGATTAATGTACAACATTGTCTGGAGATGAGTGTTGGATCAAATGTTACATAAAGCAGTTAGTCTTTCTCTACCTCAGTTAATTTTATTGACTATTTTTTTAAAGCAAATTTTTTAAATGATCCCTAAATCCTAAATACATTAATGTTTGATTCTGGAAAGTGTAACTTTTTTTTTTTTGTTTTTGTCAAATTTACCTCCAATATTATGTTTTGGTTAGGCCAGTTTGAGAGCTCATTGCTTTCACTTTTATTGTAGACAGAATATAATTTCTGAAGTCAGGGGACAAGGATTTGATTTCATCTTCTTTCACTTAACTGTTTGCCATTGGCAAATCTGGAGCTTAGTATACTTATCAACAAAATGAGTTTTCAAACTCAATCATCTCTGAGGTCCATTTTCACTCTAAATATTCAATATAATAGCATATAGAACTACACTCAAAATGAAATGGGTTGATTTTAGAGGGCCTCCCTCTAAAAAGGAAATGCTTAATCAGACATTCACTATGGACATACTGAAAAGAGTCAGTTGATCAAGAAGTAGGCTGGAATAGAAGATCTTTAAAATTACCTCCAATGCTAGGAATCCAGTATTTTGAGCTTTAAATTATTTTGTGCTTTTTGAGCCAGGACAGTGACTTCTCTCTTGATTATCTCCAATTTAATGAGTCTATATCCTATTCCTATAAAAGGTGCTGATGTTTTGAGTCTTCTATTAGACTCTTCCCTCCTTGAGATCAGGGACTGCTTTTTGCCCTTTTTTTGGTATCCCCTGCTGCTTAGCACAGTGCCTAATGAGCACTAAATGCTTAAAAAATACTTATTGACTGACTAATGAAAATGGGAGATGGCCTTTATATATTCTAGACAGAAAACTAAATCCAGCCAAGGATTAAAAATTTTGTCATGGATTGATGTTTTAAGTTGATAACCTTCCTATAGATATGGGTGAGAAGATAGTCCTTGAGTAAACATTAATTCCATTTTTGAAAAAAAATCATGGATCAGTGAATTTTAAAAAATGTGTCATGTTTACCTTCTTAGGAACTGTTCATAAGCATTTTAAAGGACAGAGCTCTCCCACAATACGTATTTACATGAATTTAACCATTTTGCACTCAACTAAATGATCCTGACCAGGCAGAAAAATCTGCATATTGTAACCTTTGGTTAAAAGGTCTGAATTTTCATGTTATGTCCTATAAAAGCAAAGTGACTTTGAATGACTGGTAGAGTCTCCATTTTGTGTGCCTCCCACTGACAGCCTGAGGTTTATATGACAGGGAAAATTCACTTTTGTAGAGCTCGGTTGACTTGAAATTCATATTACGTTTAAATGTCTTCCGGATTAAATATATTAGCAACTCCTAAAAAACCAACACCTGCAGGATGCAAATTAGTATCCAGTCAGGGATATGTTGACATTTGATGTAAAAGATTTATGGCACTATCACCTGAAGGAACTACAAGCCAATCTTTCCTCTCTTTTCAGCAGTGACATGGTTCCCAACTCTCCACCCCTCCCCACGAGAGAACTGTATCAAGTTTAAGATTTCACACTTTGAGATGAGAAGAACTTGGATTGGGCTTAGAAGTGAAAGAAAAATAATGATGGAGGACAAATATGAAATATTGTATAAAGAGTCAATAAATAATCTATAAACTCTAAATTCTTATATCCCAAGATTCTGGAATAAATGTTTCCAGTCAATCCAGAGACTTTGGAACAAATATTGTGAAGTTCAAATGTGTTGTTTTGAGTTTAGAAAGAAGTCAAACTAATGTAAAAGGGGAAAAAAGAAAATTAACCATAGAAATCCCAGGCATTTCACTTGAACTGTTATTCTTTTATTCTTATTTATCTTTTATTCTCTGAAAAATCCCAGGCAAAAATTTAAAATATCTCCTGAAGAGTAATCATAATTTTAAGTCATCTTCATTCGTAATCAGCTAGAAGTTTATTCTTACTTTACAGGTAGAAACTGAAGCTCAGAGAAAATAAATGTTTTAACCAGGGATAAAACAGTGAAGTAAGGATTTGAATACACATCTGTTATTCTAAATCAAGTACCTTTTCCACTGTACCATGGTGCTTTCTCGATAAATGAGTAACAATTATCAAAGCTTAATAAATAATGTATTTTTAATCTAATATTCACTGACAGTGTGGTTGGCTTGATAGATTATATTTGTCAAATTTCCTTAATCTATTTGCTCTAATATGGACTTCTAAAAATTATTTTATGCTTGATGTACATTTCAATAAATAGAGAAAGCATGGTCTAAAGAGCATAGCTATCAGCAAGGTTAACAGTCTGGAAATTCAAGGATTGTCCATCAGCTGGGGCATAACTGAACAAATTGTTATATAATCGTAATGGAATGGGATTGGGCCATAAGAAATAACTATCAAGATGATTACACAAAACTTAGAAAGTCATTCCAAATGATGCAAAGTGAAGTGAGCAGAACCAGGAGAATGTTGTATACAGTAGTAACAATAACATACTATGATCAACTATGAAAAAATTAACTATTATCAGAAATGTAAGTATCCAGGACAAACTTACAGGATTCAAGATGAAAAAAAAATTCTATCCTTAGCCATAGAATGCATTGATAGAGTTCGAATTCATGTTGTGCTTTACCATTCTTTACTTCATAACTTTTTTCTAGTGTAAACAATGTGTATCTTCTGTCACATGAGGGACATGAAAATTTATACACATGTACAAAATCTATCATAAAGCCTGTGGTCTTGGAAAAGAGGGTGGGATGAAAGAGAGATAATATAAATAGCAAAATGTCAGAAAATGATTATTACAAATTGTATTGCTGTGGAAAAAATTGAAATTTTTAAATATGAAAAGTGAGTAGCTTCTCAGAGTTTTATTCAGACAAAATGTATGAGTAAGTGCATTAGGCTGCAGATGACATTATTGTTTCATAAGATTGGGCCTGGACTTAGCATTTAACATTTTCTCTGATGACCAAATGATGAAATAAAGTAGCCAATTGCTTTAGAATATGGACAACATGATATAAAATTTTCTTTAGAAAGTAGGACTGAGAACTAAACACATAGTAGGACAATATTGAATAAGGACCCAGGCTATGGATATGATAGTTAAAGGAAGGGAAAATGGAAAATGGATATGGCCTTGAGTCAGCAGCATAATTAAGTCAATCTTTGATTATCTATAATCACAAGCAGAGTGAGAATCAGGGCCTCAAGATAAAGTGAGAAGAACTAGAATGATTTATACTAAAGAAGAGAAACCTAAGGGAAGAGTTTATCTTTAAGTATAGTATTTTAAAAAATAGTTGAATAACATCTAACATTTAGACATCAAAATGATTTATAAAGAGTTTGTGGAAACTCCCTCTCTACTATTTCCTTTAAAAATGTGATTAGATTTCTGAGCTACATGATAGCAGACTAGATAGTTTCTCTGATCCTTAGATTCCCCCAAATAGAAATGTGACAAAGATAAAGTAGCTTCTGATATTTTCATGATGTAGAGAGAACAAGAATCTAAAGAAAAGGTCAAAAGAAAACAAAACAAAAAACCCTCAGCAACTAATAGTCAGAGTCATAGTTCACTGTGCACCCCTCCCTCCTATGCTACCCTTAGTGAGGCTACACTGAGAGACCCAATGACCCAATATAAGTTTACACCAAAACCTGCCTATATTTCTCAGTCCTCCCTTCCCTTTTATTTAAAATGCAGTAAAGCCCCTAGTCCCAGGCTGTGGAAATTTTCTTTGACCTCAACAGCTAATTTGGCAACAGTTCTTTCAGTGCAAAAGACTGATGACAGATGCTGAAACCAGAAGGAACAATGCAACCCCAAAGCTGGAAATTTCTGGTAGCTCTGAACTTCTAGTTCTAGAGAAAGCAGGCTGTGATCTGCTGTTTCTTGTCAAAAGAACTAAGCAACAGAAAATAATGAATGCTCCTATGCATTATGGGCTATGAGGACTTCACAGTGGATAAGGACTATGGGTTTTGGTGCCTGAAAAGTCTACTTGTTCTATTATGGGCAGGAGTTGGTACTACTGGGGGAAAAAAGACAACTGGAGCAATAGGAGAGAATGGACCTATGAAGAAGATTCCTAGTCAAATGAAGAAATTTTTAAAAAAATATTAAGAGAAGGGGTACATATTAGCAGGAGATGGGAGAATGCCTTATCATGGAGCAGTGTCCTCTCTGATACCTGCCATAACTGGCCTTGTTCTGAGACAGAAGCATAATAGAATAGGTGAATCCATGGGGTAAGTTCTACAAAGCAGTAGTAGAAAGAGCCTACAGGGCAGAAACTAGAATTAATGCCTTAGAATCTTCAGTTACATGAAAAATAGTGAAAAGAGAAAGACCAGATAATGGTAGGGGCCATAGATCAAGAATGAGGGTCTAGAGTAAACAGAAAGAGAAGATAGATAATGGAGAGAGTGAAAGAAACCCTTTCTAGAAAGGGGTGAAAATTAACATTTCAAAAATCTAATGAACAACATTAGCTAAAGAACAAAAAATTAAGAGGCAATCACCTAAATAACAAGAAAATAAAAGGCAGAAATGTATAACCAAATAAAAGCATTGGAGAAGAACTCATAAATAAGGCCCTCAAAGGGAAGGAATAACAAATGAGAAGAGGAAAGTGGAATGACAGGAAGAGAGTCAATGAGGACAGAACTACCATTTTAAGAAATGATGAAAGTGAAGTAACAATACTTTATAGAAGAAGAGGAGGAAAATCAAAACTTAAGGGGGGAAATAGAGATAGAAGAAAATATAAGCCTAAATCTTTTAATTTTAACTATTCATTGACTAAACAATCCACAAAAGTGAAAAAGGAAAGACATTAGATTAGAAAACATAACCCCATAATCTGGTCTTTACAAGAACCACATTTATAAACAAGGCACACAGAAAATAAAACAGATGAAGGAAAAATTTACTAAGCTTCCAGTGAATCAAAAAAGTAGAACCTGCTAACATATTACATGACAAAGGAAAAACAAACATTCAAAAATTTGAAGAGGAATAAACAAGCATATCGTGTCAGTCTAGAAAGAACCATAGATAACAGATCATAATTAGTAATAAACTTGCACACTCAGAATACGATACTATCCAAATTCATAAAAAAAATTATCTGATCTTCAAGAAAACATACTAACACATATCCCTCTCTCAGTTTTTGATGTCTAATAGAAAAATACTAAAAAGGAAAAATATAGAACTGAATTAATTTCTGGAAAAATTAAAGTTAATAAAATGCGGGCATCTTCTAAATGGTACAGAAAAAGAATAAACATATCTAACTGTACCATGTTGAACATATACAAAAACTGACCAGGTAGTAGGACACAAATATATTTCATGTAAATGAAAAAATTTAGAAATAAGAAATACATCTTTTATAGATCATAAAGTAATAAGAATGAAATTTATTCAGGTACCACAAAAGATATAGACTTAAAGGCAGACTTAACAATGAAATTTTAAATGAATGGACTAAAGAAAAAAATTGTAGAAACAATAAATATGTAAAATAAAATTTTAATGACAAAAATATAGCAACTTATCTGGGATGCAGCTAAAGAAGTCCTCAAGGGAAAAATAATATTCTTATAACCATACATTAACATAAAAGGAAGAGAAGATTAGTGGACAACATATGCATTTTAAAATTGATGAATCCACAAATAAAAAGTCTAAAATAAGCATAAAAGAGAAGATATTAAAAATTAGAGAGGCAAGAAATTAATTGGAAGTAAAAAAAAGCCCCTCAGAATGATAATAAAAAACTAAAAGCTGTGTTTTTGAAAAAGACTAATAAAATTGATAAATACAGCAAATTTGAATAAAAATAAGAGAATGAGAAATCAAATCAATACAATAGCAAATGAAAAAGTGAAATTATAGTAAAACATGAAATAATAGAAAATCATATTATAAACTCATATGCTAACTAGACTAAGAATAATGAAGAAATAGAATGATTCAGAAATTATTCAAAATACCAAAAGGCCAAATAGAAATCTCAAATAATCCAGGTCTCAGAAACAGAAATACATCTAGTTTTAAGCAATTACAAATGAGGGGAAAACTCTGGACCTGATGGATTTACAGGAGAATTCTATTAAACTTTTAAAGAACAATTAGTACCTATTAATCACATATTATTCTCAACAATTGAGATAGGGAAAAAAAAAACCCGATACTATCAGAATCCTTTTGTGAGATAAATATAGTTCTAGTGCATAAACTTAGGAAAGATAAAACAGTGAAAGAAAACTGTAGGTCAATGTCATTTTTGAATACTGACTCAAAAATCTTAAATGAAATCTAACCAACCATTATAATAACTTATAAAAATTCATTAATTATAATAAAATGAGATTCATACCTCAGATACAAAGATGATTCAACTTTTGAAAACAAAAAAAAAATAGCAATCATATTGAAACCCCAAACAACCCAAATATATGATCTTTTCAAAAGATGCAAAAAAAGTCTTTGAAAAAATATACTTTTTAAATTAAAACAACAAAACAACCCTTACATAGTATAAGTATAGAGGTACCCTTTTTTAATATCATGAAATGAATCAATATAAAACCAAAACCAAGTATTAAATGCAATGAGAACACATTAGAATATTTTATAAAGGAGTGGAGCAAGGTTGCCTAATCTCTTCTCTCTTTTTGGTAAAGTACTGTAAATTTTAACTGTAGTAGTAAGAGAAGAGAAAGAAAATAAAGAAATAAAGATAGATTAAAAGGAAATAAAACTATCCCTATTTGCTGATATAATTTTGTTAGAAAACCTCAGAGAATCAGCAATTGATTGATACTCATTGAGACAATCAATAGCTTTAGCAAAGTAACAGGCCACAAAATAAATTCTTAAAAACCAATAACATTTCTATATAATGATAAACACAAGCAGTAGTAATAGAAAGAGAAATCCCATACAATTAATTAAAAATGTATAAATTATCTGAGGATCAACCTCCTAAAGCAAATAACAGACTTGCATAGTTTCAGTTATGGTATGCTACTTAAAGAATTAAAGAAGAACCTAAAAAGCTGGAGGAATGTTCAGTGTAATAAGTGCCATTTAAAAAAAATACAATATTGCCCCATAATAGCTAAGAATTGGAAACAGAATAGATGTCTGTTAACTGAGGAATGGCTAAACAAACTGTGGTACATGAATGCAATGAAATTCTCCTGTATCATAAGAAATAATGTTTGTGATAAATACAGAAAAGTTTGAAAAGATGCATATAAATTGATGCAGTGTGAAATAAGCAGTGTGAAGGAAACAATTTATATAGTAACCTCAACAATGGAAACAGAAAGAATAACATGCAAAAAACAAAAGTAAATGCAGCAAAATTATAAAAATCAGGAATAGGGCAATCAGGAGATTGAGAACCAACATTAGAGATATACGATCTGGTGGTCAAATCTCACTGAACACAACTCGAAAGGAAGGCAAAGTGAATCAATTTTCATTTTATAGCAAAATTGCATACAGAGGAGAGCTGACAAAACATCACCTCTAGCCCATCACCCACCTACTGTGTCAGATTCTGAGCCTATACCAACAACATAGCATTCCACAAACCAGGCATCCCATGAAGTCTGATGCCCTGCCACTAGCCCACAGTGAAGCCCAGACGTCCATAGCACTTGGCCTTTTTAAACCTGCTCTGTGGTAAAGCTCCAGGGGAAAAAATAATTTGGAATGCTGAGTCCTGCAAGTCATCAGTGGAGGAAATAGAATGAGCAGCTTTAAGAACACTTGATACACAAGGGAAAAAAGGTTAGAAAAATGAGCAAGCACCAAAAGAAACACATATCCTTTGAAAATTTCTGTGGAGACAAAGAGCAAGGCACAGAGCCAAGAGGAGACAGTGAGATACAAGCAACCACATGTAAAATTTCAAAGAAACATAGGAATTGGTTTCAGGTGCTTTAATAACTGAAAAAGGAATTCAAAAATCAAATAAGATAAGTCAAAGAAAAATGGGAAACAAAATGGGAAAAAGAAATGAAAGTAATGCAAAAAGAAAATAATAGCTTAAGAAGCAAAATTGGTGAACTAGAAAAATAAACACAAAACTCCAATGAAGAAAAGAGTTTCTTGAAAAATAAAATGGACCAAATGGAAAAGAAGGATCAAAAGATCATGGAAGAAATTCAGTCTTTAAAAATTAGGATTGGGCAAATAGAAGCTAAAGACTTTAGGAGACATCAAGAAATAATAAAACAAAATCAAAAATATGAAAATAATGAGGAATATATGAAATATTTCATTGAAAAAAGGATTGACTTGGAAAATAGATCCAAGAGAGTAAATTTAAAAATTATTGGATTACTTAAAAGTCATGATAAAAAAAAAGCCTAAACATCATATTACAAGTAATTATCGAAGAAAAATGTCTTGATATTCTTGAATGAGAGGATAAAATAGAAATGGAAAGAATCCACAGATCAATATATCCCTAAATGATAGCTCCCAGAAATATTATAGTCAATTTCATGAGCTTCCGGTTTAAGGAGAAAATATTGTAAACAACCAGAAAGAAACAATTTTAATGTCATGGATCTACAGTCAGAATTACACAGGATCTGGCAGCTTCCACATTGAAGGAATGGAGACTTGGAATATGATATTCCAGATGGCAAATGAATTGGCAAGAATCACATACACATCAAAACTGAGTATATGCTTTCAGGGGAAAGTATGGACATTTGATAAAATAGAATTCCAGGCATTCCTGAAGAAGAGGCCAGACTTAAGCAGAAATTTGATGTCAAAATACAAAATTCAAGAAGAAAAAGGTAAATAAGAAAGAAAACAATTTTAGGGCTTCAATAAGGTCAAATTGCTAATATTCCTATATGGAAAGATGATATGTATAACTCTTATTTTTTTTATCATCATAGTATTTAGAAGAAGTATATATAGTGTAAAAGGGAATTCTTAATCCCTTGCTCTAACTTAATTGGGGGAAAAGGTGGCTGACTCAGTAGATAGAGAGCCAGGACCAAAAATAAGAGGTTCTGTTAGGAAGTGATGTAAGAATGACAGTTGTACAGTGAGATATAAAAGGAAGCACAAAGTGTGAGAAGAGCCTTTCGCTTTTAGTGAGTTAGTTAGAATATATATATATATATATATATATATATATATATATATATATATATACACATATGTATATATAAATAGTATAGGTTTGGCCTGATTAGCTAGGTTGAAGAGTTATTAGTAAGACTCCTTCAAATGATAGTTTTTAGGTAGTTTATAGGTTGATATAAGAAGATTTAGGTAGTATTAGGGTAAATAGTTAAATATCTCTCTTTCCTATCTTCCTGTCTACTATTTTTTCTCAATTAAAACAAAATTTTCTTAAACTACTCTCCTATCTTTGTCAAGTTCCTAATTTTAACCCCTACAATAGACAGAGATTGTAGTAGTAAGCTGTTTAAGATGATATTAAAAAAATTCACCAATGAACAAAAGAATTACTCTAAAATAAATGGGAAGAGAGAAGTAAAATGGGGTAAATTATATCACGTAAAGAGGCACATGAATGAAAAAAATTATTACAGTGAAGAGGGGGTTTTGAGAAATTGGCTCAGAGAGATAAGAACAGAGATTCATTGTGATATAGTGAACATTGATGCAAAAATGTCTAAAAAATTTAGCAAAGAGACTACAGCAATATTTCATAAAAATTATTCATTTTGACCAGGTGGGATTTGTATGAAGAATGTAAGGCTGCTTTAATATTAGGCAAACTATCAGTGTAATTGACCATATCAAGAACCAAACTAACAAAAAAATCACATGATTATCTCAACAGATGCAGAAAAAACTTTTGATAAAATATAATACTCATTCCTATTATAAAGCACTAGAAAACATAGAAATAAAAGGGCATTTTATTATTATAATATTATTTATTTAAAACCATCAGCAAGTATTTGCAATGGAGTTAAGCTAGAACCATTCCCAATAATAAGAAGTGAATCAAAGATGCCCATTATCACCACTATTATTTAATATCATACTAGAAATGCTAGTTTTATCAATTAGAGGAGAAAAAGAAATTTGAGGACTTAAAGTTTGCAATAGGGAAGTCAAATTCTTACTTTTTGTGGATAATATGGTGATATACTTAGGGAATCCTAGATAATCTACTAAAAAATCAGTTGAAATAATGAGTAACTTTAGTAAAGTAGCAGGATACAAAATAAACCCACATAAATCATCAGCATTTCTATATCTTTCCAACAAAACTCAGCAGCAAGATTTAGGAAGAGAAACTCCATTTGAAATTAATCTAGACAATTTAAAATACTTGGGAATTTCTTTGCCAAGGAAAACACAGAATTATTTGAACAAAATTACAAAATACTTTTCACACAAATAGTTAGATCTGAATAATTGGAAAAACATTAATTGCTCATTATTAGGCCTAGCTAATAAAGTAAAAATGACAATCCTATCTAAATTAATTTACTTATTCAGTGCTATACCAATCGCACTTTCAAAAAACTATTTTATAGAAGTAGAAAAAATAATAAAATTAATCTGGAAGAACAAAAGATCAAGAATATCAAGGGAAGCAATGGAAAAAAAAATGTGAAGGATGGTACCAGATCTTAAACTGTACTATAACACAGTAATAATCAAAGCAATCTCATACTGGCTAAAAGCTAGAAGGGTGTATCAATGGAATAAATTAGGGGTAAATGACCTCAGCTATCTAGTGCTTGATAAACCCAAAGATCCCAACTTTTGGAGTAAGAGCTCACTATTTGACAAAAACTGCTGGTAAATTTGGAAAACAGTACAGTAAAAATAATGTTTAGAACAATATCTCACATTCTATATCAAGATAAGGTCAAAATGGAAACAGGATTTAAACATAGAGAATGATATTATAAGTAAAGTAGGGAAACAGAATAGTTTAACTGTCAGATTTATGGAGTAGGGAAGAATTTAGGACTAAATAAGAGATAGAGACCATTATAAGATATAAAATGAATAATTTTGATTGTTAAATTAAAAATTTTTTGTACAAACCAAACCAATGCAAGTAAGATTAAAAGGAAGTAACAACCTGGAAAAATATATATATATAACAAGTTTCTCTGATAAATTTTCCAAATACATAAAGAACTAAGTCAATTTTATAGGAACCCAAGTCATTTCGCAGTTGATAAATGGTCAAAGGATATGAACAGGCAGTTTTCAGATGAAATATTCAAAGGTATCAATAATCATATGAAAATAATATTTTAAATCCCTATTGATTTAAGAAATGCAAACTAAAACACTTTTCAGATTGGCCATTATGACAATAAAGGAAAATGATAAATGTTGGAGAGAGAATGCAGCAAAATTGGGACATGCATTGCTGGTGGAGTTGTGAACTGATCCAAACTTTCTAAAGGGCAGATAGGAATTATGCCGAAATGGTTATAAAAATATAAAAATTATAATTGTATAATCATTATGTAGTATTTATTAGATTTAAATTAATATCTCCAGGTTCTTATTTTCCATAGAGTATCATTTTCATAAAAAATCTAAGGTTTAGGATTGTATTATTTGTAATTGTAATTGTAATTATTGTAATTTGGAGATTATATTTGTAATTTGGGGATTGTATTTCATAAAATCCAAGATTTTAAATTTTTTGAGAAATTACAGGAAAAGAAGCTCACTAACTCCCCGAATCAAGGAAAATGAATTGTTTTAATTATATGCCATAAAGAAACCTACACTGCATCAGAAGATTTAGAATGAACTGTGGAAAGTATTGATCAAATTGAAGGGGGTTGAATGCATTTAATGAATGTAAACTTCTATGCCAAAGAGAATTGCCCCCTAATTGGTTTTTTGTCAACATGCCTATCTACCATTGGTTTTGCTTTCTTTCTCTTTTCTTTCTCTCTTTTCCTCACATTATTATATCTTTAAATTAGAAAGTGTAATATTGTAGGCACCTTTAAGTAGAAGATTTTCAGAGATATAAGATAGTTATGTTTAAAATGATCCATTGGGGAGATTAGTCTCTCAAAGAATCATTAGGGTAGGGGTGGGAGGGAGAGAGGGATTGTAAAAGAGAATTCTTAATCCTTTTTTCTAATTTAACAGGGTACCTGGAGGTTCTTTTACCATAGAGATGTGTAAAGATAAACCAGCCCATAGTGACAGGAAGTAGAAACCAGAGAGACAGGAAGTGAGGTAAGAAGGGGATATAAAAGGCCAGTGGGAAGTCTGAGAGGGGGTTGGTGCCTGGGGATTGGTGACTGACAGTTGGTTGGGCAGTTGGTTGGAAGTTGGTCAGTGAGTGAGTTAGTAAGTGAGTTGGTAGTTAGTAGTTGAGGGTTGCTACTGATTACTGGGAGTTGGTTGCTGGAGATATGGGTTGATGATAGGTGATTAATTGGTGGTTGAGAGAGAATATATAAATATATAAATGGTGAGCTGAGCTGAAGGATGATCAGTTGGACTTT
This sequence comes from Gracilinanus agilis, assembly GCF_016433145.1. Taxonomy (NCBI): domain Eukaryota; kingdom Metazoa; phylum Chordata; class Mammalia; order Didelphimorphia; family Didelphidae; genus Gracilinanus; species Gracilinanus agilis. The sequence goes on from NC_058132.1 coordinate 364,848,013, forward strand.
CTGTAATGGCAGTTATAGTCAGTTATATTATAGGCAGTTATAGGTAATTATAGAGTAGCTAGTTAGGTATTAGGCAATTTCTACCTCTTTCCTGTATTTCTCTCCTTTATTATATTAATTTTGCTATATTCTTTTACTATCTCTATTTTAATTAATTAATTGATCTAATTTAATTAATTCATTAACTATATTCTCATTAAAGTTTAAATTATTGCTTTATATGAGTACCTTAATTCATCAACGTTCCCATAGGCCCTGTAACAAGTATAATTTTCCTTTACTTTTTCTGGACATATTCATCCATATGCGTGATCTTCTTTTGAAGGATACAAAATATTATTTCATGGCAAATGGCAACCAGTCCTACATGATTCTGAAAATAAGAAAAATCAAATTAATATATAAACTACTTATAAGCAAGATCTCTTTAGAAAATACTAGTTAATAATAAAAACTACAGATTTTCTTTCCCTGGACACTTTCTAAGGACAGTATCAACAACTAGCTTCTTATTATAAATCAGATGAAACATACAGTCTTACAAGTCTGGCTTAAATTAGTATTTTCCCAGCCAGTATGAGTCATGGCCTGAATCATTGTTTTTCAACTAGTATAAAGGTTTTTACTCTAGTTGTGAGACATTGCTCCTGGGCTTAGAGAAAGCATCTTATATAATTTATTATTAGATTAAAGGAAAGAAAATTATATTCCTTCATCAACAGTAATTACTATAATAATCATTGCTATGATTATTTGTATTGTGCTGTGCCATTGTACAAGTGATATGCACTTAGAAAAATTCTAGATTAGAGAAGAATTAATCAGTGTGCATGTGTAATATTGGACAGTATCTAAAAATTTTGGCATCATAGTGAAAAAGATGCTCAGATGATAAAAACTGTATTAAAAGCAGATATTTAAGTCCTAGACCAAAAGCTGTTGTCTCAGTCAGACAGGAAAGGATTTTACCTCAATCAAGGAGAAAAGGAAGAAAAGCCATGGAAAAAGGAAGAATGTAATTACTTCTAGGAACTCTAAGGAGATCATCAGCCACAATCCTCATCTGTCTATAAGTGGCATATAACATGGGGAGAGCCCAAAACTTGGGAATGATGTTCGTAAAATGACTTGTGCTACAACTATAGAGCTGAATGCATTGAGAGGAAGAACTGTAGGAGAAACAGATGAATCTTAATTATGACAGAATTAGATAGCCTTTGGGAGTCTACTTACCTGGGTGGCTTTCTGGGTGTTTGCGTGCTTCATACTGATGTGTATGTCCTTTCATCATAAAGCTCACCAAACTCCTGAGTGATGGTGACTTTTTGTCACAAGTTCATGAAATTCACATTTGACAACTCGAATGCTATGATTCTATGACCTTCTAAGTCCTTTCCCAATTTCTTAAATATGCCTCTTTCACAAGCTACAGTGTTATTGTGGTCCTAGGACCATGACAAAGAGCAGTATTGCTGGTCTAAACAATAATGGTGTTTCCCTTCCTATATACCTTACTGATAGAGGTAGAGATAGCAGGACATTAACTAATTATTAGTATTTCTAGGACAGTGTGCTAAGCACTGTGTATATAAAGTTAACAAAACAATCCTTACCCTCAAGGAGATTTAATTGTGATCAAAGATGACAACTCATAAAAGAAAAGAAAGGAGAAGGAAAAGAGGGATATGGGATAGGGGAAAAGAGGTTCTGAGAAATAGTAGAAATGGTTAGGAGAGAATACTTATTAATAGATCACATTTGCTTTATGAATTTATATGGTTTTCAAAATACTGGCCAACTCAACAATTCCCTAAAAGAAAGAAGGTTAAATCTCACACAGCCCTCTTTTCCTTTCTTATTACCCTTCTTTGGTATGGCAGAAGTAGCTGCTGACTGGTCATATCATCATCTGATTCAGATCATCATTTATTTGGCAAATAAATGGGAAATGCAGTAAGTGAAGTTCTTCCAGTCTGGTTGGAATTTAATAGAGAAAGTTGATCTAATGTTGGGCTTTGACCCTGGAGTCATTTAGACTCTGGATGTAGATGAATGTAACAGGGACTTGGAAAAGAAGTTCCTTTCTGATATTTTTTCTGGGTTGCCCTCTGTCATCTGTGCTTCAGCAAAGCAAAGCTTTGAACAATTTCCATGGGAAGTACTCTTAGAGCCACTGAAACCCTGGGGCTTATTGAATAATAAATAAAAAAGTACTTCTTTTTTAGCAAGTGGTTCATGTTTTTGCTTATAAAGTATCATGCTGGGCAGCCAGAAGGGGTATCATCGGGGCAGCAGGGCTTGAAATTTCGATTATGTTGGTGCCCTGAAGCAACATTGCGAATGGGGCAGGTATTTTCAAAATCACACTTGCCTAATAGGACCCATAGTCTTTGTAGCATCCTCAGCAGCTTGAAAACTTCCTGACTCGAGTTTCATTACTGGAAAAAAAATCAAATGAAACTTCTGTTTAGAGAATATAGCAGCAACAGGGGTTCCTGATGTGGGTCTCTGTAATAGAAAGGAAAAGAAACTTAGATCACAGCAATTTCCCAACACCTGCTCAGTGTTCAGCTCCCTGTATTTGAGAATCTTCTCTCATACCTCTTAGGATTATGAGATTCAAAAGAGAAATGTAGAAAAGAGAGTATTTTATGGGGTGGGGGGGGAGAAAAGAGAAGGTTTGCATGTAAAAGGTATTTGGGACAGTTATGAAAAAACACATAAGAAAAGCAAAATATTATTCTATTAGGAGATTAATTTTCAGTTTATCCTTTGAATCACAAAGGCACTATAGATTACTATCATGAATGTATTAAAACTTCTTTAATTTGTTGCATAATGACTTGTATTAGTCTTTCTTCACATGCCACAGTCAGTTTATTGGAGACACTCAGATTAGAAGACTTGACATTTTAACTGGAGAAATTTCCATATCTCTCAAATTCTAGGGGCCTTTTGAAACTGAGAATAACATTTTTTTTTTGCCAATTAGCTATTTGGCTCACTATATATTATATATATCTTTGAAAGGCAACAATGGGGAAGCATAAACTCAAAGATGAATATAGTGAACATTTATCTTTGGCTCTGATGATGGAAAGAAGAAAGATTTTCAGGTAGTGGGGCCTGGCTTTGAGAGCTTCTAAAAGTGTGGGCACTCCAGTAATGATATGACAATTTAGAAATTCTCAAATTTTAACGCCGAGTTTGAAATATATTTTAGGAATTTGAAAGTGAAATGGTAGTGAATAAAATAAAAGCCAAATGTGGTCATGTTTCCATTTTGCAATTTTCAGCTTAAAATACATTTCTGAATCTCATTTCCCTGAGACTATCAAAAGTCATGGCTTCAGTAAGGAATAACTCTTTAAAAAAAGTAAGTAGTGACAAAAGTCTGCCATTTTTTCTTCTCCAGTTCCCCATTCAGCTACTCTACTTCCTATTCAATTGTCCAACATCCACCCAGAACTTTTACTTTATCAGTTGTCTCAGATTAGTGTCCAGTGATTTAAATCTATCCTTTCCTTTTCTTTGAATCAACTATTACTTTACTGGATAAATAATTCTTAAGGATCACATTCACAACTCACTTATACAAAATAATTTTCACCCATAATCAATTGCTAATTATTGAAAAATGCTATAGAATCATTTATGAGATCTCAGAGGTCATCTAGGCAAAATGGCACCTGAAAAAGACTAGAAGAATTTTTGAGTGCAGAGAAAGAATGCCAGATTTGAATTCAGAAGGAAAGGTCCTCCTTCTGCCTTACCTTACTATCTGTATAATCAAAAGTTCTTTGTTTCATCTCTTAAATGAGATAAGATTTGTGTAATGCCTATTTTTTGTGAAAAGTTTTTTTTTTCTTTTTTTAGTGATTCAGTATCATATGATATAAAGTTTCCAGGATTTGGAATATAGAATATCTGGGTTCAAATCCAATATCTGCCACTTATTAGTTGTGTGACCTTAGACAAGTCATTTAAATTCTCTAATCCTCACTTTTTCTAATCCTCAACTTCTCTAATTACTCTAATCACTGTGTAATGAAAGTATTCAGGCAGATGAGCTCTAAAGTCCCTTCTCCTTTTAGAAATATAATCCTATCATATTTCTACCTGGGGAAGTATTCTTCACATTTCTATTTGAAAATGTCCAGGGAAGCATTATCCTCAGGCAATGCATTGCACTTTTGGGCAACTCTAATTGTTAGGAATTTTTTTCTCATATCGAGCTGAAATCTCAGTTCTATCTGGCACTCATAGTTTAACCCTCTGGTCACAAGTAAAACACATCTGATTTCACTTCCACCTGATTTTCCTTCAAATACATGAAGACAATTTTCACATTCTGCTTATTAATTCCCCCTCATGATGAATATTCCTAAATCTTAAATTTATCCTGTTTTGATATTAATTTTGTGCTCCAATAATTATTCTGCGTGTCATTCTATAGATATATTACACTTTGTTGGCATCTACCCTAAAATAAATGTCCAGAATATCTCCTTCTTCAAGTATTTATATGTTAAGATATGATTTATCAACATACGGTGTTTATTTTCAAAAGAATATATATTTAATGAAAAGATTCCAGGCACTATAATGAGTTAGTAGGGAAGTTTGAAAGTGCCAAGAGGCACTTTCCAACAACAAAAGTGACATTTTTTTACATATGATATCCTCAAATCTTTCTATTCCCATATAACCACATAGCCAATGAGAAAAATCTTATTGACTGAGAGCGTCCATCTGTTTTCTTCTCTGCATTCATATAACAAAAATTGTGGTGGGTCAGGCCTCCTGTTTCTAGTTTCTTTTAACTCAAATCCTTCCTCCACACAGTTGCTGAATTGACATTACTATAGCACAGTTCTGACCATGTTACTCCTTTCTTCAATAATTTTGTCTTTATGCTAAAACACTGCTACTGGAGTTGTGAATTGGTGCAACCATTTGTAGAACAATTTGGAATTATGCACAAAGGGCTTTAAAAGAATGCCTGCCCTTTGATCCAGCCATACCACTGCTGGGTTTGTACCCCAAAGAGATAATAAGGAAAAAGACTTTTGCAAAAACATTTACAGCCTTGCTGTTTATGGTAGTAAAAATATGGGAAATGAGGGGTTATTCCTTGATTGGGGAATGGCTGAACAAATTGTGGTATTTGATAGTGATGGAATACTATTGTGTTGAAAGGAATAATAAACTGGTGGATTCCTATGTGAACTGGTAAAAACTCCAAGAATTGATGGCAGAGTGAAAGGAGCAGAACCAAGAGAACATTATTGTACACAGAGACTGATACATTATGGAACAATCAAATGTAGTAGACTTCTCTAGCAGTAGTAGTGCAATCATACAGGACAATACCAAGGAACTTCTGAGAAAGAACGCTATCCACATCCAGACAAAGAACTGTAGGAGCAGAAATGCAGAAAAACTACATATGATTGGTCACTTGGTTCAATGGGGATATCATTTTATTGCAAATATGAATAACATGGAAATAAGTTTCGACCAATGATATACATGTATACCCCAGTGGAATTACTTGTCAATTCCAGAGGGGTGGGAAAAATTATGAATCATGTAACCATGGAAAAATATACTTCTTAAGAGGATGAGACCTTGCTATGAATCTTATCCTATACATGAGCCATAAATGATAACACTTTTTCCAGAGCTGTGGTTTCTATGCCTAAACTTGATGGCTACATAAAGCAATTTAATGAAATGATATTTTATCCTGCTATTTTGAAAATGAACTTCACAAAAAGCCAAGTAAATTATCCCACATTGTGTCAAATAAGTTATCAAAATCCAGATATCAACCATGGTTAAATAAACTAGATATTATACCCACATAGACTATTTCTCATAGATCTTTAAAGCCTTTGTGGAATTTGCTTACAATACAACATCTATCTTATACACATGTGTTGGTCTTACAATGAATAGCAGGTTTCAAGTAGAATGAGATGCCACTTAGAGATAATAAAAGGTAGACTATAAATCATTTTTCTCTAAGACAATTAATTTCACAAAATTCTTTTAGCACAAAACAAAAATATTTCTCATGTAATATTATAAAATAGTGGAATTATATCCTGATTTTACATGTTCACAGATCATTGTCTAAATTTTTTAACTAGTATTAAACTACTCTATGATATTTGAAGGACCTCCTTATATCTGAATGTACAATTAACAATATACAGATAACAAGCCCAAATACTCATCTACTTAATTGTATGTAAAGGTAAAAAAACAGTTACCATTTCAGGCTGTATAACTTTGTTCTTACAAATTAATAACTTAGGTATGTTTCAGCTTTAGTCTAATAGACAAGGATTTAATATTACATTTATATATTTCATCAATTACTTGCCCTGATTTTAGAGAACTGCTAAAAAAAGAAAAGGAAGGATATAACTATAGAAAAGAGGAAATAGTCCCTATTCTGGCATATTCCAGGCAATAATCATAGAGACAGCCAAATGCATTAAATGAAGGCAGGCTCAGAATCAGCTAAATGTGAATATTTTTCATTCAAGATGAAATTCATCCTAAGAAATCAAAGCAGGGGAGGCCAATCTGTGCCCATACAAATAGTCACTCCCACAAATTTTCCCCTTGAGATCGCCACATGCAGATCATAGATATCACTCATGGGACTCCCGGCACTAAGAATCCTTACATTAATTGCATGTCTTCATGACCATAACTGGAATCAGATTCAGCATAATATGAATTGTTGTCCCATAAGATTTCACTTTAAATAGTGAGTTTTATTAATTACTGCCTAAGGATAAACTATTTCTCACTTGGAATTATAATAATAAAATTTAGCAGGTCATAAAATCTTACTTAATCTTCTCCAAGAGGCTAAACTCATCCTGGTAGAAAATCTATCACTAGAAATCAAAGAATTGAATATATTTTGGAATTCCATATATATAAAGAATTTATGATATTTTCTAAAAATTGTAAATTACAAATCTCCAGACTATATATCATATATATATTCCCATATGTAAGTATAATATACAACTCTACATTGTAATGCAGAAAGAAGTTCATAATTTACAATTAAACAATTCTATAAGTAAATACTGTTGGGATAATAATTTAATTAGTTAATTAACCTAGTTAAAAGTAAGGATTTAGTCTAGAGAAAGAGTTTTGGATTTTACTTTGGCTCCTTTAGGCAGGGAAGAGCAGACTTGTCTGTGGATCACTTTATTTTTTTAAACATTTATTAATATTTATTTTTTAGAAAAGTTGACATGGTTACATAATTCATGCTCTTACTTTCCCCCTTCACCCCCTCCAAGCTCCACCCCCCCATGGCTTATGCGTATTTCCACTGGTTTTAACATGTGTCATTGATCAAGACCAATTTCCAAATTGTTGATAGTTGCATTGGTGTGGTAGTTTGAGTCTACATCCCCAATCATGTCCGCCTCAACCCATGTGTTCAAGCCGTTGTTTTTCTTCCGTGTTTCCACTCCTGCAGGCCTTCCTCTGAATGTGGGTAGCATTCTTTACCATAAATCCCTCAGAATTGTCCTGGGTCATTCATGGATCACTTTAAGAGAATTGCATGAGGGAGCAGCTGGGTTAGCTCAGTGGATTGAGAGTCAGGCCTAGAGACGGGAGGTCCTAGGTTCAAATCCGGCCTCAGACACTTTCCAGCTGTGTGACCCTGGGCAAGTCACTTGACCCCCATTACCCACCCTTACCACTCTTCCACCTAGGAGCCAAAACACAGAAGTTAAGGGTTTAAAAAAAAGAGAGAGAATTGCATGATAGGAAGGACAGTTAGAGAACTGGACACTCTCTGGAACTTCTTTGCTTGGAGCAGATGGCTGGAGATTTGCTCTGATCAATCTGTGAAGGATTTTTATGAGAGTTAACTTTGGAGAAGTTGAGAAACATCTTGTCATTTAAAGAAGACTGGCTGAAATGAGCGCTTTTCTCTGAGAGAGAGAAAAGTGGCCATAGGGGGAGCTGTTTCCTGTCTCGGTAGCCCTGTCAGTTTCAGGCTTCATGATGTGAGAGCCTGAGAAGAGACTGATTCTAATTGTCATTAGTTGACAATTAGTTTGAGGTTAGCAGATGAAAATTTAAAGATAATTTAAGGAGAATTATATAATTTTAAGATCATCTATTAGGGTAGCTTTAGTTAAATAGATTTAATCTTTAGATAGTAAAAATAGATCCGTGTAGGTTTACCTAGGTGAACAAGAAGCAGTCCCTTGCAGGACAGAAAGGTTTGGGATTATAGTTAGAAATCTTAGTATTAGATTTAATAGATCCTGCTTTATTCCTACCTCCTTTTCCTATCCCTGTCTCTTCTCATAAAAATAAGTAATAAATATTTTTGGATTAAGCTGCTTCCAGCTAATTCATCAATCACCTTCAACTAGAGCTTCCTGACAGCATTAGTCTATCAATATCAACTGGTCATCAATATCAATAACTTAATAAGATCAATATTATCCAAACAATGCCTGTTTAATAAAATAAGGGAAATGAATACTTTATCTTTAGCACAGGAGACTTGGGGAATCAGCCATGGGAGGCAACAATGTGGGAGCAGCAAGGGTGCAGTGCTCAGGGATGGGATAGGGAGGCCACAGGATGCCGACTGCAGCAACTTATCCATTTTGGCCAGAAGCAGGTTGGCGGAGATGCCACTACCCAAATCTTGTGGTGGGCAGGTCCTCACCCCTGGGAAAACTCCTTATCTTTACTCAAAGGCTACCTTAAAAGAAGATAAAGGATTCTATCTTCCATAATGGCTTGCCAAAAAAATGTAAGATTAAAATTAATATACAATAATTTGAAGTATTAGATTTTCCAAGATTTATTAAGAATCACTTGAAGAAGAAGAAATAAAAGGATGAAAGTAAAAGCCTGAGAAAAACCCGCTTTCCCAGCCATGATCAGAGGAATAGAGAGCTTGAGGATGGAGCTACACAAAACTTATGTCTTCCCTATTTAGTATGTAATGTGAGAAGGAACATGGGAAACTGGGATTTAGAGTCCTGGGGAGCAAATCCTAAATACACACTAGTAATATTACACATCCTGGATTTTAAGTCAAAGCTTTTCTGAATCCATGAATTCTCTAGAATTATCATTTTTTAAAAAAATGCCAATTGTAGTCAGACACAGACACATGCAAACAAGAACATATAGTAGACTTTAGTTTATTTCTATTTTTTAATATAGTCCATTTTTCTTCATTAACATAAAAATTTTTTTAACCTTCTTTTTAAAATTTGACCCAAACTCTTGGGGGAGCATTCAATTTATCTTCATTACATAATGATTACAGATTGTGTTAAGTAGATACTATTTATCATTTTAAAGAAAGCTCCACTAATTCCTAAACTCTTTAAAGCACTTTTTCTTTTTTTCTTTAGAAAATATTTTTCCATGGTTCCATGATTCATGATTCTCCCCTCATACCCCTAACAGCATTTTCTTCCCCATTCCCAGAACTCCACTGGGTTATACATGTATCATTGGTCAAAACCTATTTCCATGTTATTCATATTTGCAATAGAGTGAACTCTTAAAATCAAAACTCTAATCACATCCCCCTCAAACCAAATGATTAATCATGTTTTTCTTTTGCATTTCTGTTTCCACAGTTCTTTCTCTGGATGTGGATAGTGTTCTTTCTCATAAGTTTCTCTCTATTGTCCTGCATCATTGTATTGCTGCTATTAGAAAAGTCTATTACATTCGATTGTGCCATAATTGTTCAGCCTCTGTGTACAATGTTCTCTTGATTCTGCTCCTTTTGGTCTGCATCAATTCCTGGAGGTCTTTCCAGTTCACATAGAAATCCTCCAGTTTATTATTCCTTTCAGCACAATAATATTCCATCACCATAAGACACCACAATTTATTCAGTCATTCCCCAATTGATGGACACCCCCTCATTTTCCAACTTTTTGCCACCACAAAGAAGCGTGGCTATAAATATTTTTGTATAGCTTTTTCCTTATTATCTCTTTGGGGTACAAACCCATTAGTGATATGACTGGGTCAAAGGTTAGGGATTCTTTTTTTTTTCTTTTTAAACCCTTACCTTCCATCTTGGAGTCATTACTGTGTATTGGCTCCAAGGCAGAAAAGTGGTAATAGCTAGGCATTGGGGGTCAAATGACTTGCCCAGGGTCACACAGTTGGGAAGAGTCTGAGGTCAGATTTGAACCTAGGACCTCCCATCTCTAGGCCTGGATTTCAGTCTACTGAGCAACCCAGCTACCCCTAGGATTCTGTTAAAGCCCTTTGTGCTTAGTTCCAAATTGTCCTCCAGAATAGTTGGACCTATTCACAAGTCTACTAGCAATGTATTAGTGTCCCAATTTTGCCATATCCTATACAACATTTATCATTTTCCTTTTCTGCCATATTGGCCAGTCTGCTAGGTGTAAGGTGGTACCTCAGAGTTGTTTAATTAAAAATTCTCTAATCAGGAGGGATTTAGAATACTTTTTCATGTGTTTGTTGATAGTTTTGATTTCTTCATCTGAGAAATCCCTATTCATATCCCTTGACCATTTGTTGATTGGGGAATGGCTTGATTTTTTTGTTAAATTTGACTTAGTTCCTCATATATTCAGGAAATTAAGCCTTTGTTAGAGAGTTTTGTTATAAAATGTTCTCCCATTTTCTTACTTTCCTTCTAATTTTGGCTGAATTGGTTTTGTTTCGTGAAGAGTGAATGAAACTTTCTTTGTCTATCAATCAACAACTTTTAAATTAATCAATAAAGAACTCAAAGCTCCCTTTGAGTTCTACTTAACACTAAGTAAGAGAATACACGAGTCACTTGCTAGAGTGGGTGACAGCTCCAGAGGTGACAATCCCCTTGGGCAGTGCTAGGTAAATTGAAAGACTGATTGGTTCCCATACAGTGGAGGAAGGGACAGGAAGTGACATGAAAAAAGGACTATAAAAAGTCATGAACTTCCTGTCCAAGGGACTTTGACTTTGACTTTGTTTTTGCAGTTCTTTGGAACTTGGCTTTTTGGACTTTAATTTGGGACTATGTGTTGGTGAGCTGGACTGAAGGAGGAGACTCTTTGATCCTGCATCAGCTTGCTAGGTCAGTAGATGGCCTTCCTTTCCTGGATTCTGGAGAACATTTGTTTTGGTAGGGCCTTCCTTTTCTGAAGGAGGCTATACTGGTGGAACTCTTGCTAATGACACCACTGGATCCTCTGGCTGAAGGTAAGTGAGCCCTTCTGGGATTAAGCCAGACACCAGTGCAACATTTAGGGTGATAGGCTAGATATTTTCTCTACCCTCTTCTTACATTTCTCCACTTTCACTCTTTCCACCTCTTCGTAAATAAATCTACTAAAAGTCATTTTGACTTAAGCTATAATATTTTAAAATGGTGACCACAATATTATTTTAAAACTTTCATATTAGCATAAAAACCTAAATTTTTATTTCTTACAGTTTGTACAAAACCTCTTTAATATGATATAATCAAAGTTGTTCATTTTACATTTTACAATGTTCTCTATCTCTTGCTTGGTCTTAAATTCCTTCCTTTCCCAAAGATCAGATAGGTATACTATTCCAAGTTCATCTGATTTATTTATGATTTCACTCTTTAAATTTAAGTCATTTACTCATTTTGAATTTATCTTGGTTCATCTAAACCTCATTTTCCCCATACTGTTTCCCAATTTTCCTAGTAGTTTTTGTCAAATAGTGAGTTCTTGACTCAAAAGCTGGTGTCTTTGGGTTTATCAAACACTAGCTTGCTCATTTTATTTGGTCTATTCCACTTAGTCTATTCCACTGATCTTCCCTTCTGTCTCTTAGCCAGTACCATATTGTTTTGATGACCACTGCTTTATAGTACAGTTTAAGATCTGGTACTGCTAGGCCTCCATCCTTCACATTTTTTTTTTTCATTATTTCCCTTGATATTCTTGATCTTTTGTCTTTCCAGATGAACTTTGTTATAATTTTTTCTAATTCTATAAAAAAAAAGTTTTTTGATAGTTTCATAAGTATGGAACTGAATAGATTAATTTGGATAGGATTGTCATTTTCATTATATTAGCTCATCCATCCCAGGAGCAATTAATGTTTTTCCAATTACTTAGATCTAGTTTTAATTGTGTGGATAGTGTTTTGTAGTTGTGTTCATATAATTCCTCTGTCTTGGCAAATAGATTCCAAAATATTTTATATTGTTTAGAATGATTGTTAATGTTAATTGAATTTCTCTTTCTAACTCTTGCTGCTGAATTGTGTTAGAAACATATAAAAATGCTGATGATTTATGTGGGTTTTTTTGTATCCTGCAACTTTGCAAAAGTTTTTGATTATTTTCACTAGATTTTTAGCTGATTTTCTAGGATTCTTTAAGTAGACCATCATATCATCTGCAGAGTGATAGTTTAGTTTCCTCTTTGCCTACTTTAATCCCTTCAATTTTTTTTTCTCTAATTGCTACTCCTCGCATTTCTAGTACAATATTAAATACCATCCTTGTTTCACTCCTGATCTTATTGGGAAGCCTTCAAACTTGTCCCTATTGCAGATGATACTTACCAATGGTTTTAAATATATACTATTAATTATTTTGCAGAAGAACTCTTCTATTCCTATACTTCCTAGTGTTTTCAATAGGAATAAGTGTTATATTTTGTCAAAGGCTTTTTCTGCATCTATTGAGATAATCATGTGATTTCTGTTGCTTTGGTTATTGATATGGCCAATTATGTGGATTGTTTCCTAATATTAAACCATCCTTGCATTCCTGTTATAAATCCCACCTGATCATAGTGAATAATCCTCATGATAGAGTCTTTTTTGCTAGTATTTTATTTAAGATTTTTGCATGTTCATTAAGGAGATTGGTCTGTAGTTTTCTTTGTTTCTGGTCTGCCTGGCTTTGGAATTGGTACCATATTTTGTTAGAAAAGGAATTTGGTAAAATTCCTTCTTTGCTTATTTTGTAAAATATTGAATTAGTTGTTCTTTAAATATTTGATAGAATTCATTTGTTAATCCCTCTGGTTTTTTTCTTAGGTAATAATTCCTTGATTTGTTTGTTCAATTTCTCTTTCAGAGATGGGATTATTTAAGTATTTTGTTTCCTCTTTTGTTAATCTAGGCAATTATGTATTTTTGTAAATATTCAACCATTTCACCTAAATTGTCATATAATTGAACAAAATAATTCTTTCCTTAATTTGCTCTTCATTATAGGTGGGATCACCCTTTCCATCTTTGATGCTGTTAATTTAATTCTCTTCCTTTTTTATTAGATTAACCAGTACTTTATTTTATTTGTTTATTTTTACCAGCTCCTAGTCTTATTTGTTAGTTTGATAGTTCTTTTACTTACAATTTGATTAATTTCTCCTTTAATTTTTAGGATTTCCAATTTGTTTTTTTTTTTCTGGGGATTTTTAATTTGTTCTTTTTCTCATGTTTTAGGTTTGCAATCCCAATTCATTGATCTCCTCTCTCTCTATTTTGTTGGTATAGAAATTCAGGAATATAAATGTTCCCCTGAGTACTGCTTTGGCTATATCTTATAGGTTTTGATATGATGTATCCTCATTGTCATTCTCTTTAATGAAGTATATAATTATTTCTGTGATTTTTTCTTTGATTCCCCAGTTTTGAAGGTTTAGATTTTTTAGTTTCCATTTAATTTTATATTTGCCTTTCTATGGACTGTTGTTAATTATAATATTTATTGCATTATCATCTGAAACACTTGCATTTATTATTTCTGCCTTTTTACATTTGTTTGCAATATTTCTATGCCCTAGCATATATTTGATCTTTGTATATGTACCATGTTCTGCTAAGAGGAAGGTATATTCCTTTTTATCCCTGTTCAGTTTTCTCCAGACATCTATTAATTCTAATTTTTTAGCACTTCATTTAATTCCCTTACTTTTTTCTTTCACTCCTGTATTCATTTTTGTTGATATTTTAATCATGATTGAAGAGGATTTTCATGGTGTAATGGTTCTGCTGTCCTAGTTATTTCTCCATCTTGGCTCCACACCCAGAACTCTCTCTCTCTCTCTAATGTTTTTAATAGGAATATATGTTATATTTTATCAAAGGCCTTTTCTCCATCAATTGAGGCAATCATATAATTTCTCTTGGTTCTGTTATTGATGTAGTCAATTATATTGATGAGTATCTTAACATTGAACCAGTCCTGCATTCTCCACCTGGTCATAGTGCATGTTCTTTGTCATATATTGTTATGACCTCTTTGCTACTATATGATTTAAATTTTTTGCATTAATATTCACTGGAGAAATTGTTCTATAGTTTTCTTTCTGTTTTCTCTCTTCCTTATTTAGATATCAGTATCATTATTATGTTGGAAAGATATTTTTTGTAGGATGTCTTCACCTTTTTTTCAAATAGTTTATCTATTTATATTAATTCTCTTCAAATGTTTGGTAGAATTCATTTGTGAATCCATTTGGCATAGGGATTTTTTCTAGGACATTCATTGACATTTTGATCAATTTCTTTTTCTCAGATTAGATTGTTTAAGTATTCTATTTCTCCTGTTAATCTAGACAATAAATGTTTTTCTAAATATTCATCCACTTCACTTATATTTTCAGATTTGTCAGCATAAAATTGAATAAAATAGTTTCTAATAATTACTTTAATTTCCTATTCATTGGGGCTACATTCACCATTTTCATTTTTTGATCCTGTTAATTTGTTTTTCTTCTTTCCTTTTTAAATCAAATTAATCTATAGTTTAACTGTTTCATTGCTTTTTTCATGAAATAAACTTCTAGTTTTATGTATTAATTCCATTGTTTTCTTACATTTAATTTTACTAATCTCAGCTTTGACTTCTAGGATTTCTAATTTGGTACTTGATTGGAAATTTGTTTTTATTCCCTAGTATTTTATTTGCATATCCAATTCATTAATCTCTTCTTTCTTCCATTTTAATGATATAATAAATTAGATATATAAATGTTCCCCTAATCATTGCTTTTGCTGTATCTCCTAAATTTTGGCATGTTGCTTCTTTGTTTTCATTCTCCTCAATAAAATTATTGGTTATCTCTAGGATTTGTTCTTTGAATCACATATTCTTTAGAATTAAGTTGTTGAGTTTGCAACTCATTCTTATTCTCATTTTCCATGGACCTTTAATGAATATAATTTATTATATTATGATCTGAAAAGGATGTACTTAATATTTGTGTTTTTTATCCATTTGATTATGGGATTTTTATGCCTTAATACATGGTCAATTTTTTTCTAGGTGCCATGAGCTGATGAAAAGAAGGTGTATTCTTTTTATTCCCATTTAATTTTTTTCCAAATGTCTATAATATATAACTTTTCTAAAATTCTATTCAGCTTCTTATCAGCTAAAATTCTATTCAGCTATCTTATCAAACATATCAAATATGTTTCTTGAAAACTTTATGTTCTAGGATTCTGGTTATTAATACATTATGCTATATGCTTCCATTTTTGGGTGTGTCCATTTTATTTACATTTCCCATTATGATAATTAACTGTGTATTACCCTCCGCCCTACTTTCACGTTGCTTATTCTCTCTCTCCTTTCACCCCATCCTTTCTCAAAAGTGTTCTACTTCTGACTACCATCTCCATCAATCCATTTTCCTTTTTCTAAGCCCTTCCGCTACCCCTTTTCTTTTTATTTTCCTTTAGGGCAATATAGATTTCTATTTGTATGCATTATTCCTTATTTGAGACAAATCTAATAATATTAATATTTAAGTGTTGTCCATCTTCCACCTCTTCCCCCTTCATTATGGTAGTTCTTTTGAGCATCATTTTTTGTGAGATAATTCCTCTCTTTCTATCTTTCCCACTCTTCTCATAGTAAAGTTTTCGTCTTTTCTTCCTTAACTTAATTTTTTAGAAATCATCATATTATAGATAATTCACTCCAATATCCTCTTTCTATGTATATTCCTTTTAATTTCTCTAAAGTTCATAGGAGTTATAAGCATTTTAGTTTAATCTTACTGAATTCCCTCATATTTCTTTTTCCTGTTTAACTTCCAGTATTTCTCTTGAATGTTCTGTTTGAATGTTAAAAGTTCTATGCCATTGTATGTAGTATTATGAGTTTTAATATGCATGTGATTCTTGGTCATATTCCTATTTATTCTTCCAGAAAGCACATGATTTAGAAGCAGTCCAAAAATTCTTAAATTATCTCTTTGCCATCTTTTTCCTTATCAATTATTTTTCTAATATGAAATATAACTGCTATCTTTTTTATTCTTTTAATTTTATCTTTTGCTTTTTTCTTTAAGTTTTATGGAGTCAGTTTCCACTTGCCTATTTATAATATTCAAGCAGTTATTCTCTTCAGTGAGCTTATGCATCTCCTTTTCTATTTGACTAGTTCTGGTTTTTAGAAATTTGTTTTTTCAGTGAATTTTGTACCTTCTTTTTCATTTGGTCAATTCTACTTTTTAAAGGATTCTTTTATTTGGAAAATTTTTGTATATCTTTTCCAGTGTTTTACATTTTCTTTCCTAAAAATCAGATTCTTTTTTTCATGATTCCCTTGCATTACTCTCATTACCCCATAATTTTTCTTATAACTCTCTTATATGATTTTTAATATCCTTTTTGAGATCTTCCATGAGATTTTTGGGATTAAGACCAATTTTTATTTTTATTTGATGTTTCACATGTAGCTATTTTGACAATGTTATCCTCTTCTACTTTGTATCTTGATTCTCCCTGTCACAATAACAACTCTATAGGGTAGATTTTTTTTGTTCATTTTTATCAGTTTATTTTCTAATTTTGTATTGTTTAGTAAAGTTTAGCTCTATTTGTGAATTGGATTGTCTCTGTCCTATGTTTCTTGTGAGGTTTGGGGCTTTGCTTCTGGTTTTCATCAGACCTCAGTATCTTACTGCTGGCCTATATTAGTATGGAGTCTCACTGCTGGCTTGCACTGGTGGGAGACTTAAATACTGGTTTGTTTTGAAGGCAAAGTCTCAATACTCAGCAGCTCCAAGGGCAAAGGTTTATTGTTGGACAGCTCCAGAGGTGGAACTCAACATAGGACAGCCTCAAGGGTTGGGGCTTTGCTATTGACTGAAACAAGGGATAAGAGTGTCACTGATGTCCAGCTCAGTTTTGAAGCCTTACAGGAGGCTTTAGTTAGGTTCTTGCTTCATTGCGGAGGGGCTATGGCATCCTGTGCCCTATTGGGGTGTCGTCTGTCCTTGCTACAGCCACCTTGGATTTCACTTCCCTCTCACCCTAATGAGATAGATCTCATGTTAATCCTCAAGGCTATTTTCTCTATTAAATTGATTCTTTCCTCTAGAAATTTGGTATTAGACTTTCGTTTTTGGTAGTTTGGGGGTTAATTGGGAAGGGCTTTTGACATATCCAACCTCATTCAGTCATCTTGGCACTGGAAGTACAGAAGGTAACTACACTATTTCAAGACTGAGTGGGATTCAAGGCTTCTCCAAAACTAAAGCCTACAAAATTTACCTTTCCTCTAAAAAAGGGGGATCCTTCCCTCAAGGAGTAGTCATGAAAAAAAACTTTTCCCAGAAGGGAAGCCCTGCTTTACTCCTTTAAGACAGAGGCTTGCAAGAGGTCACGACATACATGGAACCCAATTTATTTTGGGAATCTACTTCTTCCAAATGCTCTGAACCACCTCATAAAGTACATTCTCTCTGTCCCTGTCTCTGTCTCTCTGTCTCTCTTTCTCTCTCCAATTTTTTATACTCTTAAAGAAGTAGTTACCCAGGATCATCTGTGTCCAATTATTTCCAAATTTAAAAAAAGACAAAATATACACACATAAAGCGCACATTTTATGCAGAAGTAGTTGCCAATCACAAGTAGAAAGTGTTAAATTTATAGCTTGTTTACTTATTTTTTCAAGCATAAAATTCTATTTATTCTTAACCTTAAGTGGAAAAAATGAAATGTATTTAAATAAAAAAAAACATATAGACACTTCACTTCCCTTAGATCTAAACCAGGGATAGCATGTGAAAGTGAAGCACTGAAATTTAAGCCTATTAGTTCTTAAATAGAAGTCCATGTGGTTGTAGGAGCCATGTGACTGTCATGGTGACTCAGTTATGCTTTTAGGCTAGATTGCCATATGGTGGCTGCCGTGGTGGTTTTTCTGGTGTCTCAGTTCTAACTGGCTATGTAGAAGCTTTCATGGCAGCTTTTTTCTAGGACTTGTCCAACTCTTTAAGTTCTGAAAATGCTACATGATGCAAACTCCACTGCCCCTACTCTTTTGGGATAGGGGGTTTCCTTTGAATGCTTAAAAAAGCTTGATGATGGAAATTCCTTACAGAGAAACATCTCTCAATCCCATTTCAAACAGAAAATACAAGAAAAAGCACAATGACATGGAACATTCACTAGTACATTTCTCTTTTTTTTTAACTTTCCAATTTAAGTTGGGGGGATCATAATTTCCAAATTGAAAAGCAAGGACATACTTATTCATTCATTCTTTCCTGTTTCTTGTAGAAGAATTGATTATAATGTATGGGAAGAGAGCTTATTCGCAATCACAGATTTCTTCAATTAAAAATCTCTCTCTTTGCGGAAAAAAACATGCCCTTTTGGGCCCATGGATTAGAGACATTTTTAGCAAAGTTCTGAAGTGTGAAACATTTATTACCTGTTGTACCAGTCACCAAAAGTATAGTGCTTAGATTTTAACCAATAAAGAATATGAAGCCATTTCTCTTAGAGTAATATTGTTTATTAATGGAGGCATACAATTCCTTTTAAAAAAGAATGAATCCTTTATGCAACCTTCCTTCACAAAAAAGAGCCAGGAAGACCATGTGGCGAAAACTGTTCAGTACTTATGAACCTAAATTTGTAAACAATTAGAGATAGAGGAAGAACATTTAAAAAGGCTACCCAATAAAATGTGTTATATTAAATCCCATTATAATAATTGAGGTGCTGGAACATTACAGCAACAAGATTCATTTAAAAAAATTCAGTTTCATCTGCCATGGTTAGAGAGATTTACTAAGAAAGGAAGCAGGAAAGATATGGTCATAACAATAATGACTGTGCAAGGCCTACATCAAGGGCACAGAGTGATTTAATATAAGTATAACAAGATAAAGCATTCTTATTTCTGTTTGATTTTGGCTAATAATCATACTTAACTTTTTGGAACAACAAATAATACAGAAAATTTCTAATTTATTCATTGGGCTTAGCAGTCAGATGGAGGATTAATGGGGTGGGAAATATTTCTGTTTAAAAATAACACATTAGAGGAAATGACTCAAGAGGGTCATACCTTTGCTCAACCAAGTTCAGCCATTTTACTTTCCCAGATAATTGGTAGTATCACACTTTCTTTGAGCAACTCATGGCATCTTCTTTCAATGGTGGATTACTAATTTACTGATCATTCTGACAATCATAACCAAATTTAAAGCTCAGAACAATATAAAATTATATTCCTGATTTTGCCTCAGTAATCTTAGGGCTAATATATCATTATTTCTCTCATATTGTTACAATAACAGCAAACAAAAAAGGGTTACCAGACTTTATTTTTAAAACCATTCATCATCCTTTTCTTTCTCTTTTCTCTTTACTTCTTAGGTTTAAATTCATCCTGGTGTAAAAATCAGTAATTAGAAATTAAGAAAATAATTACATTCTGGAATTCCACATAGCAAGGACATATAATAGCTCACTCAAAACACAGAAAATATTAACTACTTACTGTACATTTCTAGAGTAACAGATATCCACTTCATAAGATATTGTCTATTAACTCTCTATAGGCAAAAATAAATCTTTAACCCTGGAGTCTAGAGAGGCAAAATTGACTTAAGATATACCTTCAATATTTTAGGTATAATTTTGCAATTTTCATAAACACAAATCATCATTAAGTCACATTTATATTAAGCAAGCTTTTAAATTTCCCCTTTTTCATTTGGTTGTGAGTGTTTGTGATGAAGGAGACATCCCAGTGTCTCAGTAAATAATTCATTATTTTAGAAATTCACATTTAACAAGGTTCTTTCATAGGTCAGATAAAATTTTGTGACTTTACCCAAGTACAAAATCTCAAGAAACCTGGAAAGTTTCCAGATAAGAAGATTTTACAAAATCTCTCTTTAATTTTTTTAAAACTTTCCCCACAGAGTGTAATTATTACTTTTCCCTTTTAAAATACAACCAATTAAATACTTAATTGGTTTTTAAAATTATGACAACTTCTAATGGATTAATTAATAATTTCATGACACAAGGATCAAGAAGAATCAAATTGTCTGATGATACAATTGCATCATACTCTTGACAGAATGTCTTAAATGATGGCTTCTTAAATTCACTATTAAAGAAATTTAGAATCACAGTAATAACATATACAATGTCATGAATTTACATGAAACAAAATTAATTGTCATTCATCAATGTCATCAATTCAGTTGGATGCATGTCCAAGTTATTTGCCTTGAAAATAACTTAATATTTATCAGGTTTGACATTCTATATTAATTCTACTTAATTAATATGACAATAGTTAACATTTATATACACTTACCATTTGCAAAAACCTTTTTTTGCCACTTTACTATTATTATATTACTATGTCATTTGATCCACATGACATCTTTGGGGACTAAGTGTTACTATTATCCCATTTTACAGATGGGGAAACTGAGGCAAATAAGTAAAATGACTTGCCTATGGCCACCCAGTTAATCAATTTATGAGATTAGATGTAAACTCAGGCTTTCCTGATCCTGGTGTTTTCTAAGTATATTGCTTTAATATCAAATATTAAATGCATTTTGCAGTTAGTTCTAATTTACTACAATTATCTTAATAGGAAAAGACATATCATTGAAATTGAGACCATATTATAATTGAATTTTAGGACAAACTTTAGTTAAGTCAAATTTGTATTTACAATCATTTATGCTAACATTAAAAATCTTTGTTTTCCCAAGGCCCATTACTAGCAATTTAAATTATAGGGTAAACTCCTTTCAATTATTCTACAAACAAAGATTTAAAGTGGCAGTCTTTATTTTCAATTTTCTCTTTTAAGGTGAATGAGGACATTATATTCCTCACTTACTGACTACAATATACCCTCTTAATGACCTTTTAAGGGCAGAATTTTGGTATGCTATTCTCAAATAATTTCAAATGCACATTTTAAAAATACATATCATGAATAATAATCACATAAACCCCTTTAAAACTGAACTTTTTTTTCTCTTTTCATATTCAGATCCAATGCCTTGTTTCCTCTACTTTCTCAATAACATTTCCAAATCATGTCCAAGATTATATATAGGACCAATCTTCTTGAGTCCACTTACCTTCTTCTTTACATTTTAGCACAGATTTTTATTATACAATACCAAATTAATTGCAAAACATTTACTTTTTGCGGTTCTTAAAAACTTACAAGGGCATAACCCATTCCAGTTTCTTTTAGATAGCTTTACAACTCATTTGCTTAAAAAATTACGTTCTGTTACAGCGTAAAAAATTATATTAACAGAAATAAATACTAAACTAAATTTTACTTATTCAAGCTAAATCCCTAATTGAAACAAACATCTCCCTTTTCATGGCAAAGAGTTAATAATAAGCAGTTCTTAAGTACCATGTTTTATATGTGTATATTTCCTTCCAAAGAGAATTTAATATCCATGAGGATAGGTAGTATTTTTCTTTTCCTTCCTTCCTTTCTTCCTTTCTTTCTTTCTTTCTTTCTTTCTTTCTTTCTTTCTTTCTTTCTTTCTTTCTTTCTTTCTTTTTCTTTCTTTCTTTCTTTCTTTCTTTCTTTCTTTCTTTCTTTCTTTCTTTCTTTCTTTCCTTCTTTCATTTTTTTAATTCCTATCACTTAACACATTGTCTGGTTCCTGGTAGGTACTTAAAAGAATGTCAGTTGATTGATTTAATAGTTGTTTGAATAATGGTAATGTGTTTTCCAAGAATGATTAATAGCATCATCAAATGGTCTAAAGGCAGGTCCAAGTTAAAAAGAAAAAAAATGTTTTCCACTAGAGATTTGAGTCAGATTCTCAATGCACAAAAATGAAGTTATCAGAAGTCTAGTTAAATTGTGTTGATTTAGGCTAACAATACTTCTGAGTTATTTTATCATTGGTGGCAAGTAGGAGAAATGGGCAGTTGATGGAAAACTTTTCTTGGTAAAGTCATTCTTACATTGAAAAGGTCAAGGACCACTGGATATTTGGACCATTTTAAGTAATCTGAAAATAAGGAATGAGGGATGAAATATTTAGTTGGACAAATTAAGATGTACTTTGAGAAAAATTCCTGTAAACTTTGGACCACTACTCTGTTTCTAATTAACCCCCACCATTCAAGGCATACTCTTGGGGAACCTCTGATGAGATCAGTTTTGGGCTACCCCAGGAAAGTTCCCACATAACTCCATGGTTCCCCTTTGCCCATGTTTTCAGACAAAGATAATTCCTAGGTGGCTATCCTGTACCTATGAGGAATTTGAGGAATGTGAAGTGAATTGGGCAATTAACCTAACAAGGTTGAGATAACTGCATCAAAACTGTTGTGATTCTTTGTGTCTTCTGTCAGTTATTTAGAGTATATAAAATAAATAAATGTTTATCTATCTATGTATCGATCTATGTATCTACGTATGTATGTATGTATGTATGTATGTATGTATGTATGTATCTATCTATCTATCTATCTATCTATCTATCTATCTATCTATCTATTTCTCAAACAGAGTGTAAGCTCCTTGAAGACAGAAAGTCTTTTTTTTTTTTTTTTGCCATATAGTCCTATCTGAAACCCTTTCACCTTTGCTGTTCTTTTATCTAGGTTCCTCCTGTCCCAAGTGTATGAAAACCCTTGCTATAAGTTCTCTTGTCTGATATTCATATGTACCCTATTGTACAATGCATTTATCCTAGCTCTCATGATCCTCTTATTCTTGATTAAAGATGCCTTTTTCTTTATATGTTTGATTTATTTCAGGACTCAACAAATTCAATTCTTTATTGACCACACAACCTAGGTAAGTGGATTAAACAGATTTGGCATGTTCATAGACAAAACAGTTACACTTGGTAACCTCCAGGAATCCTGACAAGCAGACAAAGTCTCTCATTGCTTTATAGAGTAGATCATGATAGGAAGTCTGGAGGATTGTAAGGGAAACAACTTAATTGCATTCCCTTTCAGGGCTTTATTCAAGTTCAAGTTCACTGAACTGAATTGATTAACTGTAAAAATGGATGTAGTTGGATAAAGAATAAGATATTCCCATATCTTCTTCCTCACTCCTCCCTACATCTTTTCCATACATCTGATTACATGGATGAAATAAAGAGGGAAAGAATTTGGATAATTCAGCTAAAGAAATTGCTTGGCAAGTTCTCACAGGACATGGGGACATAACTTGAAATTAATAGTACTTGGCAACTCATTTACAAAAAAATGTCCTTAACATTATTATCCTTGGAGTATAGGAAATTATTTGCTCTCTTTAGTTCTCACCAGCTCTAGAGATCTAGAAATGACTCGGGGAAACATTGGGTAAGGCAGAAATCTATAGTTGTAGCCTGCCAGGTTGTGCTGAAAGACATAGGAAGCCTACATATAAAGATGATTACCATGGAAGAGCTGGATAACTGCCTATCCACCCACTCTCCTATATTCAAACCACCAAACAGATTGTGTCTCTTTAATGGATTTTGCCTTTCTCTTCTCCTTTGAGTCTATCTTTGTTTTTTATTTCAAGCAGATTTCACCTATATAGAATTGTTGCAATGAAATAGAAAGAAGAAAAAAAAACTATAGATTGTTACTTAGCTTGACTTCACTTCTCCCTATGGATGGCTTAATGTTTAAAATAACTTTTTTTAGCTTCAAAATAATGGAAAGATAATACATAATTCTCCTTTATGAAAATGTCAGGTAGCATTTGACTTGGAAAATTTAAGCATATGTGTGTAGGTGGGACAGTAAATTTTAATTTCTCCCTGAAATGCTTTCCTTTTCTTTCCCATCCCACTCCCACTCAATCTCATCCCACTATTCTGTATATCTGGGAAATGGCTCTTCATCATTTGAATAATTTATGTTGGTTCTAATGAACAACTATGGATGGGGAACTGAGAGGCTATTGTTGACACTTTAAAGCTGTGATAGTTACCAAAGTAAATAGGAGAAACAATGCCTAGGATCACAGGGAATAAGGGCATCAGGCTACAAAATTTATCCTCACCCATTTCATTACTGTAACTAGAAACCAGCATAGGAGAGAAGAGTGATGAAGTATTCCAGGTTACTAAGATGACTTTTGCATTGACAAAAATTGGCAAGAACTATAATATTAGATGAATCCTAAGAATATGTTCTCTTTTGCTTGGAACTAAGGTAGCAACATTATCGGATTGTTTGAGTGCTATAAATGAGGCATAGAAATAAGAATTCTCCTAAAGAATATCTGGGCTCTCCACGTCATTTTTGAACTTTTGAATATATCAAATTGTCAAACAATTATTGAGCTAGAAGGTACTTTGGTAATCATCCAGTCCAAAAATTTCAAAAATGCGACTGTGGGCTGCAGTATTATCTTATGGCTATAACAATCCTGAGGGTAGTCTGAAAGAGAAGAAAATTGATTAGGAAAATTTAATCAAATAAATGAAAACACCATAGCATGCAAATAATGTTACCATGTAGTTTTCTAAGTGAACATTTGTCCCATAGGGATCTTTATATAGGACTTAGTGGTCCTCTGTTTCTATTTGAGTTTGATACCAGCAATCTAGTCTCTGATGTTTTCCTGACACAGTATTGAAATAAACCTGTAAATAGCCAACCCTTCTCTTCAAAATAAAACCATTTAAACAAGCACCATTTTTGAAGAATTCCTATTATTGCCTGGTCCAAAAAAAGGAAAAAAAAAGAATAATGTGGCTAGCAGCCAGCATGATGTAGCCAGTGTTTCTTTGATTATGTGAGCTTGGGAAATTTTCATAACTCCTCTTGGTTCACTTTACTTATATATAAACCTTTTAGGTAAGATGAAGGTTGGGGCTAGATGATCAATCAAACCCCGATTGTATGTAAGACTGTGCTATATTCTGGGGATACAAATACCAAAAAATCAAACACTTTCTGGTTTCAAGCTTACATTCTAAGCTCCAACAATCAATGGATCTATGTGTTGATGATTTATGAGTCTATGCTAGTATTCAGACTTTCTGTCAGGTTGATTTAAGAGACTTGCTCACAGGCCCTATGACCATACATACTTTAGGAGATCTGATAGAAAACAGCCATACCATATGTTTAAAAACTTTTATGACCACATGTGTGGTTACTCCTTCTATCTATTTCACATGGCAACCATTGTATAACTTCTTGTTTTGGGAATTCTTGATTTTTCTTTCTATAATGTGTATTCTACAATTTATACTATATTCTACATTCCATTTCAATGATCTGAAATTTATGTAGAGAGAATTTTTTTTGGATTGGCTTGTTAATTATTAAACCATTTGTTAGGTACAGTCATGTTTAGATATGGAAAAGGACCTTAGATATATTTTAATCCAATACCTCCTTTTGTACAGATGAAGAAACTGAGGCTGGGAGAAGTTAAAAAAATTACATATAAAAAAGTGGCTGGTGAAAGAATCAAGCTCAGATTTAATTGCTCCAGTTTGAGGATCTTTTATTTTTATTATCTAAATCCTGGAGCTTGAACTCCAAAAGGGAGAGGTACCTCTACCTCTCCATCAGTTACCATACCTACAATATAAACAATTAAAACATTTTAACAAATTAAAGGTTGTTCACCAACCATTATTACTATTTTTTGGATAATGAGTCAAAACAGTATTAAAAATAAATACCGTAAATATACATACATAAACATCCTTCTTCCCTTGATCTTGGACCTTTGAGGAGACACAACTTAGTTTGTTCAAAAGTAGCCATATGAGGGGATAGTTATGTGTCTCAGTAGATTGAGAACCAGGCCTAGAGATTGGAGGTCATAGGTTCAAATTGGTTTTAGACACTTCCTAGCTGTGTGACCCTGGGCAAGTAACTTAATACCCATAGCTCACCCCTTACCACTCTTCTGCCTTGGAACCAATACAGAGAATTGATTCTAAGACAGAAGGTATGTTTTAAAAGAAAAAAAAGTAGCAATATAAAATAATATTTATAAAATAGTTTTGTTTATGTTAATTTTCCTCACTGAATAATTAACTATTATGAACCGTACAATAATAATTTCTTTCTCATTCTCTTTTCTTTACTTAAATTAAATTAACATTTTTGAAATCATCTTTTGTCATCCCATTTTTTGACAAAAAAGGTTTTTCTTTCTGGGTGAGGATAGTTGGAAAAGGATATGTCACAAATTCTGGGTACTATTATGAATGTAATTCCGTGAGCTCCCAAGAAAGAAAATGCCTGGTCTGGTGGCTAAATTTTCTTTTTTTCTTCTTTTTTGGGGGATGACATTAGCCCCCGGTTAGCTTATTAAAGGAGAGGAATAATTTGACTTTCTCCCCTAATTCTTAGAAGACTAAGAAAAAAAGACCTTAGTGACTAAAAGAAAATATTTCCAAGAAAGCACCTGAAACTGCCAAGGAAAGTAACAGAGAACAAGTTAGAAAGCTTTTGGGAACCACACCAAGAGGACATGATTGTATGAAAGATTGATATATTTAAGTGATGTTGAGCAATGAATATTCATTGTGCGGTCATAGGTGACTAAGTTGCTATAGATTATTTATTGTGATATATATGTATATATATTTTTAATTTGCTTTTTCTTTTCTTTTAATAAGACTTGCTTTAAGTATATTTTCCTATTGTAAGGATTAAATTGGGGTTTTGACTAAATAAGAGAGTTATAAATTCAGTGTTGTAGAAGCCAAATTCAAAATATTATCCCTAAGCCAGGAAAAACTGTTAGCCTCTTTTATTTATAATGAGGAACATAAAAAGTTGAAGTAGGAAATGTAGGAGGGAAAGAGGTAAGGGGTTGCCTAGCCTACCCTAAGTGCCAATCAGATGAAATTCAGTTCCTTCCCAAACAAACTACTTGGAAGTTCAATTCAGCAAGCCAATGTGAGATCCAAAGAAAGTTCTTCTTCAAGACAGGAAAGGAATCTTTGGAATAAACCTCTCTGAATTCCAGGAAAGGAATGATTGCTAGATACTGTTGGTCTCTTTATATTTCTTTTTTCCCCTTCACTTCCTGTCACTTCCTGTCACTCCTCCTTCTTCACAGAAACCAATGGCAGTTTTTCAATTTGCCTAGCACTGCCCAAGGGGAGGGGGGTAGTGGTCTTTGGATTTGTCACTTACTCTTGTAAATGACTTGTGAACTCTCATACTTAATTATAAATAGAAGTACTTTAAATTCTTGATTTGATTAGCTAAAAATAGGCAAGGGTGAGTTAATCCTATCTTCACAATCCCCACTGTGATTCTTTGGGAGACTGAATCTCCCCAATGAATCATTTAACACAACTAGCTTATACTTCTAAAGATCTTCTAGCTAAAGGTGCATACAGTATTGTACTTTCTAAGAGGAAACTACTATAGTTGGAGATAAGAGGGAAATAGAAGAGAGCAAAATCAATGTTTCTTAGATGCAAAGACAAAAAGCCAATTAGAGGGCAGTCCCCTTTGACATAAGAGTTTACATTCAGAATAAATGATTTGTTCAACCACATTCAGTTCAATTACATCCCAAAGTTCATTCTGGATGTTCTGATGCAGTGTAGGTTACTTTATGGCACTTTTTCCAAAAAAATCACTTTCTTGATTTGAGGAGCTAGTGAGCTTCTTTTCCTGAAATTTCTCTCAAAAATTTTCAAGTCTGGATTGTGAAATTTATATGAAAATTATTATGAAAATTATACACTATTAAGTTGTAGAGTGGAGGGATTTTCTCACCTTTTCTGATGGAGATTGCCCTTCTGCCCCTGTCCCCCTAAATTTCCACAAGCCTATAGTAACTCTGATCTTCAAGATACCAAAAAAAACCCCAAAACAGTTAATAATTATATATGTAGTTTCAGTGGAAAACATGACACCTGTATTCCTTCAGAATTCCTTTGTCTCCTTGAGAAGCCTCTTGTTGCTAAGAATATCTTGATTTCAAGAAACAACATTTATAAAGCTCCTCCTCGCCACAATAAAGATTTCTTAGTGGAGCAAAGGCTAGGAATTATAGCCCAGGCTTTGGAAAACATCAAAAATTTTTAGCTGTTTTATGTAAATTTAGTATTTTTCTCCTTGATTCTCCATTGTGGTTTTCCCCCCTTTTTCTTTCCCTCTCTTTTAGCTCTATATTACCAGATATAGGTATAATATGTTAGACTTGTAAATCATTAAAAACAGAATCACTAGGCCAGCAATATTTCTATCTGGCTGACCACATTTACGGGGGTCTTCTCTATGCCTCTTAGTCATATCCATCTCCTTCCTTCTGCTGCACTCCATCTCATTAGGCTAAGAGAACACACACATCTAGCTACCAGCAGTAAACATACTTCAAGGCCCCACATACCCTAGTTCCAGGATAACTAAACCAAAAGGGAAAAGAGAAAAAAAAAGATATATCCATATCTCTTAGACTCACTGGCTGATTTCCATTAGGCTCCTCCTGATTTCTTTTAGATCCCAGGCATATATCTCAGTGCTTATTTTCATGACCTCAGGGTATCAATTGAAGAAGGAAAAGAGGCAGGACACTGAGAGTATTATAAAATTTTTTCTCTGGGCATTTTTGCCTTAAATCATATTTAAATAATTTCTGCACAGTCTGGCTCTGGTCCACATTGAAAAGGAAAATTATCTCTACTGTTCTTGAAAAGAATTGAAATGAATGTCGTTCTGTGGCCAAAACAAAGTATGGATAGAAGCACCAAAGTACCTAGTTTTGCACTGGCACCAACCTAGAGACTAGGTAGTATGATCTCATTTTATAAATAAAGAAACTGGGACCCTGAGAGGGTCAATGACTTGTCCAAGTAATATATATATATATATAAATAATTATTAAATAATAATAGTCATTTTACCAAGAAGTAATAAGGATAAAATCTGGATTTCAAAGTTGGGTCCATTGACTCCAAATCAAGAATTCTTCCCAGTAATCTCTCTCTCTCTCTCTCTTTCTCTCTCTCTCTGTTTCTCTCTCTCTCTCTCATCTATCTATCTGGCTGTCTATCATCATATCTATAATTATAGCTATATATATATATATATATATCTTTCTGTATCTACCTATTTATCATGTACTATTTATCATCTATATTTCTATCTCCTATGTATTTATCAACCAGTCTATTTTTCTATCTTCCTGTGCCCCTCCATCATCTTACATGCCTTCAATCTTAGTCATGGTAAAGTTGTTTGATATTCATAGTGCATAGAGGATTACATACCAAATTGAAAGGTTTTAGNTATATATATATATATATATATATATAAATAATTATTAAATAATAATAGTCATTTTACCAAGAAGTAATAAGGATAAAATCTGGATTTCAAAGTTGGGTCCATTGACTCCAAATCAAGAATTCTTCCCAGTAATCTCTCTCTCTCTCTCTCTTTCTCTCTCTCTCTGTTTCTCTCTCTCTCTCTCATCTATCTATCTGGCTGTCTATCATCATATCTATAATTATAGCTATATATATATATATATATATCTTTCTGTATCTACCTATTTATCATGTACTATTTATCATCTATATTTCTATCTCCTATGTATTTATCAACCAGTCTATTTTTCTATCTTCCTGTGCCCCTCCATCATCTTACATGCCTTCAATCTTAGTCATGGTAAAGTTGTTTGATATTCATAGTGCATAGAGGATTACATACCAAATTGAAAGGTTTTAGCTTCTGTGGTTGAGCCTTTATAAAACAGTCATGGTAATTCCAAAGTACCAGCAGCCTCTCTGGCCTCAAATACCATCTATCTTTGACCCTCATGGAACTTTCAGAAGATAAACTTTATTCTAGGACTGAGTCATTTACTTTCCTTTACACTAGTACCATTTTGCCTCCTGCCTATGCAGGTTTTGCTAAATAATGAAGCAACCAACATGTGGTAGGTAAAAGGATTCATCGACCAAGACTGACACTTCACGTTAAGTGGACATTTCTTATGGCCTGGAGAACTACACTAGAAATATATAAACTACACTAGAAATATATAAATATATAAATCAGTGATGGGGATCCTTTTGAGCTTGGTGTGTCAAAATTTGCCAAAAAACTGAGCATAACTGGGGTGGTGTGTCACCTCAAGAAAAAAACAACCCATAATTTCATGATATTTATAGTTTAAATGACAAAAATGTATAATTGTAATATATAACTGTATTTAATAAACCAAAATAGGTAAATTAATATAGGTATAATTGTCATCTATAGTGCATAAAGTGTCTACACTGCACTACAACAAATGTTTCATCCTTGGCATGAGGCCCCATACTTTTCTGTATGTGGCCACATGTACCCTCGTGTTATCAAAAATGGCTACGACACGTGTGTCATAGGTTTGCCATCGCCAATATAAATCTTTCTTATTCCAAAGTGTATTATTTTAGACTATTTACTTCCTCTCATCCCCACTACTACTTCAACAGAATTGCTCTTTTGTGTATATATTTAAACTCTCCTGTTATATAATGTTTTTTTTTCCTGTTTCACTTTTTTTTTTACTTCATTTCTTGTGATCTCAGTTTCCTCACTTGTAAAATGGAGGAAGAGGGTTTACAGTAGCTGGTCTCTGAAAAACCTTTCATGTACAGAACAAAAGTATAAGACAAGAAACCAGGGAGGCATAGAAGAGAGACTGTTTATCTCTCAGGGTCCCTAGTCAAAGAAATGATTAAGTTTTGTCATGTGAGGAAATCTTATTTCTAATAAGTGACATCAGTGGAAAGCTTCCATGTGAGGTTTATTTTATGAGTAAGGTGAGTAGCTCTGGTGAGATTTGCGAGGTCCTTTGCTCCCCCAAATTCGTTTTACCATCAGTTATTCTGTCATTAATTTTTTTCTAAATCCAAGAATCCACAACAGCAATAAAGACAATAATAAAAATAATATTATGTCTCAGATATGAAAATACATAGCAGGAATGTGAAAAAGTAAGAGTCTAAAAGGGAAAAAGAAAGATTTTACAGAGGAAAGAAAGGTCTTGAATTTGAAAATCAGACAAACTTTGTTTGCTTCATTATCCTAGGTAGTGACAGCCCTCTCCTGGTTTCGAGGCAGTGCTCACCTTTTGTTGCTTTAGCATTTAGCAATTTCCTAATCTAATGCTGCTTTGAAGGAGGGAGTCACCTTCTTCACCCTCTTAGTCATAGGTCTTAAATGAGAAAGGGGTAGAAAATCTAGATGGCATATTGATGTTCTGAAGTTGAGGGGGAGAAGTCCCATTAGACTGCATCTGGATGACCCACAGAGACCTTTGTATAGTGGCATTTAAGCTACTAATGGATATTTGAAGAGTGAATGCTGGTACTCTTATTGTGACATATATTTTATGATTACTATAGTGCACATTCTTGGAATCACTATATAGCACATACATCAAACAAATGAACATAAGGCACTTCATGAGCAGAGCCTTGACACTCTAGGAAAGTACTTCTTACAGGTGCAGGGACAGAGTTATAGATAATTGAAGTGACCTGCCCAAGGTCCTACTGTGACTCAGCAGTAGATTAAGTATCTGTGTTAACATTTCTTTACCCTCTTCTAACTCCATTGGGTGGTTTCCCCCCCTGCCCTTGACTGGGGCAAGATGACCTAAACTATTCTCTGACAATGGTGAGGTAGAAAGTTGGTGATCAGAGTTGCCTTGCTTTTTTTAATCAAATATTGAGATCTGCTGGAAATAACTTCTCAGTAAAGGAAGAACAAGGGCAGATCAGAAGCAAGATATGTGAACAACAACCAAAATGAAAAAGGAAATTATGGGTTTTCTTTCTGGGGAGGCATTCTCCAGAGGCCTCTCAATTAGAAAAGAAAAGTTTGTATAATAAAAGGAACCTGAGGCCTTGAAGAAATTCAAGTTTAAATGAATTTCAAGAATTAATGCTTATTTGTAGCCTGGATCCTCTGTTGAAGGGTAATCTGAAGTAAGACCTGCAAAAAAAATTATATACTAGAAAACAGAAAGAAATCAGAATGTTGACAGAACTAAAAAAAAAAAATTAAAAATATATAATTAATTAAATTAAAATTAAAAATTAAATTAAAATAATTAAAATTCAAAAAAGAATGTAGTTCTAATGTTACAATAATCCTTCCCACTTTGCCAATACTTTCTCTTAGAAGCTTGAAGTACTTCAGCATCTGAACTCAACCTTTCAGGATTCATGGTGTTTCAAAATGGGACATTATGTGATAGTAATACATTATGTAATGAACTATTTCTTTCAGCACTCTTATGGTTTAGAGCAGGGGTCGACAACCTTTTTGGCCGTGAGAGCCATAAACACCACATTTTTAAAAATGTAATTTTGTGAGAGCTGTACAGTGCTCACAGTGCGCGCTCAGCGCCTGAAAAAAAATTGACTTTATGGCTCCTGCAGAAAGAGCCATATCTGGCCCTCAAGAGCCAGATATGGCTTGAGAGCCATACTTGCTGACCCCTGCTTTAGAGGCAGATCTCACCATTTGCTGCTTTGCACTCTACTAATCTGCTATTCCAGAGCTGCCTTGAAGAAAGGAGTCATATCCTTGTAACTTTGGGAAATCCAAGTAGGGACCTTTGACTGAAAATATTTGCCTTCTCCTCTGCCATTCCACAATCATAGCCTCATCTCTACTTGTAGTGTCCTGCACATATCACACATTTTCTTGTCTCTGTGTCTTTAAATTTGCTATATTACTTATGTCTAGAATGTTCTCTGGGTTCTGATTTCCCATTAATCCACAGAACAGAAGAATCACAGAATTTTAGAGTTGGAAAGAACTAAGAGATTATTTAGTTCAATTCATACCTCTAAAGAAGAGTCAGATCTTTTATATAACTAATGATCATGTAGCCTGTGATTTTTCAATGAGATGGAACCTGCTATTTTCAGAACCATTCTATTCCATGTGGGCAATTCTAATTAAGATGTATTTTCCTTCAATTTGAGCCTCAATTTTCTTCTCTAAAGCTTTTAGTAATTACTTGTAGTTCTGCCCACTGAGGACAACCAGAACAAATCTATCCCTTTCCCTAAAGGACAGCTTTTCATGTATTTGAAAACAGTCTTAACTCCCTAAGTCTTCTCTTCCCTTGGCTAAACATAGGAAATTCTTTCAATTGATCCTTTATTTTGATCTTTTAACAGCATTTATTCAGTACCTACTAAATTTTAGGAATCCTCCTGGGCTTGAGGGAGGTAAAGACAAAAAATGTAAAAAGTATCAGCCTTCAATGTGTTTACATTCTACTGTAACTTCATCTTGTGACAAATCTCCCATATTCCTTCCTTCCTTCCTAATTTATAATAAATAGTTGGCTTAACTTAAATTAGGTTTTTATTGCCATCTTTTTTTTACACTACACTCTCATCTCCTCCCCAAAAGCAACAAGGAAACCAGTCAAGAAAACCTGACCAACAAAGTGATTATATCTGACAGCATAGCATTTGCATAAGTAGTACTTCATATTTCTGTTGAGAACACAACTTCTATCATTATTTAGCTCTTCTTTTCCCTCTTTTGGATTATTAACCCCTTTCCTACCCTCACCTGTCCAAACAACTAGCCATCTTCCCCTCTTTAAGAATATCTTTTTTGTTATGCTTCTGTACTCTAACTCCCTCCCTGTGACCCTAGACCAGCGATGGAGAACCTTTTAGAGACTGAGTCTTCAAAGTGCAGCCTTCACAATACATGTGAGCTGCCCTCTTACCCCAGAGAGGGGAAGGAAAAAGCACTCCAACTGAACTTCTGGGAAGAGGGGTAGGTAATTTGAAAAATGTCTTCAGGCTTGGTAGAGAGAAGGAGGGACACAGCCCCCTCTGGCATGCATGCCTAGGTTCACCAACAGGGCCCTAGACCCTCCTTTAGTTTCCAGTTCCAATACACTTCATGAATTTCACCCATCTTCTGCTGTGCTGGAAATCCCTTCCCATACTCTCTCGAAATCCACTATTTGCTCTAGGAACAGTAAAGGATGTCAATCAATTAGGAAATAACTCCATTCATTATTTCTTTAACTTCCCAAACCTAAATATTTTTCCTTTTCTACCACATATTAGCTTTCCATGTTAGAATATAAGTTCTATTAGTGTAGTGACAGTATGTTTTGTAAGAGTATTTCTAGCACTTAGATGGACCCAGAGTAAGTAAACACCATTCATTCTTTTATTTCTTGCTTTCTTTTCCTTTTAATGTATCACAAGATGTTATCATTAAATATAATTAAATATATACCTGTTTGAAGAACACTCAAATATACACACATAATTTACATTGATATCTTGCCTGGTTTTCATACTAGATGCAGTCTCAAGGGCTTTTGCCAGACCAATCTCCCTCTTCATTATTTAAAGTACTATTACCTGCATTCCATATCTGGAACAATTCCCTGATCTTCTGGATCATGGACATGGACAGCTGCATTCACTCTCTTTTCTCCTCCACCTCTCTTCTCTGATCTGGACTTGATATACCATATCATTTGCATCTGCAGATAATTCTTCCTCAGTTATCTGTGCATGAGTCATTTCTACTTATTAGATAAGAAGCTCTTCATAGACTCTATTTTCACTTTTAATATTCCTTAGCATACAGCACATTAGTATGCCCATGAAAGGTGTTTAATAAATATTTGTTTGCTTAAATTCCTCAATGTTTCATGGATTTTTTTCCCTTTAAGTGTCTACTATTAAGACATGAATGCCCTTGGAAGGTGTTAAACTTTGTCAACACATTAGTTGACAACCAGCTGAGAGAAAGGTAGGGTAGTTATGGAATAGTATAACATGTCCCAGAGAGTATGTGATGTGTAATTATTTATTTGAGTTATTAATTAGCATAATTTTCTCATTCTGTAGTTTTCAGGACTTTGAGATAAGAGTTTATGTGCAGGCAAAATGCTGTCCTATGCCTCTCAGTAATTCTTTGAATTTTGAATTTCCTTTGAAAAATCAGTGTTAACAGCCAAAGGTTAGGACACATAACACATAGGACCTTCTTGCAAGGTTTAATTCATGCATGTCAATTCTTCTTAATTTTGTCAATTACTTCCTCTTCTCTCTTCTCTGCTCTCCTCCCCTATTCTTTCTTCTTTGCTCACTTCCCCCTTTTTTCCTCCCCCTCTTCTCCTCTTCCCTTAGGTCCTCTCCTCTCTTTTCTTGTTTTCTTTCCTCTCCTCTCCTCTCCTTTTTCTTCCTCATTTGGCCCAAAATTTTGCCCCAAGAACTCTGTTCTACTGTTTATCTTCTAGTTCCTTCAAGGATCCTTCTAAGATATAACTTAGGTTCATAGATTATTCCCTGTCTTTGTTGACTCTGAATCAGGCATGCAATTTATTGCCATTCTTCAAAACATTATGGTCATCTTATATACAGAAAAAACGATTAAGACAGATTAGGACTTAATATAACAAACAAAAGGCTTAACAGTCTCAAATAGGAGGTACATCTGGTCATCACTGAAATGTAAATAGGACTTAACCTGTTAGTTCTTAGTCTCCCTTCACTGGCTCACCTCTTGGTTTTCCTCTTGGCATCCAAATCTCTCACAAAGGATAAACCATCTGAGAAAAAGATGCTCAGATTTTTCATCCAAAGGTAATTTAAGTTTAGCTACAGATTCCTTTGACTGGCACTGCTTATGAGACTTCTACTCTCCAATTCTATTCTTTTCTCTAGTGCTTTGTAGATTATATATTAGAGTAAACTATCCATAATCCCAAGTCTGAAGTAGATTCATGCTGGCAATGCTGCTGGTATTATCAAGCTTGCTGAGAACCATAGGGCTCTATAATCTCTAAATAAAACTGGGCCATGAATCCTCTTCAGAGAAAATATTGTGAAACTCAGACAAAGAATATTTAGAACAAGAGATTTGCTTCTCAATCACCAAAAATTCCTCACAATACAAATCTCTTAGAATGATGGTGGGGATGGTTGTATTTAATGAGAATACACTTAAGACTAAGATACAGTTCAAGTGTGCCGATCTTTTAAAAACAGCTGATTTGAAAGGGGAATTTACTGATTACTTTTAAACTTTAGATATCCAACTATATGTCTTTATGTATGTCTCTACAGAAAAGATGAGCTTGGATGTTATCTTACTTTAACCCAAGTTTTTAGACAAAAAATACCTTTGAGCCATGGGCAAAGAAGAGGTCTTAGGTATCCTGTTGCATGCAAGCCAACTCTATAATAACCAGAGTTATAATGTTTGGCTTGCTCTCTAGTCTGTAACCACAAGACAAGAGGAAGAAAGAGTAAACATGTTTTTACTGCCCCTAAAGAGCTCAGAATCTAAGAATATTTACACAGTTTACAGTTGCCTTCTGGGAAAAAGGTGAGATAAGAACAACAGAGAGTCTTTAGCCTCTAGACTACTGGGAAGTACTACTTGGAGAGTCTTGGCAATCAGTAGGCTTTTTTGTCTGTTGAAATATTTGAATTTGAATTTGAAGATTATTGAATTCACAATATAAAAATATTAAAATGATAATAATAATATAACTAATATTATATAATAAGTTTAAAGATATAGAGCTGAAAGAACCTCAGTGTCCAACTAGTTCAATTCCCTCATTTACATATAAAGAAACTGAAGCACAGGGAATTTAAGTGAAAATAAGTCTCACTGTATCAACGGAAATGAAGAACATGAACTAGGCTCATTCTTCTTTGTGTGCCTATGTGTTCATGAATGTACAGTATCCCATTGCAGTCTGTGAAGTCTATGAACCCTCTCCCCTCAGAATAATGTTTAAAGTAAAATGAAGAAGATGTAAAAGGAAACTAGTTGTGTTTATATAAAGTTACCAAAAATGAAAGCAAAAAAGAGAGAACACATTCATGAACTCCTGTTTAAGATCCCCAGGTTCTAACATTTATAATTTCAATAATGTCTAATCAGCTAGAATTTCCTGAATTCAGTGCCTCCTTAAGGTTCATTCAGAAATGGCAAACTCTGCATCTCAATTTTAATGATTATAAGTGGCTCATACTCAAAATTTTTATTGTTAAGAAATGAAAAAAAAGATGATCAAGAATTCAAAACTAATCAGTGGAGTGGAAATGGTCAATCAGTGTGCAAATCAATAAACATTTATTAAGTGTACAATACATATCAGATAGGCAAAAGAACATATTTGGGAGATTCTGCAGAAGTAAAATAGATAGACTTTGGCATAATAGTGAATATGGGGACTGAGACATAGTGAAGGAGTAGAGTATGACACCTAGTTTGTAAACATGAGGGACTGGGAGAATGGTGTTACTCTTTATGTCTTGGAGCTGATGAGATTACCCAATGAAGTAATATAAAGGGAGAAGAGGACATAGGACAGAACCCTGAGGGACACCTACATTTAGAGGACATGATCCTGATGAGAATCCAGCAAAGGAGACTGAAAAGGAGTGGTAGGATAGGTAGGAAGAAAACCAGGTGAGAATGGTGTTCTTAAAATTTTGAGAGAAGAGAGTATCAAAGAGAACAGAGCAACCAATAGTGTCAAAGGCTGCAGAGAGGCCAGGTGGAATGAAATTAAGAGAAAAAAACATTGGATTTGGCAAATAAGAGATTATTGGGAAAGCTTTGATGTGTAAACTATCTTAGATGTTATTTATTGCCACAGAACTAACAAAAGGTCAGGTGAAACAATTTTCCTGCACAAGGCAATTTAGGAGGTCAGTAAGAAAAGTCTCTCTCATCATGATGGTGGTGGACCCTACGAGCCCAGTAGAAGCAGCAAAGGGTTATTTGAACTCAAATCTTGAAAGGAAATTATTGGAATGTGATTGAAGGAAATGAGTAAGAAGATTCAATGTTTGCTTTAAAATGTAGCATGATTCCTAGAGGAATTATCAGATGATATTTTTCTAGTATCAGTCTCTAACTAGGTAGCATAACCTACTTCATATAGATAGTATTTAAGATTGGAAGAGGTCTAAGAGATCATCTAGTCTAACCTCTTCATCTTATAGTTAAGGAAGCAGAGGACAAGGGAAGTCTCATTATACAATAATGGTGACATAGGTAGCATATACTAAAGTCAGTATTAGAACCTAAGTACTTAACAGACAGCATTCTTTCCATAATACTACTTTGTATTTCTAGTATACTTCTAGTAATAGGGAAAAGTATGACATCTCATGTCATGTAGTTCAGTTCTATAGGAGAATTGAAGTGACTGAAGCCATAATGCATTTGGGGGAAACTTAACATTCTGACTTAGTTTTGAATGTAAAGTTATTAACAGAAAAGAGTTAGGAGAGAATGGAATTTGGGAAAAAATAGAAAACAAATTGTTCTTATATGAGTATGGTATTCTATAAATATACTCAAGCATAGTGGCTTGATAGGAACAAAAAGATATAGAAGAAATACATTTTGTAAACATAATTTGAAAGAGTTGTTTTTAAATTTGGAGATAATCCAGGAGAAATTTTCAAAGGATAGGAAAGATCATGGGGGATATTATTAATCCTAAAATAGTGACTGAATAGATACCAATAACTATGAGTACATCTGCCTAGTTTTTAATCTCTATACATTATTTGCATGTTATATACTTTTGGTGAAGATATAAGCAGGAAATAGGCAGACTTTTATGGATAATTGTTTATAACAGATTCAGCTTATTCCATTTTTATTAATTACAAATTTTTTTTCCATAGAATCACAATATTTAATAGTTGGAAGTATCTTTAGAAGTCATTTGGTTCAATTAATATGACCACGGATTCCTTCTACAGCAATGCTACACCATGTGTTATCAGTCCTTACCACATATACATAATGCTACAGGGTCCTGAACCTAGCATCAGCAGAGACCCCTGAAATCTCCTTCCAACCAGCTGTCCTACCCCATCCCCTGTGCTGTCCAAGGGCTGAGAGTTCTGGAAGCTGCTGCTTTAATCAGTGCAGCTAGCTGTAACGCATGGTCTTTGCTGCTGCTAATGTGCTTCTAAGGTCCCCCACCATCTCAGTGAGAGAATTCTTTTTTGCTGACCTCATAAGTTGTCTTGGGCAAGGAAATTGTTTCACCTTACCTTTTATTAGTTGTGTTGCTTCAGATTTGATGGCATTATTTTAAAGTTCTTTGGTGGGGAATCTGGGAGTGTTCAACTGAGTGCTTTACTGCTCTATCATCTTGACTCCACCTCTCTAAGTTCTCCTTAAATCAAGTGAAAATTTACCCCTCTGCAATTTATATCTATAGTTCTATATCCTTTAACTCAGTGCTGCAAAACATAACCTCAGGGTTTTTTCTAAAAAACAAATTTTAAAAAATTACAGCTTCTTTTGCCTTTTTTTCTATATCAATTCAGCACCCCTTTGTAGTATTCTCTCCTCCCATACTGGTACCCATACTCACAAGATGACTCCCCAGATGATGGCTTCTTTCTCATGATGTAGAGTACCTTGTGAGTGGCGATTTATATTATTTTGTATAAGTCCCCACCATTAAAAAAAATTCTTCCCTACTCTCTTCTCTATGGTCAGGTGTCCTGCTCCAGGAAGCTGCTTCCTCCATTGGTGACTTTTTTCTGTCTGATGGTTGCATATATCCCTGCTTCTTCAACTGAACCTTATTCTCTCAAATGAATTATTGACTGCTAGATGGGCTTTCTTTTTCTGCATGAGTTTCTTCAGGGTTAGACATCATAGCCAATGTTAGGGGGGAGGAGACAAAATACTCTGAACACAAGAAGGAAATAACTGTATTCTTTTCCATCACCTGGTTTTGCTCTCTGTCTCTGTCCCCTCTAGTTATCTCTTTCCTCCCTCTCTACATCCCCCTCTTCCTCTCTCTCTCTCTTCCCTCCCCACTTCTCTCTCTCTCTCTCTCTCTCTCTCTCTCTCTCTCTCTCTCTCTCTCTCTCTCTCTCTCTCTCTCCCCCTCTTT
>NC_058132.1:364893087-364906404 GCF_016433145.1 Gracilinanus agilis
GAAGTTCAGTAATTTGCTCAGGTTTATACAACTACTGTTTGCCTGAGGTGAGATTTTGAATTCAGATCTTCCTGACTCCAGTGATTGAATTTGAGTTTCTCTCTCTCTCGCTCTCTCTCTCTCTCTCTCTCTCTCTCTCTCTCTCTCTCTCTCTCTCTCTGTGTGTGTGTGTGTGTGTGTGTGTGTGTGTAACAGAGACAGAGAGAGACAGAGAGAGAGAAAGAGAGACAGAAAGAGAAAGAACTAGAGAGAAAGAGAGAGAAAGAGCAAAAAAGAGAGAAAGAGAAAGAGAGAGAGGAGTAGGAGAGAGAAAGAGAAAAAAAGAGAGGTTTCCTCAATTTAAGCTACCTTTCTCTGATATCCATTCACATACTTTGCTGGCAATTTTTGTCCCTTGTGTTGTTTGTGGTAACATTGTTTCATGTATTTATTTGACTGTTTTGCACTTATGTCATCTCCCCAAGTGAATTGTATAATTTGAAAAAGATAGGGAACATGACAAATTTCTTTAGTATTTCTCTTAGCATTAACCCAGGGCATATGCATAGGCACCCAATAAATAATGAAAGAATGAATAAAACAGGGGCAGCTGGGTAGCTCAGTGGAGTGAGAGTCAGGCCTAGAGACAGGAGGTCCTAGGTTCAAACCCGGCCTCAGCCACTTCCCAGCTGTGTGACCCTGGGCAAGTCACAAGGCCCACCCTTACCAATCTTCCACCTATGAGACAATATACCGAAGTACAAGGGTTTAAAAAAAAAAAAGACCATGGTTAAATATCATTTACCTATCAACAAAGTGTTGCTAAGTAGTGGTCTTTCTGGGCTTGCTTTAATGGAAAAAATATTTGCAATTGTATTTATTGCATGCAAATATTGTACTAACCTATTTGGAATGGTTTATATTCTTAAGTAGAATAAATATTCTAAAAAACTCTGTTCCCCGTTTGTATTATTCAATTTGTTTGGCAACTACTTTCTTCATAAATAATGCATAGGCAACCTACCCTAATTCAGTTTTTATTGTATAGAGGTTTATTTATGTTTCTTGCATGCCAAGTTAGGATTTGTTCTTATTTTTTAAAGTTTAATTAGGGAACATAAGTATATACTTATACTTCAATATTTCAGTGGATCTGAGATGTAAGTATTCCTTTCAGTGGTGCAAATTACATGCCATTCACATTTTCTTATCCTGTGTAATTCTTGTTCACACTTCCCCATAAATCTTCCATAAAGAATTATCTATTAAAAAAAAAGATAACCTAGTATAGTGAAGTCCTTCTTCCTAATATAGTGCAGCCCTCCTTCTGACACCTGTGTGACAACTCTC
Source organism: Gracilinanus agilis (assembly GCF_016433145.1). Lineage (NCBI taxonomy): Eukaryota > Metazoa > Chordata > Mammalia > Didelphimorphia > Didelphidae > Gracilinanus > Gracilinanus agilis. The sequence continues at coordinate 364,894,417 of NC_058132.1, forward strand.
TTAAGCTCTCATTGTTGAAGGTCATTCTCTTAAACTAAGTAATGAATAACTTGAAGACCCAAATTAGGGAAGGAGTTTACACACTAAGATTTCCTTATATTAATGAAGTCAGAGCTCTAGATTAATGTTCTGGAGGGCATCGTCTAGATTTTTTCATATATCAGGACTTCTGGATCACTTAGGTCATACCTCTGTGTGTGTGTGTGTGTGTGTGTGCGTGTGTGTTGGAGGGTGTATGTATGTATGTATGTTTCCTACATTGTTAATCCAGCTTTTTAAAAAACATTTTCCTGGAATATTAATAAAATGTTAATTATATGACAGAATATTTAAAATTAATTTTGAGAGGAATAACTAGACATAGTCCCTTAAAACTATATCTGGGTCATTTAAACAACTGAATAGTATTGGTGACTATTTAAGCAATGAGTTTGTTTCAGTGTAATCACTGTTTCAATGCAAGAAGGGGGAGATGTGCAAAGATTTCCATGATGGATGGAAAGACATTTTTTCCCCCTCAAAATTTTCTAGCCTATGATCTTGTGATGCTATGAAAGATGCCTTGACTTCTAGCTCTTGTTTATTTTGGGTAATTTCAACTTTGGGTTTTCTGTACACTTTGTTTCTTGGTCTATTTATCCAGCTCAGCTTTTTGGAAGGGTCATTAGGTAGCAAAAGGTTTTGGAATGAGGTTCGAGAATAGATTGGACACCCTATATTGGTGATTTCATATATGCACATATATGTACATATATGTATATATGTATCAACTAATATCAAATCTACAATGAAAGGAACAGGATTATGTTCATTTAAGTTATTAAAAAGATTTGCAAAATTGTGGTGAATTTATCTGAGGTACTATTGAAGATCTTGCCAGTTTGAACAACGGCCTCTTTTCTCCCCTCTTCGTTCCATCTTCCTGTTCTCTAAATTAGACATTCTTCTTTGGAAATAGGAACTAAAAATGACCTTAACTTTGTGTTTAGTATAGTTTAGTTCATAAGCTATGCTAGCCAGAATCAATCTTCTAGCTATAATCATTGCTGAATTCTGTTTTACCCCTCTCCCTCCTTCCCCTCCTACAAACTAAGCTTCTTGAGCTAGAGATTGTTTTGTTTGTCTTCGTATTTATTCCTTAGCACCATAATTTTCACAAGGGCTCGATATGTGTTTTTTTGAATTGCAGTATAGTGAACTGACATGTATTAGTTGGGGCTAATTAGTTTAAAACCATGTGGCACCCCTAGACTCAGTGCATAAAGTGCTATGCCTATACTCAGGAAGACCTGAGTTCAAATCCAGACTCAAATATTTACTAGTTGCTTAACTCTGTTTGCCTTAGTTTCCCTATTTGTAGAATGAGTTGGAGTAGGAAATAAAAACATTTCAGCATTTTTATCAAAAAAAAAAACTCCAAATAAGGTCACTAAGGGTCAGATATAGCTGAAAGGATTGAACAACATCAACAAAGTACTTTTAGCCATGAACACTATACTATTCTCCAAAAAGCCAGGTTCTGAGAACCCTCTTGATCACTTTGGCAGTTATACACTCCACTCAACAACTCAGGGAGTTTTGGGGAAGTGCCAAGTTCTTCACACTTTTCAAAGAGTAGGCAACCTTCTTTTTAGCAGTTTTCTTTTTTCACCTGAGGATAACTGCCTATTAATCTAATGCATGTTTTCAGTATAGATGTATTTAATCATAATAACTCTAAGCCCCTTTGCTACTCACTGGAATTCCTACTTCCTGCCTGAGTATTTTAAATTTCATTTGAATAATCCTTAATGTAGTCTACCACATAGAAAGAAACATGAACTATACAAAATTTTCTTCATAGGCATATGAAATCATTGTAAGTTAATGAAATAAGAAATGCATTTAAATTACTTCTCTATGCATCCTTTTACTAGGTCTTTGTCACATAAAATCAAAGTATAAGCATTCTCCAAATCCAAAGATGTTTAGGACAAATTTCAAGGTGCATATCCTCCAAGGGCCATTGTCCCCTTTTCCCTACTCCATCCCCCAGTAGAAAATGAAGGGAATTCATACAATAAGGCATCATTTCCAAATGCTGATGTGCTCATGTCTCCTTATTATAGTAAGTTGAAGGAAATGGTGACTCAGATTGAATTAGATTTTCTTGTAGCTTAGAGGAATGCAGAAAGGAAACTCTTGAGTGTAGAAAGAAGCTTCTCCATGTTCTGTTCTCCCTGCCAGTTACTCTGCTTAGGTCACATTTCTGGTTTCTTGTGCCTCACTGATTATCTCATGAACTGTATCTGACCCAAAGATATTAAAGACTTGTAATGGGAAAGCTTTGGCAGAGTCAGAGAAGACTCTCTGAAGCAACAATTTCTATCTTTCTTCCTGAGTCTCTTTCCTTATAAAAGATCTGTCTGTCTCCTTTGGTTGCTTTGTGTCACAGCTCCCTGGCATTCTCGCTTTCTCACCCCCTGCCTAGCAGGTGGGGACAGAGTACAGGAAAAGTGTTATATGTTCCTTCTAGTGAATGAAGCATTTTCTATCCTGAAAATACTGGAGGGCCTCTTGAACATCTAGGAATGTGACATAAACATCATAACTTTGTATGTAAGAGCCATGGGTAGTCACTCTGACTATATAGCAAAGTGCTTGTGTAGGTTCCTAAAACATGGCATTCACCCTAGCAGTTATGCCTACAACCAAGAAAATACATAACCACCCATCAGGTACATATGTCGTTTTATATATATTAAACTAAAAATACGACTCTCATAGAATTATAATACATATTATCAAACTACACATTGAGTGAGAAAACACATCGATCACATACAAAAATATATCCTGCACATAAAGGAATATTCCAGGTTTTTGTTGAAGAAAGCATACCATCAAATGTAAGTATATACAAAGAAGTATAACATAACAATAAAATCACATTTCTTAACAAATGTAGGTCATACATGAGACATAAAGGCCATGAAACAGAAAGAGGACCATTCCATGAACTCCACCAGTAGGCATTGCTTGAATACACATGTGATCATTTCTCCCATTTCTCCCAAAGCCTCATAAGAAAATTCAGTTACTGAATTTGGAAATATTCAAGATTTACTTTCAGCAAGCAGGTGGCCATTATTTTCTTTTTATAAGACTGTTCTGAAAACTTCCAGGTTAGCATTAGTGAGTGGCATTAAGAGATTTTTCTGATCTGCATGACAATACTAGTCATTGTAGGAGCAATTGGCCAAGCCTTTAAAATCCTGTTTATGACTCTTGTACCAGTAACTTTCAAATGATATGGAAAGAGTCAGAGATGAGAGCTGTTTCTTCCCTTTCTGTTTCTTTTACTTCCTAATAACAGATTCAGAGGGAAGCTTATTAAGCAGTTTAGTGGTGATCAAATAGTCATCACAAATTTTGGATAACTGCCACCAAAATCTAAAGAAAGTTCTAGTTTGCAGAGAATGGTTGTATGTAGCCAGATGGCAAACATGCCTATTGTCTCTGTATTTGTATCCATGCCCTAGTTAGTCACTATGTGACCCATATATTTGAGAGAGGTTAGATATAATTGGCCCCTAATTGACAACTTGAATCCAGATGCTAAATGACCTAATATTTCCTTTAGTCTTTTCTTATGTTCTTCTAAGCTCTTCCAAAAAAGCAATGACATCATAATCATGATCATCATTGTTAATATTTCTCTAGCACTTTAAGGTTTGCAAGCACTTTACATTTACTATTTCATTTAATCATGATAGCAACTCTGAGAAGAGGATGCTGTTATTAGCTCCATTTTCCAAATGGGTAACTCAGGCAGACAGCTACTTATTGGCTAAGGTTCGATTTGAAATCAGATGGCAGCACTATATCTATTGTGCCACCTAACTGCCATCACCTAGGAACACTAATATTTCAAAGCATTTCATAACTCCATTTCCTCCATAAGTTTTTGAATATTGATTTGTGTACCCCAAACTTTTGTGGTCAAGAGGGGGTACCTCAAGGAGAATGTACTACCACTGCTGAGGGATTTGCTCTGCTCTTTCAAATGTTTAATTAGAGGAAGACATGTATAATAATATTTTAGTGCTTCATTCCAAATGGGATACAAATATTTCTTCAACTAGTGCAGATCGAATCCCATCCACCTCTTTTAATCTTTTGTAACTCCTATCCATGCACTTCTATCTATCTTCCATAAAAATTCCTTTACAATGGAGATTCATCTTCAAAAGACCCCAATATCCTCATAGATGGACAGGTCATGTAGGCAGAAAAATGATCCTCCTCTTCTTAGTTTATTAGCCAAATTCTGATAAAAAGGGAGACGTTCTTTGGTATTCCCAAGAACAAAGAAAATGCGAAAACAGCTGACTGGATGATATTTCTGATCCAGATGCCAGACACAGAGATATACAATAAAACTCTCTAATATATAGGAATTAATATAGTATATGAAAATTAATTCTCTCATTTATAAAGCAAATAAAGGGTGGAAATATGAATCCCATTCTACCATCACCATTTATCAATATGTAGACTAGTTTCTTAACCTTCATCCTTAACATCCTTATACTGTGTCAACCCTTCAGCTATGCAAGCTCTGAACTCCTTTTCTATACTAGCCACAAGGTTCTCAGAGTGATATAAAAATAATGACTATTTGAGATCCTGAAGGAACAACTATATGGATGCTACTAGGAAAACTCCCATTTTTAAGAGTATCCCAAGCCACTGCCCATTAGATCACCTTAAGACTTCTCTAGGTACTCCTTGGAAATTTGGTTTTTGAATAAGACCCTCTCCATTTCCTTATTTTGTTAGGGCAATAACTAATCCCAGGTTAGTAGGTATTGATGGGTTGGCACCAACATCAATATCATCAGTAATCATAGTGTACCTGGTACAACCAATAAAATCACAGTCCTCTCTTCTGAACTTTCCCATTTATATTAAAATACAATGTCTTTTTTCTATGACCTTTGTCAACAACCTCAGAGTCATTTTTGTATCCCTACTCTCCCTCACTCCATATAGCCAATGTTTCCAAATCTTATACTTTTTATCTCTATGATATTCCTCCCATCTATTTCCCTCCACCTTTGCAACAACTGCCCTCTTTCATGGCTTCAGCTCCTCTCACTGGGATGATGGGAAGAGATACCTAATTGATCTCCTGGCCTTAGTTTCTCCCCAGTCCTTACCATCCTCCAATTGGAGCCAAAATATTTTTCTCAAAGTGAAAAGAGAAGAGAATTTATAAGGGGGCACAGACAAGCAACAAAGTATAACTACTTTGTTAAAATTTTATATACACATATATTTATATATTGTCATAATATATATTCATGGTGTCATATAGCATCTTTATTTTTGCCATTCCTTAGATCCTATAGTATTTACAACTGCAAATCCTATATACACCAATCACCATAGCATGATGAAAAAATTCGGGAAATAAAGGCAAAAGCAAGGTTTCATTTTTGCTAATGCTTACCCGTCCTCTAGCATCTGTTCCTTCTTATCCTCCACTGATCTTCTCATGACTAAATGAACAATTCACCACAACCAATGACTCTTCTACCATTCTTGAACATTCTATACTTAGGTAAGATAATTGCTACTATGTTTAGCATTTCCTAACAATATGGCCTTAAATAACTCCATGGATCTGCAGTCAATGAAGTCCTTCCCTGACTATGTAAAAAGTAGCACCTATACCCTTCTCTTTCTATCCCTTAAGCATACATTCTCCTAGCAGATTTGAAGAGCTCTCAAATAGAAGTATCACAACTCGCATTATATCATCAACAGAATTTTATTCTGTCTACTTTGAGGCAGGTACAGTACAAGGTGCTGAAGATACAAATACAAAGAATGGAACTTTCAGGTCATGTAATCAACAGCTTGGAAGACTAGGCAATTTCTCTAATCCTCGTGCCTTTGTATATGTCTCCAAAATAAGATTCATGAGCAAGAGATAGAACTATTTCCAATATCTTCATAGTCTACGATATCAAGAACTCTAAAGAGCTGAAAATGTGACTAAACATCAGCAGAGGAGGCTAATCCCTAATAAATTCACTCAGCATCCCTTATAATTGAAGCATATACACAGGCATACAACTATACCTTCCTTGGTTCTAGGACTCTGAAAAACCAAAAGGCAGGACTTTGCTCTGTCTGGTAAAGCAATACTCTGCTGTGAAAGCATTCAACAAGAGAATTGAGGAACTGAGGGAACCAGGACAGGATTACAGTTTCCCATGGATCCATCAGACCTCTCTAAAAGAAAAGGGTCAACATCCAGCCAGAGCCAGTATTGCCCCATGAGAAGTCACTTTGGGAAGAGAATGAGGGCAGTGAAGTGTGAATTTTTTTCCTTGGCAGGAAACTGAGACAAATTTGAGGTCTAGTCACCAGAGAAAGTATTATCATTAGAAGTCAGAAAATGATCAAAGGGAATTGGTGGGGGGGGGGGGGAAGAGACTGGCATTACCAAAGATCTCTGGATAAAAACAACAACAATAACAAAAACTCAAGCCCTTGATAATAAGCAGATAAACAAAGTGAATAGGAACCAGACTCTGCTGAATTCAAAGCTTATTTTCTCCATTTTTCTCTGTTTCTTTATCTGTATGTCTATCTCTGTCTCTGTCTCTCTCCTCTCTTCTCCCCTCCTTTCCTAACTCCTTCCTTCTCCTTTTCTCTTATCTTTCTCTCTCTCCTTTACATTTTAGGAATATTCATTTAGCAGATATTTGGAAGATGGGTTGGATAACAGAGAAAGAGAAAAAAGTGAAAGCAATATGGAAGTTAATGCAACAGTCGAGGTAATAGGTAATGAAGGTCCAAATTAGAGGGGTGGCTGTGTGAGTATAGAGAAGGTGATAGGTCTATAACATGTTTAGATTGAACTGATGAGACTTTGTGCCTGATTGAATGTGGGTCTAAGGGAAGGGAAAATTATGGGTCAAGAATAATTCAAAGGATGTGAACATGAGTAACTGAAAAGATGGCTAAACTCAACACTAATGTTTTTGCTAAGAAATAAGTAACTAGAAAAAAAATCTATTGTGAAGATCTGTAATAATCCCCAAATACCTGTTTTAATTTTCCCTATAGAACAGATATCATCAGTCTCCTAATATTCACTTTCTATTTGAATTCAGAGATTAAATTAAAATGTAACACATGGATTACAAAAATTAATTAATTTTGAATTTATAATAAAAATTTGAATTATAAAGTATTTTAAAATGAAATTTTAATAATTGTAATATGTGGAGAAGCAAAAAATTAAAATTAATTGATACTGGCTAATAAAATATCATCAGCATTTCTATACATTTCCAACACACTAGAGCAGCAAGAAGTAGAAAGAGAAACACCATTTAAAATCACCCTAGACAATATAAAATACGTAGGAATATACCTACCAAAACAAACACAGCAATTATATGAAAACAACTACAAAACACTTTCCAAACAAATAAAACTGGATCTAAACAATTGGAAAGCCATTGATTGCTCATGGGTAGGACGAGCTAACATAATAAAAATGGCAATTCTACCCAAATTAATTTACCTATTTAGCACCATACCTATCAAGCTACCAAAAAATTTCTTTACTGAATTAGAAAAAACTATAACAAATTTCATTTGGAATAACAAAAGATCAAGAATATCAAGGGAAATAATTTAAAAAAAATGTGAAGGAAGGGGGCCTAGCAGTACCAGATATTAAACTATACTATAAAGCAGCAGTCATCAAAACAATATGGTACTGGCTAAGAGATAGAGAGGAGGATCAATGGAATAGACTGGGGATAAATGACATCAGCAAGACAGTGTATGATAAACACAAAGAGCCCAACTTTTGGGACATGAATCCACTATTTGACAAAAACTGCTGGGAAATTTGGAAAACAATATGGGAGAGATTAGGTTTAGATCAACATCTCACACCCTACGCCAAGATAAATTCAGAATGGGTGAATGACTTGAATATAAAGAGGGAAACTATAAATAAGTTAAGTGAACACAGAATAGTATACTTGTCAGATCTCTGGGAAAGGAAAGATTTTAAAACCAAGCAAAAGTTAGAGAAAATTACAAAATGTAAATTAAATGGTTTTGATTATATTGAACTAAAAAGTTTTTGTACAAACAAAAACAATGTAGTCAAAATCAGAAGGGAAACAACAAACTGGGAAAAAATCTTTATAACAAAAAACTCTGACAGAGGTCTAATTACTCAAATATACAAGGAGATAAAACAATTGTATAAAAAATCAAGCCATTCCCCAATTGATAAATGGGCAAGGGACATGAATAAGCAATTTTCAGAAAAAGAAATCAAAAGTATCAATAAGCACATGAGAAAGTGTTCTAAATCTCTAATAATTAGAGAAATGCAAATCAAAACAACTCTGAGGTACCACCTCACACCTAACAGATTGTCTAAAATAACAGCGGGGGAGAGTAATAAATATTGGAGGGGATGTGGCAAAATTGGTACATTAATGCACTGCTGGTGGAGTTGTGAATTGATTCAACCATTGGATGGTGTAATGCAGGGTTGCTAGCAGAAGCCTTTGGCTCTTGCAAGTTCAACTGTAAGCAGCCCTGGCAGTTAGGGTTTTAGAATTTTCAGAAAGTCAGTTGGAGCCTGAGGCTAATAGTGCTAGAGTTCCAACTGATGGGGTTTGTCCTTCTGGCTTTGCCTTTGCCTCTTGGCTTTGTTTTTTGGCTTTGCCTTGGCCTGTGCTTTGGTCTTTTGGGGCGTTTGGACCTAGCTGATTTCTCTGGACCACTCCCTGAGCTCTCCATATTACATCCCTGCTATTTCCCCTGAATTTCCCTTTGGGCCCTATGAGGAAGGGTGGGCTTGGTGGTTGGACATTGTGGTTTTAGTTTCTGTAGGCAAGTAGGGCATCTTAAACAAGCCACCCCTAATTTAGCGATTTGATAAATACTTTATTTCAAAAGACAGTCAAACCTTCTTAACTGGGAGAGCAGGCTCTCTCAGTCTAACCCCCTCCTGTGACCCTTCCCCCACCATCAGCTTTCTCCCTAGCAGCTGTTACAAAACCATAAACTTCTCTCTCCTTCTGATTATCCCTGACATTAACAAATCCCCTTTGTTACCTACTCAGAGCCTCTGGTAATCGTTGTGTCAAAGATTAAGGCAAGGATTGAAGAGGGAAGGAATTATTGCTTTTATTTGTTGAGGGAACTGCAGGCATCCATCTTGGCAGGAAGTACCTACCCGAGACTTCCTGCATTTAACAGTTTCACTGGCAGGGAGGAGCCCTTTGACTCTTCCCTCAAGGAATTTTAGAAATTAAAAAGAGAAGCCCTCCAGCCATATTTAAAATATTTCTGACTGGCCCAACTCTTTTTGTATCTTAGACATATCTTCCCTGCCTCAAGAACCCAATCTAACTCTCAGTATCCTCCATCTCTAGCCTCAGTGAATAAACCTGTTTGATCTGCCCTCCTGTATACTCCCTTACATTCCCTTACCTTCCTATATACCTACCTCATTCATCCCTACTCTCAGCTATCCCCTTCATTTCTTCTATCACCTTATCACCCTTTATTCCTTCCCTTAACCAAGATTACCCACTTCTTTATAACAATGACAATTTGGAATTATTCCCAAAGAGCTCTAAAAGACTGACTGCCCTCAGATCCAGCCAGCCATTGTTGGGTTTGTACCCCAAAGAGATCATAGATAAAAAGACTTGTAAAAAATATTTATAGCTGCACTTTTTGTGGTGACAAAAAACTGGAAAACGAAGGTATATCCTTCAATTGGGGAATGGCTGAACAAATTGTGGTATATGCTAGTGATGGAACACTATTGTGCTCAAAGGGATAATAAACTGGAGGAATTCCATGTGAACTGGAAAGACCTCCAGGAATTCATGCAGAGTCAAAGAAGCAGAACCAGAAGAACATTGTATACAGAGACTGATACACTGTGGTAAAATCGAATGTAATGGACTTATGTACTAGCAGCAATGCAATGACCTGGAAAATTCTGAGGGATCTATGGAAAACAATGCTACCCACATTCAGAGGAAGAACTACAGGAGTGGAAACACAGAAGAAAAACAACTGCTTGAACACATGGGTTGAGGTGGACATGGTTGGGGATGTAGACTAGAAACAATCACACCAATGCAACTATCAATAACATGGAAATAAGTCTTGATTGATGACACATGTTAAAACCAGTGGGAATGCACATTGGCTATGGGTGGGGTGAAGAGGGGTGAAGGGGAAAGTAAAAACATGAATCATGGAACCATGGAAAATTTTTCTAAAAAATAAAATATTTTAAAAAAATAAATAAAAATAAACTTACTAATAAAATGGTTCATATAAAGAGTGTCATATAGGGGCATTTAAATACTCAAAGGAATAAGCAGATTTATTATGACATATAATAAATACTTTTTAGGTTTAAATTAAATATGTTCCTAATGGTCTCTACTAGGCAACATTTTGTTAGTCTTCATCAAATACTTTTCTGGTTATAATAAATACAAATGAAAATGTCAAAGACATATATTTCACTTATTCAAACAATCTTCTTCTCTCCATCCCTCCACTTTGAATTAGTGATATATAATGTACAGGGGAAAATAATAGGTTTATAAGGTCATTTTTACATTATAACACATCATACAAGTTGAGGAACTAGGTATGAGGAACTAGGGAACATATAAATACTTTAAAATCCTTGTTCCATGTCTGTGTTTTTGGTGAATAACTATAATTCCTTCCTTACTTGAGGAATCGAAAAGTATCAAGTTTATAAGCTCATCTCTCATTACATCCATCAGGGCCTTTATATTATATTCAAACCAAACAGTTCACTGTCTTCTGCTTTCAGTTTGCAGATATTGCCTTTCTTCTTTCTCATCTTCCTCAAAGGAAACCATTTTCCACTCCTCTCTATCAACCTATACCCATAACCTCTTTCAAGACTTAATCTTTTTTTCAGGAAGTCTTCTTATATGAATCCCCACCCCAGTCTCGCTTAGATCAATCTTGTTTGAATCCCCTTAATCTTTAAGCCAAAGATTTGATTTGAGGTATATTATTTTGTGCTGTTTGACATGATAAATTTGTGAATATTTTCAAATGGCTTCAAGGACATTTGGTCAATCATTTCCGACTGTACTGTAAGCTTATGGAAAACAAGAACCATGTCTTCAAATTCTGTTGTGGCTTTCCTTAGTGCCTAGTATTTAGTATGGTGACTTTCCCTAGTGCATAGTATGGTCTCTGTGCCCTATGATGTGCTCTATAAATCCTTGCTAATGAATTAATTCTCAGCAAATTACTTGTTGTCTTATTAAGGCATTGATGGTAGTATCTCACTGGAATGTATAACATAACTAATGTCTTTGTCCAGTTGATTAGATCACCAGATTGTGAATCCAGAGAACTGGTTTTATGTGTATTCTTTGCCTTGCAATTATTTTTGTGATACTAATCATATTAGCTTTCTGTACATCACTGCCTCCATCAATAAAATGAGGTTGATGACACTTACCAGGTGCTTATTTCACACAAGCATTAAGAGACTTAGTGCACTTAATTTTACAGATGAACTCTTCCAGGAAAGGAAAAAAAAACACCTTGGTTTGACTTCATGTAACATCTCTACTCAAATAAGATTACTATAATTTCAATTCTTCATCTCCTATTTTAACAAAGGTCAAACTTTTTTTTTACTCCAATAAATTTAATCTTGAGATAGGAAAGGCTTTTTATTTTTATATAAGAACCATTCCTGATGGTTTTGGTTGATGTGGTTTCTCAATATAACTCTAATGACACTGTTTTTTTAAGTTAAAAAATCGTTCCTGGCTCTGATTGTAACATCATTATATTTTTCCCTTTGATATATATTTTTATTTTGGATAATTATGTAAGATTATAGACATATTGGGATATGTATATATATATATA
>NC_058132.1:364951404-365048192 GCF_016433145.1 Gracilinanus agilis
TATATATATTGAGCAGTGTTATTTCCTCATTGTTTATACTGCCTTTAATCAGGATGTAATGACCTTCCCTGTCTTTTTTAATCATATCTATTTTTACTTTGGCTTTGTCAGAAATCATAATAGCCACTCCTGCCTTCTTTTTCTCATTTGATGCCCAAAAAATTTTGCTCAAGCCCTGAACCTTAAACTTGTGTATGTCTGCCCGTCTCATATGTATTTCTTGTAGACAACATATGGTAGGATTTTGGTTTCTAATCCACTCTGCTATTTGCTTCCATTTTATGAGCGAGTTCATGCCATTAACATTCAGAGTTATAATCATCAGTTGTGCATTTGCTGACATTTTCAAATCCTCCCCCATTCCTACCCCTTCTCCTTAAACTATTTCCTTTTAAACCAGTGGTTTGCTATTAGGCTGCTATCCCTTATCCCCTCCCTTGATTAACTTCCCTTTCTACTCCCTCCTTTATTCCCCCCCCTTTTTTTTAAAGGCCTTATAAAATCCCTCCCCCTTCTTCTCCCCTCCCTTTTTTTTGACCTGCCCACTCCCCTGCTCCCCTTGGTTTATCCCTTCTGACTTTTTCAGAAGGGTTAGATAAGAGTTTTATGTCCCAATGGATAGTATAGCTACTCTTCCCTCTCCGGTTTGATTACACTGAGAGTAAGGTTTGATCATTACCTCTTAATGCTCTCTTCTTCTTCTTCTTATAATAGTATTTGTCCCCTCTCCTTCCCATGCCCTCTTTGTGTGTAATAGAATATCCTATTTTTCTTATTCACTCATGTTTCTCTTGGTGTCCCCTACTATTCACCCCCTCTTTCCCATCCCCCATTTCATCTTAGATTATTTAGTGTTCCACCCTCACCCTGTGAATTATTCTTTTGATTACTATAATAGTGAATACTATAATAGTGAATAGAGTTCACTACAGAGAATTATATATAACATTTCTCTACATAGGAATACAGATAATTAGATCTTACTAAGGCCATTAAAAAGGCAAATTTAAAAATTATAAGTTTTCTTTCTTTCCCCTCTGTTTCTTATTTACCTTTTCATGTTTCTTTCGATTTTTGTGGTGGCATATCAAACTTTCCATTTAGCCCTGGTCTTTTCTGTGCAAATACTTGGAATTCTTCAATTTTGTTGAATGCCCATACTTTCCCATGGAAATATACAGTCAATTTTGATGGGTAGTTGATCCGTGGTTGCAGGCCCAGCTCTCTTGCCTTTCTGAATATCGTATTCCAAGCCTTACAGTCCTTTAGCGTGGAGGCTGCCAGATCCTGTGTGATCCTGATTGTTGTTCCTTGATATTTGAATTGTCTCTTTCTGGCTTCTTGTAAGATTTTTTCTTTTGTTTGAAAGCTCTTGAATTTCGCAATTATATTTCTGTGAGTTTTCTTATCTGGATCGAATGTAGTGGGTGTTCTATGAATCCTTTCAATGTCTATATTGCCCTCTTGTTGTAGGACTTCAGGGCAATGTTGCTGAATAATTTTTTTTAGTATGGAGTCCAGGTTTCTATTAATTTCTGGTTTATCTGGAAGACCAATTATTCTCAAATTGTCTCTTCTAGACCGGTTTTATTGGTCTATCACTCTCTCACTGAGATATTTCATGTTTCCTTCTATTTTTTCAGTCTTTTGACTTTGTTTTATTTGTTCTTGTTGTCTTGAGAGATCATTAGCTTCTAATTGCTCAATTCTAGCCTTTAGGGACTGCTTTTCGGCTCTAATCTTTTCATTTTCAGCTCTAATCTTTTCATTTTCAGCTATGATCTTTTGGTTTTCTTTTTCAATCTGGTTCAATTTGCTTTTCAGTTCATTTGATTTCTGAGCCTCACTTTCCAATTGCAAGATTCTACCTTTTAAACTGTTATTTTCTTGCCAGATCTCTTCCATTTTCCTCAAAATCTCAGTTTTGAACTCTTCCATAGCTTGTGACCCGTTTTCCTTATTTGAGGTGGATCTGGATGCTTGTTTGTTCTCATCCTCCATTTGCGCGGTTGTCTGGATTTTCTCTGTGTAAAAGTTGGCGAGTATTAAAGACTTCTTTTTCTTGTTGTTTATCTTTCTCTTCTGAACTTCCTGAGACTGGGTAGCCATCATTAGTCCAGCAGCTTCTCAGGTTTATCCTCGCGCTCAGGGTCTGTCCGTGGTCTTTTGGCTCCTGAGGTCTGGTTTTTTCCAAGGTCAAGCCCCCTGGTGGACCCCCTTGCTTGATCCTCTGCAGGAGGTTCCTTTACCAGTCTCAGGGCGCTGCTTCCACAGTTGTATACCTGTCTGCGCTGGTTCCCCACTCAGGGTTTCAGAGCTTTAGCTTGTGGCTGTGTCTGCCTCCACCCACAACTCCGCCCACGCCTGTGCCCTGAGCCTGCGCTCAGATTTTGCGTGCGTTCTTTGGCTTTTTGGGGTCCCAAATCTTGCTGCTCTTAGGAACAGGCCCTCTAGCTGCCAATGACTTGATGGGTGCCCCAAACTTGCTCTATTTCTTTTTAGCTGGCTTTGGCGATATAGGTGCTGTGTGTGGAGGGGTTGGGGGTGGGGTGGTTGCTCAGCCCGAGATTTAGTGAGAGCTGTTTCTCTCCTTTATAACATGGAAATGTCCCGATTCTACGTACCTTCCAGGCTGCACCCTGTTGTGGGGTTCCTCCGTTCGTCTGGACTTGTTTTTATGTCCCCTTGAGGAGTCTTGTGTGTTTCAGTCAGGAGAGGTTAAGAGCTGCTTTTTACTCTGCCACCATCTTAACCCCTACTTTTGTTTTTTGATAGAAACATTTCAAGATATTAAAAATGTTTCCTCTATGCATGTACTTTGTAAATTCTTAGCACAAATGAATGTTAAATTGTGTCAAAGACTTTTGATTTTAAGAGACTCCTGTGCTTTTGGACATTTTGTTATTAATAAGATTGAATATATTTCTTTATTTATTTGATGTCAAATTATCCTTGAATCTATGGTATAAATCTAACTTGGTCATGGTGAATTATTTCTTTAATGAATTAATATATTTGATGGGATTTTACTTAAGGCATTTGAATTCATATTAATGATATTTTTCTATATTTTTGTTATGTGTTTTATCCTTTTCTGGTTTAGGAATTAGGAATATAATAGTTTAATAAAAGACAATCTTATAGTGTGCTTTTTTATATTTTGAAAACAACATGTATTATTGATACTATTCATTATTTGTAAATTTGATATAATAATTATCAGTACTGGAAGGATTCCCTCCTTTGGTTGTCCCTTTACTATGAATTCCTTTTTCTTTTCAGTAATTATAATAGGTAAGATCTCCTTTTGACCCACTTTTTTTTCAATATTTTATGTTTTTGAAGGCCCTCATTTGTTAGCAAATAACTTCATATATATGATGTTTTGATACCTTTTTAAAATTTCTTGTGGGTTTTTATTGGATTTTACCTTGTTCATTGCTATTTTATTAATTTTATTTTCTGCTTATGTATTTAATCAGATTGGTTAAAGGTTTGTCAATTTGTTTAGCCTTTTCAAAGAAACAACCTTCATTTTTAGTTTTAATTTCCATGATTTTTTCAATAGACATTTTCTAATGTTAAATACATTCTCTTTTTATATTTGTTCATGTATTGGCTTTCTTATTGTGCAAATGAATATTTGATTAAATTTTTTTCTTTTACTTTTTTCTTTGTATATTTGTAATGATATGCTTTTTCTCCTGGCAACTTCATTAGCTTCATTGAAGAAATATTGTCTTTTATCATTCTTATTTTCTTTCATAAAATGAATCACTATGATTTGGTATTGACCCACTAATTATACAATAATTTACTTTAAAATGTATATTTTCATTGTGTATTTTATTTTTATTCCTTGAATTTATTAGTTATTTTATTGTGTTATGGTCTGTAAAAGATATGTTTATTATTTCTGACTGCCTTCTCTTTTTTAATCCCTATTTTTCTTCTTAGCTATTTTTCTGTAGTAACCGTTGCCTCTAATAGAATCATAGCTACTTTCACTTTATTTTAAAACTCTGGTTTGATTAAAGTGCTTTGTAATTTTCCTTTGTCTTTTTTCTGCCTTCTAACCTTTTTTGTTTTCATAAATTAAGTTCCATCAAAAATCTGATATGTCTATGGAATATTTTGCTCTTAATGAATGATAGATCTGTCCTGTTTGTCCATAATGACTTCTATTAGGTTTTAGATTTCACCTTTTTTACCTCATTCTTTTTGAAGAAAGAAATCTATTAATGGTCTTTCTGTTATATTGTTGTTTTTTGTTGTCTTTGTTATTCTGATTTACTTTTCTTAAAGGTAGTTAGATGGTTCAATAGAAAGAGCTGTGGACCTAGATTCAGGAAAACCTGAATTTAGATGAGATACCTAATAGATAATGATATCCTGTGTAGTCACTTGATCAGGGCAAGTATCTATAAGTGAAAAATGGGGTCAATAATAGTATCTAATTCACAGGGTTGGGGTGAGGAACAAATAAGATGTATATAAAGTGCTTAGTACAGTATCAGGCACATAGTAGATTCTACATAAATATTTATGCTTTTTTCCTAATCTTTTTTTTTTCTCTTTTACATTGTACTTCATTTTTATGTATTAGGATTCCCAACCAGATATTCTTTTTTGTTTTTTTTCTTTGGTGAAACTTGACAATTTTGATAAACTTTTGTATTTTGCTAATTATATTTTTTCTGGACAGATCATAAAATTCTCCATTTATAATTCTTATTTCTCTTTTAAATAATTCAGATATATTGAGCTTTGGTTTCATGCTCTAAAGGTTCTATGGAATGCTTTGCCAAATCAGTGGTTTAATCATTTTCCAATATCTTAAAATATTTACTTATAAATTGTCTAAACCTTTTAGTTGAACTGTAGATCATATTAACAACATTTCCATTCATTTACCTGCTTACACTTAAATTATTTTTCTTATTCTTTAGATCTTTGTTATTCCCCACCACTTTATTTTTTTTACTTTAGCTTATTTTCTGCCTCTCTTCCCTTTGATTATGATTTCTTGATGGTTATAATTCAAAGCTGTCTCAGGCTTCTTCCATATTGGACAATTCACATTTCACTGGTCTCACTTTCTGCCCAAAGTTACTTCTTGGAGTTTATAACTAATTCTTCCACTTTATTCTTCATAAGCAATATGAACTTAGTCTTTGTTAATTTAATGTTCTTCTTCAGCACTATAAGGTGAAATGACCACATAACTCATGATGCAATTTTTTTTGTTACTCTGTGAAAATGATGAAATCAAATTCCAATTAATGGCCACTTATTTATATATTTTGGTTTCATATATACTTTGGCTAGAATCATCTTTCAAAATTTTCTGTAGCTGACAAGAAAAAATGATCTATATAGTAATTGGTTAAGATTTGAAGATAGTCTAAAATCTATGTTTTTAGTCATTTTGTTCATTTGCCCACCATTTTGTCATCATTACTGGAGAAGCCAAAATAATTCTTCGATGCTGAACAAAGCAGTCACTTTTATTTAATTCTTTTAGATTTTGCAGTAGCTAATTTGTTTTCATCATGTAGTAGCCATTCTTTCTCATGCTTTGCTATATAACTTGTTCCTTAAACAAAAATTACAATCTGTACTCATCATTCTACTTGAAAAATTTTAATTGTTTTATAACATGACAGAACAGTTAGTCTACTGGTATATTCTTAAACAACCCAAGATTACCTACGTGACATGTTGAGGCATGGTAAAATGTTAGAAGACCTAATATAAACCTATTTAATATAAATATAAAGATATATGGATAGCCATTAATGTACATTTATTTTGCTATGAAGTACTTCAAGAATGCTAAAAAACCAAATATTTTAGTCATTGTTAATCTCTTTAACTTTTTTTTCATTCTTCTTGTCAAGTATACTTATAGTTACTTTAATGTGTTTTGGGTGCCTCCTGAGTAGTAATATTAAAATTGATCAGTAGACCCATAGTTGTGGGAAATAATAGGTCCTAGCAGAATGACTTAGTGCCAGGAGCTCTTATATTCAACCTGACTCAGAGACTAATTTTTTATGAACTCTATTACTCAAGTTTTCCCAAATGAAAAAATTGTGAAGAATGTTAATGATTTCCCCGAGATGCCAACAACATTTCAGTTAGTGGGGTGCTAGCAGTTACATCCTAACTTTATAGATCAAGGAGTAATGGTTGCCATTTTGAGAAGAATAAGTAGCATGAAAAAGCTGCTCAATTATAATATTAATAAGAATAACCAATATCTATATGGATCATTTAATTTAACAAAGAATTTTTCAAATGTTATTTTTTTCAAAAAGTCTCCCGATATCTACTAATAAGAATGACCGACAAGCTTCTCCATTAAAGAAACATCACCTTTGTTTTACAAAGTATCAAAAGATAAAATGTCCTAAATATACTGAAATATTCATAAGAATATATTATGCAACAACTTTTTTTTCTTCTAAGAGAAATGAGGGACCTATGGGAATGGAATAATATTCATCAGATGAAGATATAGGGTTTTTCATTTTTTTATTATTTCTCTTTCTTCATTACCATGAGTTTAGTGATGGCAGGCAGGAGTAAAATGCAGCAAGATATGATAACTTAAAAATACTCAATAAAGGTTTAGTAAATGAAGATAAAAATAAATAGTCCTAATGGAGAGATGGATGGATAGAGAGACAGATATATAGATAGACAGACAGATAGATAGATAGATAGATAGATAGATAGATAGATAGATAGATAGATAGATAGATAGATTACTTTTTGGTGTGGATTGATTTGCTGGACAAATATAAAAGAAGTTTCAAAGTAGAGGATACTTTGGGGAAAAGTAATTCTGAGAAGTGACTTAGGGCAACCAGAGAAAAATATGAAGATATAGACAATCTAAGGGAGAAGATATTAGTAGTAGAGGTATCAAAAGGTAACTAGAGAAAAGGAAGTGGGAAAGCAACAAAAAGAGAATTTTCTCTCTTTGCTTTTCCATGGGGTCCTTTGGTTAAAATAGGTCCTCCAAAGATGTGATAGGTGCTAATCTATTATCTATAGAATACTGATCCTATGAGATCAAATCAATTAAGAATTTAGAAGGGCTAAGTGAACATTGACTTATTAACTATGAAGTAGGACACCTATTTGTTAGGTGGTTTTTTTTTTATCATCTGTTATAAATGTTAAATCATTTATTCTAGTCATTTAGAACTTGTTCAGGAATTATAAAGTGATGTTTGGGAATGCCTAGACAAAACAATAGTTCTTCTCTCTACCCTAGCAAAATGTTTAAGTGCTTATAAGCTTTGAGTTTATACAGATTGAGATACCTTGTTGTTAATGGTTTCATGTTGTGCATAAAATTTCATAGGTTGTATGACAAAGAACTGAGTTTGAACGATTGATTGGGCTAAAATTCAATATCATACCATCCTCATACTTAAGTTTTCAAGAGTAAATAAGGAGATAAGATTTGGAATCATAAATTTAAAAATGAAAAACTTTAAAGGTCAATGAGATTAAACTATTTTTCTAGATGAACTGAGATCTAAAGAGTTGAAATTAATTGCTCAAAATTATACAATAAATGTTAGACATGTGATTTGAATCCAATTCCTTTGACTAAAAATCAAGTGCTCTCTACTTTACCAAGAATAATTTTTTCTTTAATGTTTTACTGAATGTCCACAGTGGAATACAGAATAACTTGTAAGATTTGCCCATATATTTAAAATATTTCTTCTTTCAAAATTATCTCCTATATGAAATAAATGCCATTCCTGACAGCATCTCAATTTGCCATTGAAAATATGATTTCAAGACATAACATAATTTGGAAAGCCACAAGAGGTC
Source organism: Gracilinanus agilis (assembly GCF_016433145.1). Lineage (NCBI taxonomy): Eukaryota > Metazoa > Chordata > Mammalia > Didelphimorphia > Didelphidae > Gracilinanus > Gracilinanus agilis. The sequence continues at coordinate 364,959,262 of NC_058132.1, forward strand.
GGCCCTGATGCATTTCTTTTTCTTTTTCTTTTTTTTTTTTTTAAATATTTTTAAACCCTTAACTTCTGTGTATTTACTCTTAGGTGGACGAGTGGTAAGGGTGGGCAATGGGGGTCAAGTGACTTGCCCAGGGTCACATATCTAGGAAGTGTCTGAGGCCAGATTTGAACCTAGGACCTCCTGTCTCTAGATCTAACTCTCAATCCACTGAGCTACCCAGCTGTTCCCCTGATGCATTTCTAAATGATTTAAGTCTTTAAAACTTCCTTGAAATCATTTTGTACATTATTATAAATAGTTGAAACAAAAGAAAGGGTTAAATTGGTGCTGTTTTGGAAAGACTAATCCATTACTATGATAAAAGTCTTTCCAGGGATCTACAGGAATAGATGCAGAGCAAAAGGAGCAGAACCAGAACATAGTAAACAGCAACTAATACATTGTGGCACAATGTATGTAATGGACTTCTCCACTAGTTGTAATGCAGTGACCCAGGACAATTCTGAAGGACTTATGAGAAAGGATGCTATCCACATCCAGAGAAAGAACTGTGGGAGTAGTAATGGAAAAGAAAAACATATGATTGATCACATGGTTTGATGGGTAGATGATTGGAAATTTTGACTTTAAATTATCATGTCATTGCAAATATTAATAATATGGAAATAGGTTTTTAACAATGATACATATATAACCCAATGGAATTGCTCATTAGCTCCAGGAAGGAGGGGAGGTTAAAAACATGAATCATGTAACCATGGAAAAATATTCTAAATTAATTAATTAATGAAAAAATCTTTCCAGGGATAAATCACAAGTTGAAACCCCATGTAATTTGGAAATGACCAAAAGTTATTACTTTCTGAATGCTAAAGTGATGATTTTGGTCCATTTCCTAGTTTCCTTATGGAATGATGCCCAGTCAAAATAATTGCACTTAATTTAGCTCCACTATACTCAAGGGAGGGATAAACAGTTTAGTTGTCCCCAGAGCCTGGCATTAATAAATTATTCCAACTCAAGAGGTGGTTTGCTGGTGAAATTCTACTTCTGCTTTAAAGTTTAATTGTACCTATACTCCTGGAGTTAATAAATATAGAGCAGAAAACAATATTGTTGAAATTTTCTTATGAACCCATAAGGTAGTAAAGTACTAACTTCAATTTAAAGAGGTAGAAACTACATAAAGAATGGCACAAATGGTCTCAAAACTTAAGGGAATGAAGATTGAAATAAAAAATGGCAGTCACCCTTTGGAGACATAATGCCATCACTACTTTTTCTTGGAGACCAATATTTTAACTTATTACTGTATAAGGGAAAGAATAATGAATTTCTTGTCATTATATTTAGCTTCAAATAGCCTCAATGTTAGTATTTGTGTGATCTTGAGAAAGTGATTTCTTTGGGATTTTGCTTCCTCACTTCTAAATTAAAATAAATGTAAGACTAGGTGACTTCTAAGGATTATTTTTATGCAAATTCTACAATTCTCTATTGGAATAAGAATATGAGAAGGAAAGATGTGATTCTTTTTAGAATAAAGAATTCTACTGGGGAAAATTATTTCTATTTGTGCAAATTGAAGATAGATCACAATCAATTATGATAGTACATTAGTCCTACAAAGTAACCTTAGGTGTAGAGAGACATATAAGTAGTATCACTCAGGACTTGAACTTAGATATTTTTATATTCAAGTCCAACTTTCACTCTATTACACTGTAAGGAATTAAATTTAGCGGTTTGGCTAAATATGAGACTTCTAAAGTAATATTGTGGTTGCCGATTTTAAAATATTATAGCACAAGTCAAAATGACTTTTAGTAGCTTGTCTCCATCAGGTCTTTGCAGAAAACAATGTTTTCCATAGTGATTTCTGTCTAATGAAGATCCCTCACTACCTGTATGGGTATCTAAAAAGTAACCAATTTTTGAAATATACATAGTTTTATTGTAAACATTGGTATAGAAATATGGAATGTGATATACAATACCATAATGAGGAAGAAGGTGACTAACAGAGTCAAGACAATAAGAATGGAGTCTGGGTAAGAAAGTTCTGATGGGAAAGGACATACATAGGTAAGGAATCTTTTTAAAATACAAGGATAGGATTGACTGGAGCACTAAGTCAATTAAGCCAAGTTGAAGGAGATAGGGAAGTTCAAACAAATTGGTGATATTTAGTTAGGGCAAGAAGAATTTGAAAAGATATGTTTGTAATTGGTATTACAAGGGGTAGAATTAGTTGAATTGCATCTTGAAAGAAATGCATGAGAGTAGATGATTTAAAGCTGTCTTCGGATACCTGTTGAAAGTCCAATTTTGACTTGGAAACTTGGATTATATTTGGAAGCTATTCAGCAAATATATGAGATCTCATAGCCAAAAAGGCATAAAATTATTAAGAACTATGTAAGGGGGGAGAAATGTGTAAGGGGTAAAAATAAACAGTTGTACTAAAATTATCAAAGAGTAGGGTCATCATGAATTATGTACTCAATTCCAAATGAAAGACTCAAGTCAGAATGACTTTTATGGCAATTTATTTACGAATAGGAAGAGAGAGTAAAAGTAAGAAAATCAGAGAAAGGATAGGGCAAGATATCTAACATAACATGCTAAGTATATTGCTCCTGCCCTTGGTTCAACTGAGGCAGGGTTAATTAGTCCTCAGCCAGAGTGACCTCAGCCTTGAGCTGAGGGTCCAGTGATGAATAAAACAAGGGCTTCAGCTATGAAGCCTCTCCCAAAAGGGGAGGACAATCCCTTCAGATAATCCAGGAAGGAGTCAATCTTTTTCCCTCACCCACGTGGTAGTTAAAAAAGAAAATCCAAGAGTCAGTCTTTTTCACTGACCCACGTGGTAATTAAAAAAGAAAGCAGTTAAAGGTCCTCAGTCAGAGCTCCTTCAAGGTCCAGTTAAAGGCAAAAAGAGCATTCCAGGAAGTTGTGGCCACTTTTAAAGACCATTCCTTTTGTCATTTCCTGTGCCTTCCTTCCATTTTATATGTACCAATTATAACTAAAGCTTTCTTTAGAACTGCCCAGGGAGCAGACAGTAGATCCTGATTCTTCACCCACTATTGCACACATGAGTCACAGACCTCCCCCACTTAGGATAAGTGGAGTGTGTATATTTTTTGGTGATTATTTCTAAAAATGGGCAGGGGGAGAGTTAATCCTGCCTTCACAACTAGTTTCTCCTTTAGAAATCTGGATGCCATACTATTTGGCACATAAATGCTTCTTATTGATATTACTTCATTGTTTATAGTACCTTTTAGGAAGATGTAATTTCCTTCCTTATGAATGATTTTGATTACATCAAACTAAAAAGATTTTGTACAAACAAAACAAACAAAAATTAGAAGGAAAGCAACAAACTGGGAAAAATTTTTATAACAAAAATCTCTAACAAAGGTTTAAGCTCCCAAATATATAAGAAAGTATGTCAAATTATACAAAAAATCAAACCACTCCCCAATTGGTAACTGGTCAAGAGGCATGAATTAGCAGTTCTCAGATGAAGAAATCAAAACTACCAATAATCACAAGAAAAAATATTCTAAATCCCTCCTATTGAGAGAAATGCTAGTCAAAACAAATCTGAGATACTACCTTACACCTAGCAGATTGGCCAATATGACAGCAAAGGAAAGTAATAAATGTTGGCTAGAATGTGGTAAAATTAGGAAACTAATACAATACTTGTGCTGCTGTGAATCAATCCAGTCATTCTGGAGGGCAATTTAGAATTATATGCAAGGAACTTTAAAAGAATGCCTACCTTTTGATTGAGCCATATTACTGCTGGGTTTGTACCCCAAAGAGATAATAAGGAAAAATACATTTACTTAAAAATATTTATTGCTGCACTCTTTGTAGTGGTAAAAAATTGGAAAACGAGGGGGTCTTTCTTGATTGGGGAATAGTTGAATAAATTGTGGTATCTGATGGAGATGGAATACTATTGTGCTTAAAGGAATAATAAATTGGAGGATACCTATGTGAATTAGTAAAAACTCCAAGAACTGATGACAGAGTGAAAAGTGCAGAACCAGGAGAACATTGTAAACAGAGCCTGATAGACTGTGATGCAATCAAATATAGTAGAGTTTTCTAGAAGTAGCAGCAATGATTCAGGACAACACCAAGGAACTTCTGAAAAAGAATGCTATCCACATCCAGAGAAAGAACTGTGGTAGCAGAAATGTAGAAGAACTACATATGATCCATGACTTGGATGGGGATATGATTTGGGTTTTGGTGTTACAAGATCACTTTGTTGCAAATATGAATAATAAGGAAATAGGTTTTGAAAAATGATACATGTATAACCCAGTGGAATTGCTTGTCAGCTCTAGGAATGGGGAGGGAAGAGGGGTGGGAAAAATCACGAATCATGTAACCATGGAAAAATATTCTAAATAAAGTATAAAATAAGAGTGAATGAGTCTACATCCCAAATCGTGTCTGCATCAACCCATGTGTTCAAGCAGTTGTTTTTCTTCTGTGTTTCCACTCCTGTAGTTCTTCCTCTGAATGTGGGTAACATTCTTTCTCATAAGTCCCTCAGAATTGTCCTGGGTTATTGCATTGCTGCTAGTACAGAATTCCATTGTAGACTCTTAATGACTACCCTAGAACAATTATCAGTAATATTGAAATAGATCTTCATCAATGACACATGAAGAAACCGGTGGAAATGTGCATTGGCTATGGGGGAGTGAGGTCGGGGGGGTGGGGAGAGAGCAAGAATAAGAATCATGTAACCATGGAAAAATTTTTTCTTAAAAAAATAATAAATAAATAATTTATTTAAAAAGAAAAAAAGAGTGAATGAGTTCTATCTTCTTATCTAGTTCTGCTGTTTCTGGTTTACCCCTAACTGATACCACACTTTTTTTTTGGTTGTTGTTTGTTTGTTGGTGTTTTTTTTCCAGCTGAACACCTATATTTCATTTCTAGGAGAATTAGAATAGATATAAATATAAAGCCTTCAAGGTCACTGGTAAAAGAATGGAGTGCTATCCCAATAGAGAAGAAACAACATATGATAAAGAGCTGGCCTCATAGTCATGAAGACCTGAGTTCTAGTACTGCCTCTGACATATACTGTGAATTCTGGTTAAACTCACCTAACCTCTCAGTGCATCAAGAAAGTGAAACCATGATATTCAGAATTGTTGAATATATATCTATATTGGAGAGTTCCTTACACAAATGAAATTACACATTTAGACTAAAAACTAAAATGAGAATTTTACCTTCAGAAACTTAGTGACTCCATGATAAATGTGTGATAGGTATGAATGTTGTACATCGGGATCTCCTTGTCCAGGAATATGTTAACTGAGGCCATTCATAAAATACATAATGCTAAAAACATAGGATTAACTTTGACACTCATATCTTATATAAGTAGAGATTATGACTTCATGTAAAAGATGAAATGTTCATATGAAAGTTAAAAATATGCCTTTTAGCGTCCTTTTATATTCTAAAGTTTAGTTTTTCTACTGAGTCGTCCATACAACTAAGTAGCACCAGATATAAAAAGTCCAGTCCCTGAGCCTACAAATGGCATAACAATTATATCACTAAGAGGACCTGATAGAAATTTTAAAAGTCACCCAAAAAAGCTTTCTTCAATAAAGGAGGCACTATTTACATCTGGCAGTTGAATGAAAGATGAAAATAATGCCTGTCCAAATTGTAAATCACAATAATTAAAAGCTTTGTAACAATCAATAACACCAATATCCTTAGTGATAGAGCAAGACAAACAGAGACTCCTCATTTAACTTTTATATGACTTTTTGTCATGACTTTAGAAGGACTTGAGACATAGATAAAGATCTACTGTACTAAATCCGGGCCCCCATAAGGTTATTATCTTCCCCACTGGTTTAATTTATGTGTTTAATTTTGGTTTGCAGGGTGCAACATGGCTAATTACTTGAGAACTGTGGAACCTTACAAGAGAAAATTTTGCTTTTATAATTTGTGGCACATCAAGAGTAATAATGTACATTTAATTTCCTCAAAAAGATAATTATGCTAATAGAATTATTTGAATAAAAATTTGCACTTTGTGCTGGATTATGTCTTCTACCCACTAATTTATACTAATACAAGTCTCTTAGGAATTTTTAATAAGCTACTTCAACCTCAGGCTGGCAGGGGATAGGAATACGGGTGATACAGTGCCCTTTATCTCCTGGAAGACAGAAGTGTCTTCTTTTAGAGCTGGAAGCTTAGATTTCAAGTCAGGTTCAAGTTTATTATAGGATAAGGCCATAGGAAGAGTGTTGCAAATCCCAAGTGGGTAAAAATTATTATTGATTATTACTATATGAACTTCAAAGAAGCAAAAGAAGCAATTTGGAAATACTTAAGGCATTGAGAATTGTTTCTGGGCTGAACTTGTCATGATTTTTTTTAAAAAAGCTAGCATTTATTTAGTGCTTTAAGACTTGCACAGTGCTTTACAAATATTATCTCATTATAGTTATACATTCCAGTGAAATGACTCATGGAAGCATATGGCATGTTTGTTTACGTATATCTTCATATTTTATTATATATTCAATAATACAGATTAGCATTTATTCCCTTTCCAGTGGATTAGGATGAACAGAGTAAGAAAGGCTGCAGAGACAATGTCAAGAAAAAGGAATACACTTTTTATCTCAGGACCAATTCCCTGTCCCTTAGATCATTGCCTCTAAACTGTGCTTTAGACTAGTGAAATATCTAAGCTTACCATTTCATCTGCAGCTTTGGTGGAAAGTGGATGGCTCAGTTGTCTGAGCACTGAGCTTGGAGTCAGGAAAACCTGAGTTCAAATCTATTCTCATATACATAGTAGCTGTATGACCCTGGGCAAGTCACTCAACTTCGGTCTGTGTCAAATTCCTTAACTGTAAAATGAGGATAATAATAGCCTATACCTCCTATCAGTAGTTGTAAGGATTAAATAGGTTAATAGTTGTAAAACAATAGTAGGTGTGCATAGATGGTTGTTCTCTTCCTTCCTTCCTTCTTTCCTTCTTTCTGTCATTCATTCACTTGGATTCTCTATTGTTCAGTAGAGTGGAACTGCCAGTAGTAAACCTTAATTTGGCTTTTTAAACCAGGCAAAGCCCTTTTCTGGTCTTCTTTCTAAAGTTAGAGGCAGCAGGAAACAACAGGCTATTTAAGAAGCTTCACTTCTGGGGGGGGGGCAGCTGGGTAGCTCAGTGGAGTGAGAGTCAGGCCTAGAGACAGGAGGTCCTAGGCTCAAACCCGGCCTCAGCCACTTCCCAGCTGTGTGACCCTGGGCAAGTCACTTGACCCCCATTGCCCACCCTTACCAATCTTCCACCTATGAGACAATACACCGAAGTACAAGGGTTTAAAAAAAAAAAAAAAGAAGCTTCACTTCTTTCCACTACTAAGTGGCAAACAAGAACAATAGTTATTGTAGAAGCTCTTGACCAATGAAATTAATTTTCCTTTCTACCAATTACGAATGTCTTACCTGAAACTCACTGCTCTTAATAGTCACACCACCAACAGACTAGTTTTTCAGTTGCTTTATTGGATCTTTAATTCTTGTCATAAAAATATTCAAGTCAGGTTCTTCTTTCAGGTTCCTTTGGTGAAATTTCTATTTCTTTGCTTTAAATGAGATATTCTTGGCCTTTAATCATTCATTTTTCACTGAAAAAAAAAGTTATAGTTCCCCAAATTTCTTTTATTTATTTGTTAAATATCCATCTTAGAACCAATTCTAAGATAGAAGGAGTGGTAAGGCCTAAGCAATGGGGGTTAAGTGACTTGCCCAAGGTCACATAGATAGGAAGTATCTGAGGCCAGATTTGAGCCTAGGACCTCCCATCTCTAGGACTGGCTCTCAATCCACTGAGCCACCTAGCGGAACCACCAAATTTCTTTTATTAAATTAAATTAAGTCCTTTTTAAATCATAGTTCATTCTCCAAATGTGTATTTTATTTATCATGTTTTTAGTTTTACTCTTAAATGATAAAACTGTTATATGAAAATAAGCTAAAGTATTATAATGCTTGTAGCTATGTCATCTTTAACATGATTGACACATGCTTTGGTTCTTTAAAACTTTTTCTTCACAATTGTACTTCTCCATTTTTAATAAATGAAAGCTCTTTTTTGCCTTTTTATAACAGCAAACTCCACAATGAGTAAGATATTCTACATTCTTCACAACGTTTTTTCAACAATTTTTCTTTGTATCAGTTAATTTTCTTTTAAAAAATGCTCAAATTCCTTCTGAATATGTATTTATTAAATCATAGTTTTTATATTTCTTTCAGGTATCAAAATGTTCATATGCAATAGTAGAATTAAGTTTCATCCTTTGTTATGATAAATGTTTTCTTTTACATAAAATACTTTTTATGCAATTTTCATCAAAAACAGCTCACTATCAAAAGGACCTAAAAAAAAAAAAAGACCTAAAGGAAGAGTATACTTTGCAGATACATAAAGGGCGAGAGGTTGGAGAATACAGTCCCAGGCCAACTAAGGTCTATTCGATAAGTGAGAAGAAATGATGATAACTTCTCGAAAATTGAAGATTATTAAAATTTGGTAGGTATTTTCTATCTAGAAACACTAATCAACTGTATTATAGCTCCACTTACCATCTCTGAGTTTCTAGACCAAGACAGCATTTTCTAGCCACTATTTCCCTATGTTCTATTTTCTTTATCTATTAGAATTCTTGAAAACTTTTTGAAGGAAGGGACTGTCTATATTTTGTATATGTATCTCCATTGCTTACAAAAGTATCTGCCTTATAGTTAATGCTTAATAATTGCTTTTTAATTTATGTCCTTAAAGGATATTAATGAGATATATCCTCCGATATGGCATTGAAGCATATAAATAAGAGCCATACTAGGTATATACTATACCAAAAGATTTTTTTAGCAAAGAAGCAATTTAGTGGCAATGGAATTCTCTGTTCATAACTTTTTTCTTTTTTTAGTGAGAAATTTCCATATTCTCTACCCAGAAGAAACTGAATGTGTCAAAAATTTCATGGACATTAAATTCTCCTCATACCTGAATTTTCAACTCCTTATCTTTACTATGGCCATATTCTAACTAGTCTTGTTGTCATTTGGTCCAGCTCACTGGATCATACTATATGCTTTGATGACAGTAAGCAAATTGTTACTCTCATTGCCTCTAGGAAAGGGTCAGTCAATTGACTTACTTATGGTTCAACTGGCTATCTATATGACTTCTCAAACTCCCTGAATGGCAACCTATTCCAAATACTATCACTTACATGTGATCTTTCCTCATTAAAATAAGTATTTATTAGAGGTCAGAAATCTTACTTTTGTATCTAAATGATCAATGTTTATCACCTAGAACTACATATATATATATATGCACTTAATAAAACCTTTCTATTCATTCATTCATTGCTACTTAAAATTTCATCTGTTTTGTATTTGACATTCAAAAAAGAAGTAAAATCAATTTTGATTTTTATTATTAATAAGAATCTTTGTGTGTGTGTGTGTGTGTGTGTGTGTGTGTGTGAGAGAGAGAGAGAGAGAGAGAGAGAGAGAGAGAGAGAGAGAGAGAGAGAGAGAACCTTTCTTCATGTAGATATTTTGGTCAAAATTATTAGAAATATGCTGACGAATAGCATTCATTTCTTCAGCCAGGAAAGTATAGGCTGTATCAAATACTTTAAAATAGGACATATAGTAGGTGGAAGAAACCACAGTCTGATATGTATACGGAAGTAGATGGATTATAGTGTTTAGAAAAGCTCTGATGAACCAAATTCACACTTGGATACCTTGCTAAACCTTTAGAGATTTTTGTCATCACTGTGCACAATGCATTTTGCAAAATACTTTAGGTATTCATTTGTCCAATGGACTATCACAGCTCTTTCACACACATTTAAACCTGAACTTGGAATGTGCATTGTTGACCCACTAAACTTTAAAAGAATCCAAGAGAGTCGTTATGTTTGATCAAGCAAACAATGCATTTGGTATCCTTTAAAAAATACATAGCTTTCTAGATATTAGAGGCAGATATATGCAAGGAAGTTAAAGATCATTTCAGTCACCCCTACAATTTAAAAACTACACAATGCATGGATCTTAGTGATACCTAATCTGACCCATAGCATCCCTAGTTGTCTACAATGAGACCACTTCAAAGACCACACACCCAACCCTCTGGAATTTAGTATATTGTTCAATTGCTTGAACTACTAAAAATCTTTTCCAAATATCAAACTCAAAGTTTCTTTTCTTTAGCTTTAGGGCACTAATCTTTTTCTTACTACCTTCTGAGACTGTGAATAACTCCTCTCCTTCATTTATATCTTTAACTTAAATTTATAAACGGTGATCAAATATCTACCAGTCTTCCTTTCTATGGCCTCCTGGAGATACATCATGCCCTCTTTTGACACATTCTATCTCTCAAACTTTTTTTTTTTATCATTTTAGCTGTTTCTTTACCCCTCCAGCTTTCTCTGTCCTTTTTATTAACCGGCAGGGACTAGATATATACAACAATATCTCTACTGATTGTCACACCAGGACGAGGTAGCCCTTGCTACTATTCATCAGCCATGTCTTTCTTTTATCAGTCAGTGTTGGGATTGTAGTCTGACCTACCTGTGCATCCATCTTTCTCTGTGATGCTAGAAACATGGACGAGAGAGTTAAAGTGTCAAAAGTCACATTCTAGAGCTTTTCAGAATGTCATAATGCCCTCAAGCTGTGATTCTGTGTGTCCTGAGAAAGCGAGTGCTTTCTAAAGGAGGTGAATACTTTGGTGAATTGGAAATTATTTGTAGACTTAATTTCTTAAACACTTATTTAATTCTCTTAGTCTATAGTTAATTAATTCCCTTAGTCTAAAGTTAATATATACTTTGCCTTGGGTTACAAATAGAGCTGCTAGTAGTTTGAAACATAAAATCCTATTTTTCACACCTGAAAATTATGATGATGGAATACTGTCAGTAGGAAATTATCTCTGAGGTGTTTTTTAGTAATCATATATGGTGAGGGCATAGGAGGATCATATTAGCATGACTAAGAACTTCAACTAGCCTTGACCATGTGATGGCATCACTGGGATGGGCATCATAACCCATGTTGGCTATTTCTTTCTTTCTCTGTCTGTCTCTCTCCATAAACAGACACATTCATTTTATTTATATCTATATAGAATACAAATATATATTATTTGATATATATTTATAAATATATACATATGTATTTATGATGTATATTTTATGTAATGTTTGACACACATATATATACACACATATATATATGATATTTAATATGTATTTCTTCTTGAATATGGACCTAGAGGAAACTGATGTTATAAAAGATAGTATACTGAAAGGTTCAAAAGATGGAATCAAGGGAGATAGGTCATGTTGCATAAAAAAGGAAACACATTGAGTGATTCAGGTAAGACAAGGCTGTTAGGATTTCACATAATAAGTCTAAGCTTCTCCTGTTGTCTCAGATAATCCACAGTACTACTATAGTGTCAAGACATAGCAATAACAATAGTAACAACATTAATAATGACAATAATGACTAACATTAATAAAGAATTTTGTTTATGAAATACTTTAGATATATAATTAATTTTAATATAATAACTCTTTCCCACTCCACCCCTATCCATCAAACTTTTTCCTTATAACAAATATTCAAAAGTAAAAATAAACAGTCCAGCAAAGATGGTCAAACAATCAACAATTATATATATATACATATATATATGATATTCCACAATGACAGTCCTTGTAATGATTGAAAAAAGGTATATTTTCTCTCATTTTCTTCAGGGTTATGGTTAGTTAATTATAATTACATAGAGTTTAGTTTTTTTTTTAAGCCAGTGATCATTTATACTGCTGTATTTGTTAAATATCATACATATATATATATATATAAATATATACATGCATAATACATATATGTTAAATAGATAATGGATTTCTAATTAAATCATTTCATTCTGCATCAATTCAGGTCTACTCATGTTTCTCTGAATTTTATATTTTTGTTACTCTTTATGGCATAGGAATGTTCATGTTTCACAATTTATTTATTTATTTCCAAATTAATGGATATTTACTTAGTTTCCCAGGTCTTTTGTATAAATTAAAAGTATCAACCCTTTCACTATTTTAATGTATATAGATTCTTTCTGTTGTTGATATTCTTAAGTTGTATGTTAAAGTGTGCAATCTCTCCATAGAAGCGTATTTTTATCCTTTTGTTAACATAACTGTCATTTGATTTCTAGAATGACTGAGCCAATTCAAGGTATACCAATAATTTTTTAGTGTTCCCGTCTTCCAATAGATCCTTCAACACTAGCTACTATTAGATTTTTTAATTTTTGATAATGGTCTGAGTGTGGTACAAATCTTTGAGTTTATTTAAAACATTTTCCAATATTATTAAAATTTTGCTATTGATATTTTGATAACTATTTGCTCATATCCTTTCATATCCTTTGATGACTTACCCATTGATGTATTAGTTTTATATATTTGGACCAACTTAGCTTTGAAAAGAAATGTAAAGAAGGTGAAAACTGGGGCAGGTAATGGAAGATACACAAAAAAATTTGATATGTATTTTTAAGAATTATCTTATGTATTTTAATGATCAAAATGAACTAAGAGTGAGGCAGATGGAGAGAAAGGAATGCTATTTAGTTCTTATTGAATTCCTAAGGCCTCTGCTAAGGGGAATAATTTTTGTTCCACAAATGATAAAATGGTAAAATAATAATGATAATAACAACAATAATAATATAAGAGATTGAAACCAAAGATAAGCAGCAATATAGAAAGAAAGAACCTAGCAAATTGCCTTTGATTTATCAAGATATCAATTCTAGACAAACTACAGCTCTGGGTAAGGAAAATATTGATAAATGTGATTGCTGAGTGATGACTTTTCAGTGATCTTGAAAGCTTGTGAATAATAGGATTGATATAGTCATTTCATATATCTAATCTGTTGTCAAATCTTTTCATCTCTACATTTATTGAATCTATCTTACACATCTATTCTATTCAAATATTGACTCCACTTTTACTTTTATCACCTTTTACCTTGTAGCTTTCTTCCATTTTAGGTCTCTCCCCACTAACCTTCAATCTCCATTTAATTTTCAAAAGGATTTTCCTAAAGTATGTCAGCTCTCTCTAAAATAAACTTCAATGGCTTTCTATTAATTCCAAAATTAAATATAGGAGCACATTTTTGACATTTAAAGTTTTTAACAATTTAGTCCTAACCTGACCTCTAATTCTTGACTTGTTGTATAATGATTCTCATCCTAGCCAAATTCTTCTTGATGTTCTTCATTCTATTTCCCATTTCTGTGTTTTTGAATTGGGCAATCCCCAAGCTGGAAATTCAGTCACTCCTAGAAATTCATTCTCCATCATAGAATCCCTCATTTTCTTCATTCATTTCTCGGATATCATTTTTTTAAACCCTTGTACTTCGGTGTATTGTCTCATAGGGTGGGCAATGGGGGTCAAGTGACTTGCCCAGGGTCACACAGCTGGGAAGTGGCTGAGGCCGGGTTTGAACCTAGGACCTCCTGTCTCTAGGCCTGACTCTCACTCCACTGAGCTACCCAGCTGCCCCTCAGATATCATTTTAATACTATGAAACTTTTCCTGATTCTTCCACCTGCTGGTGCCTTCCATGACTAACAACCTTAAAAATTTATATATATACATATATTATATTATATTATACATATTCTATATATGCACATGTTGTCTCCACAAAAGAATAGAAACTACTTGAGGGCAGGAATTTTTTCCATTTTGTCTTGGTATCATCAACCTTAGGTTACCAAAAGCAGATTTTCATAAATATTTGGGGAATGAGTGATGCACTGGCTAAAAATAAGCCATTCATAAAGCTGTAAGCTTTATCAAGACTGAAAATAATTTGGCTGAACTGGAACGTTTATTGTGAAATTCTGCTGATCACTCTGTGTCCCTAAGTCCCTGTGATGGGGATACAGATTGATTTTAATTATTTTTCTGAAGATAAGCAGTTGAAAAGTTATGAGCGGATTGTTTTCCAAATGTCTGTTTCTAATACAGGTATCTGGAACTTAGGATATTTTCCCCTAAGAAATTATGTTATAAATGATATTTATATTCCCATGTTTGCCCACAAAATTAATATCAATTTTTAAAATAATTTTAGGTGTTTACTATTAACAGAGTACTGGACTGGGTACTAGGGGAAATAAAAATTTTACACAAGACACACTCACTTGCCTCATGAAGTTTATGCTATGATAGAGATATAAGATACAACCATGGATAACTATAATACACCGTGACATGATAATTGCATTAGAGAGCAGTAAATAAAGTGTGATGTGATGACAAACTAGAACACTTCATTAAGACACTGATATTTGGGGTGGACTTTGAAGGATATGTAGGAAATAAATAGTCAAGGGATGGGAGATAGAAAACCCCATAGTTATAGGAAATAGCAAAGTCACAGAGGCAAGGAAATTCTTGTCATGTTTGTGAGGCAGAGTGGGGACATACTACATAAAGTCTCAAAATGTAAGTTTCTGCCAGATGGTAGGGATCCCTAATAGTAAGAAAAAAGTAAGAACACTTTTTCAGTTCATTCAGACGCAAATGCCACAGGTTGCCTTTGAGCAACTACTCCACTAACCCTACTTTCTTTGCCACCTACTCTGGAACTATTATTTCTTGAAGTGCTTTTGTTCCCTCAGATAATATACTTTCCCTACTTTTACTCTTCAAATCAATGTACAATTACCAATATATGACTTTCTGCTGTATAGGTACAAAACAGGATTTTGGAAAGAAGTTAAAAAGCCTGCAGCTTAGATAATTCACAAGAGACATGCCCCTATTTTTCTCCTAAAATTTTCCCTGTGATCTGGCCTGGTATTTTTAGCAGATATCTTGATACAGACTGGTCAGTGTAGGCCCCTTCCCCAGAGAGAGAGAGGAAAGGACACTTACTGTAGATAGAAACAGTTAAAATGATTGATGAGTTCATAAGTGCAGCCCCTGAAGACCAAAAGTATTTTACCAACCTCTTTGTTCATTCTTATCTAGCTTACTCTCAATTGGTCATCTCAAAGGTGCCAGGAATCTGTTTACCCTGGGGACCTCCTTACACATTTACATGTGCAAATGTCTATAGCTTTCATTTTTATCTTGAGCATAAAAGGATGGTGACTTTAACCACTCTGGATCACTCAGGATCAATCTGCAGTTCTAGATAGGGATGGTTTCCTGAGAAAATTTCATATGCTTCTTCAATCTTACAAGAGCAGAATGAAGACAGACATAAACTATGGTGATGGTGACTCTAATAAGCATGGTTTAGTGGAGTCAGATCAAGGGAGATAGGATGGTATAGAGAATAAAGGAATGAACTTGAAAACAGGAAGATGCAGGTTCAGTTTCTGCCACAGACATTTGCTAATTGTGTAGTAAAGGGAAAATCATTTCACTTTTGTATTGAGTGAAGAAAATCTTGAATCCCAAGTTTTCAGCAAATTTTGGAAATCATATATAAGTTTCTACATCTAGACTTTCTTATATAGACTGAAATCAATAATTTGGAAAAAATAAGTACAAAATTAAATGTTTATATCAAACCGAGTGTGGATATATATAAATATATCTGATATCTGCTGCTTGAAATCTTGGTCACAATCAAATATATACAAAAATTATGGTGCATTGGATACATGAATTGATTTAAATAAATATTTAAATAATATTCTTCTAGTAGTACAATCAAAGAATCATTCAATAATTGTGCCAGGCACTGTGGTAGGTTTTAGCATACAAAGAGAAAAATGAAAGTGTAAGAACTTTTTAATGCCTTTTTAAAATATGTAACTTATATCCAGGGGTTCATTCTATGTAGTGAATACCTTCATCTAGGTTTTTTAATATTATGTACAAATGAAGGAGTTAGGCTATCTATGTTCTATGTCTAAATGTCATTATATGACTGGGCAATGTCATCTTCAGGTCATAAATCTGAATATATTTTATATTTTTTTGCAAATAAATAATAAGCTAGCCTTTTATGTTGGTTATGTATTTGGAGGATCCTACCATTTTACTCATTTGGATACTGTCATGATTGTAGCTACATAGGAGGACCAGGAGAAGAATGATTAATATTCAAAACTTTGGTTTTTGCTTCGGGGAAAAGTTTCAGTACATTGTATTACCTTGAAGAATTTTTTCACATTCTCTATTAAATATCTCTATCTCATCTTCCACTACATGAGTTATTGGTATATTAGCTATGATTATTTTGATGCTCATCTTTTGTTTTATGCCCATCATCAGTACTACTAAAGGATAAAGTCAAGCATTCCATGGATGTATAATGAGAAAAATTTCTCCATCTCCTTTATTTTTCCATTTTAAGGAGAACCTGTGAACGTTCCTTCTTTTTATCTGTGCATTCACTATAACTTCTGATTTAATTTATAATGAAGAGGTCAGTGTTTCCATTTCACCAAATATATATTAACTTGTTGGTCATCAGATAAATATCTCATACAGATTGCTGAAAATTAAGTTAGTTTACAACAATATGTAATTAATGGTCTATATGCTCTGTGAGTGTTATTATCCTCCCTTGTTCAGATGTTTATTGTTTATTAGCTGTGTGTTCTTGGTTGGGTAACCTTTGTCTATCTCTGTTTCGTCATCTGTAAGATGACTGACAATAATAATATTTGCCTCCCAGGACTGTTGTGGGGAAAAAAGAGACATAATGTTTGTAAAGTGATTTGCAAACCTTAAAATGCTATATACACATCATAATTATTGTCATCATCATCTTCATCATCATCATATTTCTCCACTCACATTACTTTGGAAGGGAACCACACAGAACTGAGGGCTAAGTTTTATTTTTCCTGGACTGTCAGTTCAAAATAATTTATTGCCTGACCATCTGACTACTGTTTAATCTTTGCACCTGGTTATACTGGAACTTAGCTAGTAGATTCAATTTCTCACAAGGGCAAAGACAAAGCTATTTGTATAAGTTAGATGTTGCTAAGAATTTGTGAACTGTAAGACCATGGTTCAGGAAACAATAGCCAATACAAATTCAGAGAGGCATACCATCACCTTAGTTGTAGGTCTATGGACTGAACACCAACTATTAAGCAATGGATCATTTGTTATCTATTCATGGTGTCAAAATTCCAATCTCTAAGTTTTGGAATAAATTGATTTTTTATGAGTCGTTTGAACATTTGAGTAAGTAATTGAAACATTTGGATATGAAACATTTGGATACAATAAATGGTATTTTACTTTTTGTGAATTTCTTCTTTTTTTGTAAGTGATAAAATTGAAATAATGATGAATTTTATGGCTTTATCTTATGTAATAATGTTGATGAAGACATTTCATGGGA
Organism: Gracilinanus agilis; assembly: GCF_016433145.1. Lineage (NCBI taxonomy): Eukaryota > Metazoa > Chordata > Mammalia > Didelphimorphia > Didelphidae > Gracilinanus > Gracilinanus agilis. The sequence goes on from NC_058132.1 coordinate 364,976,795, forward strand.
TCATCTCTTTAGCAGTTGAAGAGAACCCAGAAACCATTAAATCTAATTTCTTAATTTTACAGATGAGAAAACTGAGGACTAGAGAGTTTAAGTATCTAACTCAAAAGCGCTAGCAAATGTTTGAGTTAGCATTCCAACTTTCCATGTCCCTATACCCAATTACCTGAATGAATTTTTTGACATATTTTGACAGTTTTAGACATATACTATTACTTCTTCTGAAATGGAAATCTTTTAACCTCTCCTCAGTCTTAGTGTTTGTTCCCTCACTTTCTTATTTCTAAAATACCAGCAAAAAATGTCCAACCTACTCTATAGTTGTTTTCATAATAAAAGTGATAGAAGAGATGCAAATATGCTTTAAAAAGTCAAAAGTACTTCAGAAAAACCTCCATATATTTGTTATGGTGGAAAACTTTAATATTCTTATTCATCCAAAGGAATTTTCTTTCCTATCTTATTTTAGTTATAATTTATTAAAATTCAAGGGACTATGGGCATCAGTGAATAGAATTAAATTTACTTTCAAAAATGAAGACATTAAGGTTAAAAGCAATAAAGTGGTTTGACCAATGTCACATAGCTAGTAGAAAACTTGAGATTTGATCTCAAGGATAACTAAGTGCAGCATTTTATACTGGACTACAATCTGAAAAGCTAAAACTAAAATATTATTTCTCCAGGCATGATTTTATTAGCTATAAACTATATGCTCTGACTTCTTCCCAAATATCTTGAGTGATGATGCTGATCAAGAAGGAATCACTATGTTCTGGCAGCTGGAAGAACTTCCAACTTAAAGACATCTCTCAAATTTTTCACTGATGAGGTTATTCTTTAGAGACTTGTCTCAATGCACTGATAGAAAGATACTTGACTGAAAATAAGTGTTTAAGGTCAGAGTGACTGAACTAGTGCATGGAGTGAGAATCTGATAAAGTCAAGGAGGGTGTAGAGTGTATGCTGGAGTGGTGATTGCTTGAAAAGTCAGAATAATTGAAAAAGATTTTTAGTGCATAAGCCATAGTAGTGACAATTGTCAAAAAATTGGGTAGAGAAATAGACATCATGGCTAGAACTCTGCATGTGAAGTCAGAAAAATCTTGGGGTGAATCTTCCCTAAGATACTTATTTAGGTGACAATAACTTATTTAATGTCACCCATTGTTGAGAGTTGAGATGGTAAGACCTAATGACAAAAATAGAGCAAGTCAACAAAAGAAAACAAAATAACCTCTGAATAGAAACAAGCAAGTGACATAATGAACGGAGTGTTGGAGTTACTCAACTCCACTTTCTATCTCTTTCTCTGTCCCTGTATATCACTCTCCTTGTTTTTGTTTATCTCTCTCTTACCTTTTTCCTCCCTTTCTGAATCTTGCTCACAACTGCATAGCAAGTATGTGTCAGAGATAGTACTTGAACCCAGATCTTCCTAACTTTGAAGCCAGCTCTCCATCCATTATGTCACACTTCTTCTTATATCTCAAAATTTGTACAGAATCAATACATGTTATTTTTGGAGGGTGTGAATGCCAAGAAAGGTTTCATGTAAAAAGTGGTGCTTGCTCAAAATGTTGCAGGAAACAAGAGGTTTTGGGTTAAGATGAGAAGGTTGTATATTCCAAAAATGTGCAGTGGCACAGAGGTAAATAATGGAATATTATATGTATAAAACAATAAGAAGGCCAGTTGGCTAGACTGTAGAATGAAGCACAGGAAAAAATATCAGGATATTTGGAAGATGTGTTGTGCCCTATTTCTGAAGGGTTTTAAAAGCCAGAGGAATTTACATTTTGTCCTACAGGCAAAGGGGAATCATCAGAGTAGTAATAGAGGAATACAACAGATGGACTTATAAAATTAGTGTTATGCATATATCAGAGATGAAAATTAATTGAGCCATTTGGTCTTGGAGAGTGTGTTCTTATTGGAGATTTCTATTGTGCACTAAATGATGCCCTGGTAGTGTACCCTGTCCTTGACCACCTGATTAGTTTCATGGATTTGTTCATCCAGCTGAATGATAGAATCTACATGTGAGGAAGGGTTGAACATGTGTTCAGAGACACTAGAGGTGGCCTTGGAGACATTCAGGCATATCCTGAATCAATAAAGCTATAGGTCACCTGCCATATTGCTTGTGTTCTCAGCATGGAAAAAAATGATCTTCAAATCTATCAATGTAGTGGATTAGAACAGGAAAGCAGAATGTAGAAAGAGGCAAAGACTAAAAATGATCACTCAGGATAAGATAGAGTTATAAAATACCCATAATACTCCTAGATTCAGCTGATTTGGACCCACATTTTTTTTGTTTTTATTTTCTACCCTCCATGGGCAATTTGGTTAATCAGTTCCATTAACTTCTTCCTTGATTGATAATCTGAGCTTCTGGCATCACCAGGAGTCTGCTTGATATGGCCCCTCTTTCTTCCTTAATAATGGGAATCCAGCTTTCAAGACACTGCATGGCAATTGAAGAATATACCAATTATTGTCTGCCTCTGAGAAAATTTTAGATAGTTCTCCTTACACATAAAAATGAAGATAAGTCTTCAAAAACAAAAAGGGCAGAGGAAAAGACTTGTCCAGGACTCAGTAATACTTAGAAGGGAAGGATGGAGGAAGGACAAAGACAAGACTACCAACCTTGAATAAAGGCTGTTAATACTCTCATTTCATAAGATTCATGGAACATAATTGACCCTAATATTCCCTGAGGAGCTACAATGAAATATGGATGGGGCTAATAAAGTGAATAATGTCAGAGGTTGAGAAGCCTGAAGAAGGGTGATCCATTGTGTAACTAGGTCTTTGGAGGAATATAAATACAAGCTATTCCTGACATCTTTTCCCAGAATTGATTAAAGGAACCAGGAAGTAGCATTGCAAAATGAACTTGAGTCAGTTTAGTATGAGAGGCATTGAACAAATATGGTGGAACTGAAGGAGAGTGGAAGAGTCCATGGAATAAAGTTCGACACTTCAGTGAGTGGCACAAATGTTAAAATAAAAGCTTAGATGCTGAGTGCTATGTAACTGACCTTAGTTCTATTACTAAGTGTTGATGCAAAAAGAAGTGAAGGTAGGAGTGTGGATCCTAATGTCATTGCCTCATTTTCCCACTAGTGTGCACTTACACAAATTTAGCAATTGGAGGCAAATAATCATCTGATTTTAGCTCTGTTGCTATAGACTTCATGGCATTTTGAAGTAGAATTTGGGGGGGACATTTGGATATCTATATAATACACACCATGAGTCATTTAATCAATCAATAAAAAGGAATTTATTAATCACTTATATAGCATGAACTATTATAAGTGTTGGATATATAAAAGCAAAAATAAAACAATTTTTATCCTCAAGGATATTATATTCTAAAGGCAGAAATAGGATGTGCATAAATATTTGTATTAAAATATACAGGACCAGTGCGGGGGGTGAAGGGGAAAGTGGGAGCATGAATCATGTAACCATGTTAAAAATGAATATTAATAAATGTTAAAAAAATAAAAAAATCAAATAGGAAAAAAAGATATACAGGTCCTTCTCGAATAAGGATTTTCCTGATTTTTTTATAGTTTAATTTTGGGAAAAGAATACCTAGAGCTATAGGACATAGAAAATAAGATATACATAACTGTGAGTGACAGTTATATGACAATGTTTCTGTTCTCTATTCCCTTTCCTGTGTCATTATTGAATATCATATGATCCCTTTGTTTCAATTTATAACTTAATTTCATTTTCCTGGGTGTTTGTTTCCCTTTCCGTTCTGGTAACATTAGAATATTTGATTTTGGCTAAATTCACATTTTGAGAGCCTAATATAAACTATTGAGAAAATTTATTTCTCTTTCTTATAGGTCTTTCAACTAATGACTTCATTAACTAATTTAGAATCCATAAAAGTACATATATCATTTGCTTATTTAACCTAAATTTTCTTTTGGGAAATATGAATTTTAATTTGTTGGTTTTTTAAAAAATGAGATGTTTCTCTAGGTATATGTATATGACCACTGGGTTAAAGAGATATTTCATATGCATTTTTAATGTGTAATCTATTTTCCTTTCCTCTTCAACAGTGTCCGAAGGTATTAAAACAAATGTTTCTATAAGCTTTAACCTTTAAAATTCAGGTTGCATCTGTGAGGTAAAAAGAAAATATGATCCTGATCAACGAGCTTAGAACTAGCCATTTATAATATTTGGCTTCCATGTTCTTTCCAAGGTCTTTTATGTTTCTCAAATTGTGTCTCTTTCAATTTTGAAATTCAAGTTAATAAATAGTTATCAAGTAACTTCTGTGTACTAGTGCCTGGAAGAGGCATTATTATCTGCTGGATAGATTGTCAGGCTTCTGACACTTATTACTTGTGCAAGCTTTGGCAAGACACTTACATGCTATTTACCACAAGCAAGCCCATAAATTTAATAATAACTGAATTATTATCTACCTGTGATGGTGGAGGGAATTTCCAATTCTAGGGAAATCATAGATCTTTCCCATCTTCATGTATGTACAAAGACATATCCTTTTGTAAGAGTTTAAATTTAGATTTTATGTTAAATATGAGAATTTTAAATAATATTGTGTTTGCTGATTTAAAATATCATAGCTTAAGTCAAAATGACTTTTATCAGCTTTATTTACAAATTTACATGGAAAGAGTGAAAGTGGAAAAATGTAGATAAAGAGACAAATTCTAAGAAGCCTACCAGCCCTTCTCCTGAGAAGTCAGGCTCAGCCTTAGAAGGGCTACCCCAAGACTCAGTTTCCATGTGGATTCCTGGGTAATACTCAGCCAGAAGTCCCAGTAGTGTCTTCAGCCAGGGTTCCAGCAAAGCAGTCTCCACCTATGCCAAGGCATGAATCTCAGTCACTCACCCAGCAAGCCAGCACAGGATCCAAGGAAAAGATCTTCAAACCAGGAAAGGAATCTCAGGAACCAATCTCTCCAAATGCCAGGAAGGGAATCAATTTCTAGGAACCAATATTTCCAGAAGCCAGGAAAGGAATGAGTTTAGACCATGTTGGTCTCCTTTTATACCCCCCCTTTTTTTCATTTCACTTCCTGTCACTTCCTTTCACTCCTCTTTCTTCACAGAAACCAATGGCAGTCTTTCAATTTGCCTAACACTGCCCAATAGGGGTGAGACATGGCAAAAGGAGAGTTAATCCTATATTCACACTTTACAACTTAGTTTCCTAGGTTTGCATCCTCTATCCTGTAAGAGTTTCAATGTTAATAGCTTATTAAACCTCATGTTAGACCTAGGACATTTTTAAACCCTTACTTTCCATCTTAGAATCAATACTATGTATTCATTCCTAGGCAGAGGAGTGACAAGGGCTAGGCAATGGGGGTTAAGTGACTTGTCCAGGATCACACCACTAGGAAGTGTATGAGACAAGATTTGAACTCAGGACCTCCTCTTTCTAGGCCTGGCTCTCAATCTATGCATCCACCCAGCTGCCCCCATTCTGGACTTTTCTGGAAGGTTTCTGCATATAAACGTAACTTACTCTCAGAAAATCACAATCTTTTTTGTGTTTTGTTTTGTTGTTACATATTCCACCAAACCAAGTGCAACCTTGGGCTTGAAATTTCTGTGTCATTTGGGACACTGATTGCTTGTTTTTTTTCCTTTCTCTTAGAACTTTTTTATATAATTACTATGAAGATAGGATTAACTCTCCCCTTGCCTATTTTTAGTTAATCAATCAAAAACTTAAGTACCCCTACTTAGTACCTTACCAGTCACTAAGTATGAGAGTTTACAAGTCACTTGCAAGAGAGTGTGACAACTCCAGAGGCCACTGCTCTTCCCTTGGCAGTGCTAGGCAAATTGAAAGACTGCATTTGGTTTCCTTAAAGTGGGGAAGGGACAGGAAGTGCCTTGGAAAAAAAAGACTTTAAAAAGTCCTAAACTTCCTGTCCAAGGGACTTCTTCTTTGAATTTCTTCTCCTTTGGTATTCATCTTTGGACACTCTGCATTGGTGAGCTGGACTGAAGGATGAGACTCTTTCCCAGGATTCAGCATTTGCTTGCTGGGTGAGTAGCTGGCCTTCCTTTCCTGGCTTTTGGAGAGATTGGTTCTGGAGAGGCCTTCCTTTCCTGGAGTGGCTAGGTTTGTGTTGCTGAAGACACCACCTGGTCTTCTGGCTTAAGAGACTATCATGACTCTATGTGGAGATCAGACTTGAGAGCCCTTGCCAGGTGGTGAGCTGGACCTCTTCAGAAAGAAATTATAAGGTATTTAGCTAGACAATAATGTCTACTTCCTTCCTACATTTCTTATTTTACTATATCTCTATTAAACTAAATTATCAAGAGCACCTAACAGACTTGTGACTTAATTTTTTTTGAATTGGTGACCACAATATTACTTTAGAATTCTCATATTTAGCATAAAACCTAAATTTAAATTCTTATATTGCTATTGCACAACTTGCAACAAGTATTTGCAATGTCAGTTTCTGTGTCATCTCATTGCTATGCTAGAAGGGTGTGTGTGTGTGTGTCTGTGGAGGGGGGTAATACACCTTCAAAGTAAAATCCATTCTATGTATTGTGGATAATACAAAAGTTAAATAAGATAGCTCTTTCCTTCATGGATATCAAAATTTAAGATAGAAATATTCCATATCTATAAATTTACACATTGCATTAATGTTCACAATGTGCTTTTCATTGTGGGTAATTATCATACTATTTTTGAAAATTAAAAAAAATGGAACCTCAAGTTAAATGATTTATGGGTGGTGAGACATCTACTAAGTCTACAAGTAAGGATTTGAACCTATGTATTCTGATTCCAAATACATAATTTTTTTTTTCCTAAAATGGTATTTTAACATGTGTTGCCTTTGTGCTAGAGGATCTCATGGCATGAATAAATGGACTGTCTTTCAAGGAGTTTTTTTCTCGCTTCTATAGGCTCATTGTCCACACATCTGGTCATTTGTTGCATATATGTTCAACATTGATATTAATTCATTATCTATGGTGCATTTTAGAAAATGTAGTTTCCCAGGTTATCTCTTTTAGTTAGGTCTACTTTTGCTTTTGCTTCATCTGAGATAATGATTGCAACTCCTGTCTTTTTTTCTAGGTCAAAATAAATTTTGATCCAGCCCCTTATTTTAACTCTGTGATAGTTTTCTTTCTTTTTTTTTTAAATTTAGAATATCTTTCTATGCTTATATGATTCATAATTCTTTTCCCCACCAATGCCCTCAGCCCTCCTGGAGCTAACAAGCAGTTCCACTGGGTTATATATGTATCATTGTTCAAAACTTATTTCCATGTTATTCATAGTTGCATCAGAGTGATATTTTAACATCAAAACCTCAATCATATCCAAATCGAACTACGTGATCAATCCTATGTTTTTATCCTGTGTTTCTGTTTCTATAGTTCCTTCTCTGGATATGGACAGCATTCTTTCTCATAAATTCCTCTGGATTATCCTGAGTCATTGCTGGTAGTAGAAAAGTCTAATACATTTGAATGTGCCATAATGTTTCAGCCTCTGTGTACAATGTTCTCCTGGTTCTTTTCCTTTTGCTCTATATCAATTCCTGGAGGTTTTTCCAGTTCACATGGAATTCTTCCAGTTCATTAATCCTTATAGCACAATAGTATTCCATCACCATAATATTAGATAAGGAGCAGAATCAGGAGAACATTGTACACAGAGTCTGATACATTGTGTATTTTTCTTGATCTCTTATTCTTCAAGATTAACTTTATTATAATTTTTTCTAATTTTATAAAAAATTTTTAGTATTTTAATAGGTATGGCACTGAATAAGTAGTTTAATTTGTGTAAAATTGTCATTTTTATTATGTTAGCTCATCCTATCCATGAGCAATTAAAGTTTTTCTAGTTATTTAGATCTAGTTTTAATTGTGTGAAGAGTATTTTGTATTTGTGTTCATATAATTATTGTATTTGTCTTGGTAGATAAATTTCTAAATATTTTATATTGTCTAGAACAGTTATGGACAAACTACTGCCCATGGGCTAGATGGGGGGGCCTGAAATCTTCTGTCCTGCCAGGGGACATTATTCCTAATCTGATGAATACAATGAGTAGGATACAACACAATGAAACTTCAAAAGAGTTGCCTTAGAAACAGACTGACAGATGAGCATCTCCTTTCCTTTGACCTTCTCTTTAAAAAGTTTGTCCATCACTGGTCTAGAGGGATTTTAAATGGGAAACTAATGACTTCTTGAGACATCAAGAAACAAGCAAAAATAAATAAAAATAATGAAAAAAGAAGAAAATATTAACTATTTCATTGCAAATAACAATTTAACCTGGAAAGTAAGTGCAGGAAAGCCAATCGAAAAATTATTGTACTATCTGAAAATCTTGATGAAAATACACTAACAAAAAAGCCTAGGCATTATATTATGTGAAATTTTCAAAGAAAATTAACCTGATATACTTGAACAAGATGGAAAAATAGAAATGGAAAGAATATACCTATTATCTCCTGAAATAAATCACCCAAATTCAACTCCTGGAAATAATATGCCAAAATTCAAGGTCCCCTAAGCTAAGGAGAAAATTCTATAAGCAAGCAGAAAGAAAAAATCAAATATCATGCGGATTTTTTTTTCTGCTTGCTTATAGAATTTTCCACAGTCAAGATTATACAAGACCTATCAGCTTCTACATTAAAATGATCAAAGGGCTTAGATTGTGATATTCTGGAAGGCAAATTAGGTTAACAACCAAGAGTCACCTAACCACCAAAACTGAATATATTCTTTTTTGGAGGGGGAATAATCATTTAATAAAATAGAATATTTCTAAGCTTCTTGATGAAAAGACAAGACATAAACAGAAAATTTGATTTTCAAATGCAAGACTCAAGAGAAACCTAAATAGGTAAACCAGAAAGGGAAAACTTAAAAGATTCAATCAGGTCAAACTACATTACTATATGGATAGTTGATAATTGTAACTTCAAATTTTTGTCATTATCACAATAGTTAGAAGAAATATATAAAGACTATGGGTATGGGAGTAAGCTTGATTAGGATATGGAACAGGATATGGAAAAATAATAATAAAATAAATAATAAATAATAAAAATAAAATAAAGAAAAGGTAGCATGGGACAAATCATATCACCTAAAGAGACATGAAAAAGTATTGCACTGAAAGGGAGAGTGAAGGTGGTGATAGGCAATGCTCAAACTTTAACTGGAATTGGCCCAAAGAGGGAATAACAATCATAGTCATTTGAGTATAAAATATTAGATTTCTCTATAGAGAAGCAAGTGGTAAATAAGACAAGAGAGGGAAATAATAAAAGGGAGGGAGAAATAAGGAGTAGTGATTGAAATAAAACATTTTGAGGAGGGACAGAATGAAAGGAGAGAGTTATAACAGGATCAAAAGTGGAAAAAGGATGGAGAATACACAGATGATAATCATGTTGAATGGGATGAAATCACCTATAAAATTGAATCAGGAAGCAGAGTGGATTAAAAACCAGTATCCTAAAATATATCATTACAAGAAAAACATTTGAGGTAGGGAAACACACACAGAATAAAGGCAAGAAGGGGTCAGAGCAGAATCTAATGTTCTTCAGCTGAAAAACAAAAGGAGTAGCAACCATCGTCTCATAGAAAGCTAAAACAAAAATAGATGTAAGACAAAGAGGAAATTACATCTTGATAAGAGGTAGACAATGAAGTAATATCAGTATTGCACATATATACCAAAGTTATATAGCCTCCAAATTTTAAAAGCAGAAATTAATTGAATTTCAGAATGAAATAGAAATTAAAACTATTAGTGAGGAACCTTGACTTTCCCCTTTCAAAAACAGACAAATATAACAAAACAATAAAACAAGGAGGAATTAAAGAAAGTGAGTAAATTTTAGAAAAGCTAGATTTAATAGTTCTCTGGAGAAAATTGATTGGGGAGAAAAATCAATATATGTTCTCTTCAGTAGTCCATGCCTCCTACACAAATTTAGTCATGTACTAGGTCATAAAAATTCACAGCTAAATACAGAAAACCAGAAATAATCAGGGTATCCTTTTCAGATCATGAAGCAATAAAAATTATATTCAATAAGGGTCTATGGAAAAACAAATTAAAAATAAATTGGAAACTATATTATCTAATTTTTTAAAAGTTATAGGTCAAAGAAAAATTTAAAAAGTGATCAATAATTTCATTAAGTAGAATGACAATGAGAAGATAACATATCAAATTTTATGGGATATAACCAAAGCAATACTTGGGGGGAAATTTGTATCTCTAAATGCTTATGTCAATAAAGTGGAGAAAAAGTAAGTCAATTAATTGGGTATGTAACTGAAAAAAAATAGGAAAAGAACAAATTTAAAATCTTCATTTAAAGACTAAATTTGAAATTCTAAAAAACATAGGAGATATAAATAAAATTGAAGGCAAGGGAACTATTGAAATAATTAATGAGTAAGAATTTGTTTCTTAAAAACAACCAAATAAAACAGATTTCATATTTTATTAATTTCATTGTAAAAAAGAAAGAAAATAAAATTACCAGTATCAAAAAAAAAAGGTGAGTACATCAACAATGAAGCGAAATTAGCATAATCATTAGGAGGTATTTTGCACAATCTTATCACAACAAATCTGACAATCCAAGAGAAATGAATTAATATTCATAAAAATACATATTGCCCAGATTACCAAAAGATTAAACAGAATAATCCCATCTCAGAGAAATAAATTAAATAAATCATCAATAAACTCCCAAAGAAAAATTCCCCCAGGCCATATGGATTCACAAGTGAATTCTATAAAATATTTAAAGAAAAAATGATCTCAATACTGTATAAACTATTTGGGGAAATAGGCAAAGGAGTCACAACAAATTATTTTAATGACACAATTATAGTGTTCAGCTCTAAACCAGGAAGAACAAAAACAGAGAAAGAATATTATAAATCAATTTCCTTAATGAATATCTGTGCAAAATATTTTATAAAATATCATAAGAGAAACTAAATCAATGTATCACAAGGATCATTAACCATGACTAGATGGAATTTATAGCAGAAGTGCAAGGCTGGCTTAATCTTAGGAAAACTATCAATATAATTGACCATATCAATAATGAAACATCTCAAAAGATGCAAAAAAAGTCTTTAACAAAATACAAAATCCATTCCTATTAAAAACACCAGAAAGTGTAGGAATAAATGGGTCCTTCCTTAAAATGATAAGTATTATCTATCTAAAACCATCAACAAGTATTTGCAATAGGGATAACATAGAAGTCTTTCAAAGTAGATCAGGAGTGAAGCAAGGATGCCCATTATCACTACTCTTATTAAAAATTGTACTAAAAATGCTAGCTTTAGCAATGAGAGAAAAAAGATAGAAGGAATTAAAGTAGGCAATGACAAAACTAAACTATCACTCTTTGCAGGTTAAATGATGGTATTCTTAGAGAATCCATGAGAATCAATGAAAAAAAAACTAGTTGAAATAATAACTTTAGGAAGCAAAATTGCTGGAAACAAAATAAACACAGATAAATCAACAGCATTTTTATATATTATCAAAAATGTCAAGCAGAAAGAGATAGAAAGAGAAAGTCCATTTAAAATAGCCTAAGGCAATATAAAATACTTTGGAATCTACTTCCCAAGACAAACACAGGAATAATATAAAAATAATTACAAAATGCTTTTCATGCAAATAAGTCAAGTCTAAACAACTGGAAAGTAGGTAATTGCTCTTTGGGTAGGCTACACTAATAAAATAAAAATGCCAATTTTACCTAAATTAATTTACTTATTCAATGCCATAAATATTAAAATATTAATCTCACAGAACTAGAAAAGGCAGTAACAAAATTCATCTGGAAGAACAAAAGATATGATCAAGAATGTCAAGAGAATTAATGAAAAAAATGTGAATGGTGGCCCAGCAGTAGAAGATCTCAAACTGTACAAAAAAAGTAGTAATCATCAAAAAGCTGGTATTTTCTAAGAAATAGAATTATGAATCAATGGAATAGATTAGATGCAAAATATACTGGAGTCTTCTATTCCCTCTATTCTTCGCAGAATAGTTTAGTTAATGTGCCCTTAATTCTGTCACACCACATGGCTCCTCTTAGACTCCCTAAAATCATTAGGTTTTTAGGTGTTCAATTCTGATTTTTAAGACCTGATTTTTCTCTGTCACTTTTCTTTTTCCATTTTCAATTGGCCCATTTCTCCTCGCATCACTTTCCTTTTTCTTTTTTCAAATCAATTCAATTTCTCTTCCCCACTTCTCCTCTTCCTCTCTTAATTGGTTTTTGAAGTCTTTTTTTGAGCTCTTCATGAATTTGCGTCAAATTCTTATTTTCGTATTTTTCTTTTGGACTTTGCATGTGTTTCCTTTGCTTTTTAAAGTTGCTGGGAGGGAAATGTTAGGCAAGCTCAACTTAATTTTCCTCTACTCCACCACATGTACAAATATGCTTATAAAGCATTTAAAATATATATTTCTTTTCTGTTTTGTTCTGCTTTTGCCATGCAGAAGTTCTGTAAGTCTATTATATCATGTTGTCTCGTATGGGTCCTATTTCACAATCTAATTAAATACAGAGATACTTTCTCGCCATAATCCTTTACCAATATCTCTATCAAGTGGGAATCTTCTGCATAGTTTTAGAATATCTTTTTTTCATCTTGAATTCCCCAAATCCTACTCCTTTACCTTTTTAATCTCATTATGAATTTATTAATTTATTTCCATAAAACTAGTTTTAGAACAAGGACTAATTATCTTTTATCTGAACTTTTAAAAGCTTAATGCTTTAATTCCCCCTACTAAGCACCATTTTTCTTTAGCTAATGCTGAATTTTGCTGACAAAATCATTTCACCTGGTAGTCATCCTGTCTCAAACACCTTTAAGGACTGATAGTAGATTCCCATTATATTCTGGATTAAGACCAAGATCCTTCTACTTTCAGCTATTCATGACCTCATTTGTCTTGTCTTCTATTCCCTCTATTCTTCCCAGAATAGTTTAGTTAATGTGCTCTTAATTCAGTCACACCACATGGCTCCTCTTAGACTCCCTGAAATCATATATTCATAACGTCCTTTCTTCCAGCTAACCAAAGCCTGTTTTTTCTTCATTCAAATGATTCTTGAAATCATACCTCCTCTAGAATGTCTTCCCTGACAAATTGAGATTAGTTTCTTTCTTAAACTACATCGTTTTTGAGCAAAATTACTATGATGGTCCCTCAATCATCTCTATACCAAATGTACTTTATACATAATGTAAAGGCTTTACTTATTCATAATTGTTCATTGTTTTTCTATCAATCCAGACATCTTTACTTATGCACCCATTGGTATGATTTATCTTAAATTGTAGACTTCTGGATAGAATAGTGTTCATACATTGATGTATAATAAGTAGGAACTTGAAAGTGATGTTGATGTTGCTGACTATATTTAATAAATTTTTTGAGTATTTTTCTCATCATGAATTCTTTTTGCATTTATCACTATATCAGTAGGTAAGTAGTACTCACATAAAAATAGGTTAATGGTGCTTTTATCCTTCATTTTTTTACCCACTTCTTTGTTCATTTCTTAGGGGCAGGCAGATTGAAAGGAAATAATTAGAATTTTAGGAGAGGAAATCTAACTCCAGAAAATCTATTGCTTGCCTTAATTTTTCTCCTTTTTCTACCCTAACTAATAAAAATTTACTTGGTGATCCTCATTTCCAACATATTAAAATATTTTGAGTGAGATAACTGTCCAGAAAAATTAACAGAGTAGATATGCTTTTATAGAGCAGTATGACTATGAATAAGAGTGTTATCTATGAGTGAATTAGATAAATAATGCATTCCAGTTAGTACATATTGGTAAAGCAGTAACAGAACAAAATTTTGAGTTAAGTAAAATTGAATATTTGTCTGATTTGCATACATTTTATTTTATGTTCACTTTATATAAATTACAATCTTTTTAAAATATGGTTTTAGCAGAGAATTGTCACTAAGTAGGAAAGATTAGGTAAATCCAATTAGCCAACTTTTCTGAGTAGCTCTCATCAGACACCAACAGTGAAATTTTCTTAAGGGCACCAGCCACAGTTCTATGTAATACTCTTCTTTTAACATGCAGTCTTTTAAGATATAGTATAATTTAGTGTAATGATTAATCTTTATTTTTTCTAGTTGATTAAAACTATTTAAATGCTTACTATGCATAAAACATTGAAATAAGTTCTATAAGAGAGCTTTTACTATATTTAGGGTGACAAACCATTTGGCGAGTTACATTATCATTTTATATTCTCTTTCTGCCATGGTCATATATACTTGGAAATAAAGTTCCCTTGGTCAGCATCAAAATTAATCTGTGTGACTCATAGACCAAAGAAAGATTATATATTAAAGGGATGCTTCAATTCCCACTCATGCTAGAAGAGAGTATTTAAAAAGAGTCAGAACGTCCATGAGGACACAGGAGTGACACATACATGTACTGTGCTCATACTTCCAATCAGGGTCTGAGATTAATAGGAGGAATATCATTTGCTACATCTGAAGCTACTATCACTGTCATGACTGGAAAAAAAATGATGGGCCAGTATAAATTATATAGATGTCAACCAGCAATGAAAGAAAAGAGACTATGGTTGCTGGAGTTTTGTTGAGAAGGGTCATTGTGGCACTGCTTCTTTTCTACTCTGGTTGTCTCTCTTACTAGGGAGAGTGAGCCCCTCAAAGTTTATCTCTATACCTTAAAATTATATTTACAATATGTTTCATTAATTTAAATTCTGACTAGCTAAATTTTGATAGATAACATGTGTATTAGAGAAGCATATCTTATTCTTTTGGAATGGGAAATTTGCAAAAGAGACAGAAGTGTTGAGGGAAGAGTGAAAAGACACAAATGAAAGGTATTAAGAACATTGATTATCTATCTGAATTGTCAGGATTTTATCTTGGAACATGTGCTACATGAGAGAGAATCTTATTAATTTTATATACTTCCAAAATCGGGTTAAAGGAATGGATCTGATGCTATTTCCCTAGTGAAACTGATGCTGAAACTTGCATTTGCTGACTAATGGAGCCTAGTCTGTCATCATCTCATTCTATCTTCTCCACTATTGTCTTCTACACACCTGAATATAGTTTCTTTTTTTTTCTTTTTCTGTAAAAATATGGAGACTAAGTCAGGATTGGGGAAAAGCAAAAGAGGAGTGGCTAAAAGATACTGTTAAATCCAAGATAAAGCAAAGGTCAACCCAATAGCATTATTATGAAAGAGTAGAAAGGATAAACACTAAATGCAATCATAATCAATATAATTTGATACGTTTAAAAAGCTGTTGACTTTGAAAGATGGAAAAATGGATAAATGTAAAGATATTGACATTTACTATCATAATTGTTTAGATGTGTAGTGCTTGTTGCAATGAGAATAAAAACAGTTAGCACTTACTGTATGCCAAGTATTATGCTAAGCACTTTACAAATATCATCTCGTTTGATCTTTACAATAACATTGGGAGGTATGTGCCATTACTATGCCCTTTTGACAGCTGAGGAAATTGAGGCAAACAGATGTTAAGTGATTAGGGTTACATTCCTAGTATCTTAGATCAGATTCAAACCCAGGTCTTGCTGACTCCAAGTTCAGTTCTATAACTATTATGTCATATAGCTTACCTTTGGAGGTCAAAAGTGTTCATAAACTGTTAGTGGGCAAATATTTGATCTAAATACCATGCCTAAAGTTTTTGAAGCACAGGGTAACAGTGGTTTACTATATGAGCTCATTTTCCAAATACAGTAGAGAAAGAAGATAGAAACTTGTGAGTAATATCACCTTATGAAGCAGTGAAAGTCAGTGTAGGGGAAAATATGCTGGCAAAGAGCTTGGTGTGAGATGCAACAAAACCAGATGATCCCAAGAACATTTATGGATAGTACTAAAATAAAAACAACAAATAGCTGTGAAATGAAAGAGATTTGCCAGGGTTTCTCTAGTGAAATCTGTTCTCTATAACATTGTACTCTTATCACCAGTGAGAATGAAACATTGGGATTTTAACACTTCAATATTTGAAATGCTATATAAGAAAGTATAATTAGCTCTTAACAGGACAAACCAATAAAATAAGTTTGACTTGATGAAATATGAAGATTATTATTATTTTCTTTAGGATGGCTCCCTCCCTACATATTTTCTTGTTGAAAAAGGAAAAAAAAGAAATACTCATTACTTTCCAATACAGACCACAACTCATACTAAGTTTTAATAAAGGATCATCAAATTAAGGAGATGTTTGCTTTACCTTAATGCTTTCAGAAAACCCTTTCTTACACATTCATCATTTTTGTGCAAACTGTACTATTGAAGTGCTTTAAAAATTTGTTATTGGTAGGATTGATTCTAAAACAGAATAAGCAGCAAGGGCTAGGCAACTGAGGTAAAGTGATATGACCAGGGTCACACAACTAGAAAGTATCTGTGGTCAGATTTGAATCCAGGATTTTTTGTCTCTAAGGCTAGCTTTTTAGGGAAATGAGAGTGGCTGGGAAAAGAGTAGGATTGCTTCTCTTTTTGTTAGTTCATCTCTGACCTCAGGGAGCAGGGTGTTACTTTGCTATTTACTCCATCCAGACTAATCCAACCTGTGTACACTGGGAAATATCTCATGTGCAGTATTTCCTCTAATCTCCAATCAAATTCTACAATCAAGATTATTTTAAATATCTTAAACTCCATAACATTAGATTAAGAGAAAGTCAGTTTGTGAGGGAGTTAGAAGTATTAGTTATTCAAAGGCATTCCCCTTTGCTCTATCTAACAAATTTCCTGAAGATATTAGGTATTTGTCCTTACCCTCAATCCTGAAATTTGCCCTCCTTCCCTATTCCCCTGAAATTAATAAATCCCTTCCCTTGTTAAGTTTGTGAGCCTGTGTGAAGTTATATTTAGGCTTTCATACATTACCTAAGCTGAATACAGCTGCTATCCAGAGAGCAAGACTGCCGTTTTGAAGACATCCTGAACCTTTATCTACCTTAGGTTTGGGGGACTAATAATCTTCTAACAGTGGAAGTTGCTAATCTAAGTGGCATTATTTCTTATCTGTCTACCAATTTAGTCCTGGGATAGCCAAGTCAAAACAGCCCCCATTTCTTGATCTAAGAGGGGTTTCTGTTATAACTGTTATTCAAGGCTGTAACTGCTTCACTCAATTCTATTGACTTCCATTCCTCCCCCTTGATAGTATAGCCAGCTTAATATTTTGCTGTGACTCCATTGTCAATCATTGCCAATCTGACCCAACCTTACAATTATCCGTATGATGGAGGGCATTTTACTTAACTGTGCAAGAGGTTAGGTTCCTATACTGAAAATGAAGAGAAAGAATTGGGTAGCTCCTTTAGGTCTCTTCCCAGTGCATGATCTTATAAATATCAAGGGAGAGTTCAAAAAGGGAAATATCAAATTACCAAAGATTTTTACTAATGCCATATAGATAATTCTATATTGAATACAAGGGACAGAGAAATTTCTATATTGAAGACAGGGACATTCTTAAGATTCTTCTGTTTATACCTTCCACTGGGCTAATTACATTAGAATACTACAGGGACTCTTCAATGACATCTGAGATCATCCTTAAAAATTGACTTTTCAATTCATAAAGGAATAAAAACAAGTAGAAAAAAGTATACATATCGACAAGATTATGATGTGCAATTGGATATATATCCTATTGAATTAGTCCATCAGCAAAGAAGTTTTGGATAGGCATTGTGGATGAACAATGCCTCAGTCTAAGAATTATCTAGGAGAAGAAAAGCTGCAATTTAAGATATTATTCAGTGCTTTCAGTAATTTCAAGATGTTCCCTGTTGAAAAATTTTCAACATGGTTGTTTTTTATATGCTATGCTGTAGCTATGTGTTCTGAAACATTACATTCTCAGAAATACAGATGGCCCAAAGAGCAATGGAAAGACAAATGGTGGGTGTAAGTAGGTTGTAGAATTTCATCAAAGTCATCTTTTAGGCAAAAAGTTGTATAAAATATATCATCACGGACATGAATAACTGGAAAAGGGTGTGGGCACATCATGTAATGAAGGATTTAAAAAATGCACAGCTTGAATACTATACTAATATCTTTAAAAATTTTAAAGGCTTAGTAGAATATGTCCAGTTTTGAAAAGATAAATTTAGACTTGAAGGTCATAGATTAAAAATCTTACAGGAAAAGAAGGTATGGATTAATAGGTATCTATGTTCCAGTTGTGCCTGACCCACCCATGAAATCATGCATCTATCTTAGTATGAACATATAAAACTGCATATTTTGCATTAGATTATGGGGTTAGGGAATAAATATTTAAGTGAAAGATCTGATTTCTAGCCTTTTTTTGTTGCTGATGATCTGTGAGAGCTTGAACTATTCTGTGAAATTCAGTGAACTTTACTTTTCATATAAAATGAATTACAATGAATGAGCTATCATGCATGGTCCCTTAAGTCTCCAAAAAAGTCTATGCTTCCATTATTCAAGGAGGTTTTCATCTTAATTTCTGACTGATTAACAACTGACAGTGGTTCTAAACATTTTAATCTTAAGGTCGTCATCTGCACATTCCAGTATTTCTAAGAAATACTAAAACTCTAAATTTCGATAAGATTGCAAACACCATGAAGGCAGAGACCTTTCCTAAACTTTTAATTTTGCTCATCTAACCTAGAAAACATTTAAACATTTGCTGAATGAATGACTACATGAATTAATGAATGAGTGAATGACTAAAGTTCTTTAAAGAAATAAATTCCAAGGGGAGCCTCAAAGGAATAATATGAATAATGAACAGATTTAATAGAGAACAGGTACTGAATATTTCATAATATGGTAATAATGATATAATTTATTTGTTTGTAAATATAGCTTTTACTCCTGTGATATTTACCAATAGTAAGAATATAATTTCTTTTTATAGACAGTGAAAGGCAGTATTTCAGAGGTTTCATTGTACATGGCATCTGCTTCACAAAGGACAAACTGCACAATATTCATATCCTATTTTTAATGTTTTTTTCTTCCATTACTAATAGATAATGTTCAATATTTCTCCTAGAATTCCTTAATACTATATAATTTGACACACTTCATTGTTAAGCCATATGAAGTTCACCAGTTTTTGTGCATAAGTCCAGTATTTCTTATCAAGTCAGAACCCTTAGGGATAATGGACTGGATTGTGAGTCACATATCTCTGAAAATTTCTTAAGAAGAGTCTCATGTGATGAGTTTTATATCCCTGACTAGGAGAATAATGTGTATTATGCTTCAGTTCTCCAAAAATAAATTACCTTAGAATTATTTACATTGAAAAAGTTCCCTGTAGGAAGAAATATATTCTCTGTCAAGTAGCCTGAACTCAAACTAAATACTCAAATTGATGGTGCATTGTTCAACCAAATAGCTAGACAAAAACGTCCAGATAATGGAAAGTGAGGTCCCTTAAGGGCAGGGGGGCTACTGCATGAACAGATACATTGAGAGAGGACATCTAAAAGCCAAAACAAATATGTGGACACTATAATTCCCACAATCTTTTTTATCACAGAAGTAGAGCAAGTGCATTTGCCACAGTGCCTGTCCTGTAGGAAGTAGGGACAGTGACTAGTTCAACACGATCCATGTGAACATTTAAGTTATCATGTAAGGATCAGCCCCAATAGCCTAAACATTTAATGAGTTATTTTCTCCTTCACAGTCTTTGTTTTTATTTATTGTCTTCTCTCCTGTACAAAACTATATGAATATCAAATTCTTAATCCCACATGAATTTGAATATAGAGATATTTTCAACAACTAATATTTTTGAATTTTATCAGTTTCTCTTCATATTTCCAATCTTTGCCCAAACACGAAGTTAGAAAGAACTTTTTCTTCAGTCAGAATTAGGATTTAATATGATCCTGACAAGTTAGAAAAGATATTAAGAAAAAAAATGTTTCCATTGACAAAAATGAATGATTATATACTTCAAAGAAAGAACTAGAGGTGAATTAGTATCACGTAATAATCATGTTTTAAGAGCTTACTGTTTGGTATCCTACTATAAGTTACTCCCCATTCTTACACATTTTCTACTGTCAAAGTGGTCTTAATGCAGATCTCTGAAAATGTCCCACCTCCTGCCTGGGGAAATCAATAAATTCAGGTGGTTCTCTATCACATTCAAGATCAAATATAAAATCCAATCAGTTTCAAATTTTTCATAATCTGTCCTCATTCTCCTACTCACATTCCTTCCCTTTTTTCTCACACCTTACACCCACTATCAACTCCAATGACTTATCCTGAGAATCAGTGGTGCTGTCCTTACTATTCCATGAACAAATGCCTCTCGATGGAGATGAACTTCTTCTCCCTGGTATTTTCACTGACTTTCATTCATAACTGCAAGGTTTTCTTTCCTTATGTCTGACTCCTTTCTTCCCTGGCTACCTTCAATTCCATGCTAAAATTCCACCTTCCAAAGGTCCCAATTGCCTTGAAATCTAGTGACTTACTTCAGTTGATTATATACAATTTATCCTTTCTGTAACTTATTTGGTAGTATTCCTATTGTCTACCCCATTAGTCTATGAGCTCCTTGAAAGCAAGAATAGTATTTTGTCTTTGTTTGTGTTCCAAGTACATAGCACAGTGTTTGGCTTATGGTATACATTTAATAAATGTTTATTGATTAATCAAATGAATGAATGACTAAGAAACCTGACAGTTCTAGCAGCCTTACCATTCAAGGACCTCCTGGATTAATCCTATGAAACAAATTGAGGAGCTTAATGCAGAACAGTGACTAGGTCATATTCCTTAAATATCCAACATTTATTCAGTCAATGTTCAATCAGAATTCTGACTTGCTAGAAAGAGCTAAAAAATTCTAAAAGGCTCCAGGGAGAAGGATTAAGGATGCTTTGAAAAACTATTAAATAACACCTTAAAAATGATTAAAGGAATGATCTTTTTTTTATTTTAAGAGGAGAAAAGGGTGAAGAATAAATGAACAAATCATTAAAAGTACAAACAGGGATTCTATAGAATATGATGGCTAGGAAAATTATGAGTAAAGAAACAAAGTTATAATAAGAGGTTCTTTATTCTGTCTTGTGTGTACAGAGATGCTACAAAGATAATTCCACCATGTGAATGAATATTGCTTTGCTAAAGTTGTTTTATCTCTCTTATAGTATAGACCCTTCTATCTTGTGCTACACATGCTTGGTTTGGCAGAGGTGGCCTTTTTTGTATACACATATTCTTACATTTATATATTCCTATTTTTATAGATCCAAAAATGGTAAACTATATAGTCCTCAAACATTTTCGAAAATATGAATGGAACTCATCATGAATTGTTTAAATGAGAACCCACTTTTAAAACATATACCCAAAATATGTAAATATAGCAGTTCCAAATGAAAGAAGGGATAGTGAATATTTAGCAACTTAGTATTTTTATTCTATGGGAACCTACAGTGATTGGAAATATGTCTTTCCTTCATTTAATTTTAGATTCATTAAAAGTACATGTGATAACTGCTTTTATAGTTTTTGCATATGTTTCCAGAGTAAAAGATTCATGAAGGTTACCTATAATTAGGGCACTTAATCACTTAGCTAAGGTCAATTTGTGCTAAAACTACCACAGTTTGATCTAGGTTTTCTTAGAAAATGTGAAGAATTTTGTGTGTGTGTATGTGTGTGTTTGTGTTTAAAAGTGTATATTTTACTTTTGTATGTCAATTCTTTTTCACCTAACTACATCTGAAAGATAGGTTTAACTGTGTAGCAAACACATGTTTAGGCTGGATTTTTTCAGTGAAGGCTTTACCATGAACTTTGGTTTTCATTTGTATAGTCTGTGAAACTCATTCAGTAATATTCCTTCTTATGGAATTATTGAATTACTAGTGAATTGAACTGTTGAGGACATTTCTGAATTAAAGGTAATAGGAGACGTTGCTTTAGTTAATTTGGCTTTTTCCATTCACTAACCATGGTATTTTCTAATGTGTTGCCTAATAAGAAATCCATTTCTAAAGATGTGAACTTTTTAATTTTATAAGTGTTCAATAATTTGTATGGAAATATCACAGATAACATGAATTGGAGACATTACTACACAATTTGCCTTTTATCTATTTTTTGGTATAATTGAGGTGAAAATTTTGCACTTTTGGAATATACATTTCCTGCTGGCATGGACTGTTTTTGTCTTTATTGTCCTAGAGCTTAATATATGACCTTGGACACAGGAGGTACTTAATAAATGCTTGTTGTATTGTAACACTTCCAGTGATCAAGACTTATTTCCATGAGAAGAGCTAGCCAGCTTATTGTACTGGTCTGCAATCCCAAAACTGGAGTGTGCTTTTTCTAATTCTCGCTATATTTGTAATGGTTGGATAAAATTGATCTAGTTTCTTCTGCCTCTGAACATCAGTTTCTCCATCTGTAAAACATCAAAAACAATAGAAATGACATTTCACAAGGCAGCTAATAGCCAAATTCTCCTCATTGTTCTATTAATGAAAATGGCAATAACCTGGTTTTTCTTTTCCAAACATTATTGCACATAACATAATTATTAATGATGTGGCAGACACATATTCAAAGTACATGCTGGCCTTTACATTTCTACTTGCAATATTAAACATAAAATGACTGTTTTGTGATGGCATCTGATTAGCTGGCCAGAATCCTGACTGTGAGCTTAATTGAGTACACCTACCGATATCAAAATATATTTGCTGAGTAAGATTATCCTACAATCATTCAAATAGGTGGGAACTAAAAAATAGAAGCTGTTCCTCTCCCAAATTAAGATACTCTAGACTTCAGGATCCTGATTGATCCTAACATCCATAGGTGGTGTTTAAGAAACAGAATTTGCAGGTTTCAGTTGGAACACATGAAAATGTGAAAAAGTTTTAGCTCCAGTTCTATGTTCCCAGCAGCTTCTTCCCTTCTCTTGTTGCCATGGCATCCGAACCTTGATGTGTCAGGGTTCTTAGCCTTGCCATTCATTGCAGTGGGATGGATGGTTCCTGCGCAGGGCATGGCAGGGATGGAGTTAAAGTCCAGTACAAAGCAGCCATACACCCCTGCTGATCCACTAACTCTTGTTAGTGGATGAGTAGAGAACACCATGGTGGAGTTCTGATGAGCCTAATTGGCAGCAGATGCCTGGTTTCCTGGAAGCAAGGGATAGAAGCAAGCACCAAGGAATGAAGTGAAGAGCCAAGGGAGTGGCATATATCTTCAGAATTTGCAGACTGGAGCAAATTAAAGCACTTTCTCCAAGACCTAGAGTAAAATACAACTCTGTTCCACTGCCTTGTGTTTCTGGAATTTTTTTTAGGTAGTTAACTTTTCCCCCTAAAATCAATAAACATTGAACTGGAAAGTTTCTCTGGTGCCTGTCCATGCTCTAGGACTCCATGATTCTATTTTCAAGTTGGCTTCGGAGCTTGTGACAGAATAGAGAGTGACATTTTTGTTTTGTTTTTGATAGGTTTTCTGTATACACACATTTTGGTTCTCGGTATCCTAATTTGGAAATCACAGTGGTAGCTGAAACATTTTGTGTGTCTCCAGTCAAGGAGATGTTTTTAGTGTCTCTTGCTACTTGAAGATCTGAAGACCTTTAGGATGTCCTTTGGAGTACTGTGTTTTCTGAAGGGTAGTAGAAACATAGGCAAGTTCCTGTCTTCAGTCAATATTCAGGGCAACCTCCTGAGCAAAGTATGAGGTAATTTATTTTGAAAGGAACTAAACAACCTAGTCACACTCATAAGGAGATAAAAAATATTGAAATCTTTAGCATTATATTTGCTATATTTTGTTTCTGAAATCACAGGAAGATGGGATAAGAGTCACTGGGCTGAAAGTTTAGGATCAGACTTCCAAAATAATTCAACTCATATAAAAATGTGGCATCTAATACAAAATTTCTCTTTCTCTCTCTGTCTGTATCTATCTCTAACCCCCTCCTCTGGCAGTCTAGTAAAGTCTATGGCCCCTTTTCTATTGCATAACATTAAACATTTTATATTTCAAAGGAAATCAATTATATTGAAATGTAGTTATCAAAATATTTATTTAAATATTGAGTTCATGAACCTCGGGTTAAGAGCCCCTGTATGAAATATATTTAAAAAAAATTACCTCCCAGGAAAGTAATGCTACTATCATTGCCTTTGAAACTTTTGTTGCCAAGAATCCAAGTCAGAAGCTTCTTATCATTTGACCCTACTCTTTTGCTAGCTAATTAACCATTTGAACCTCATGCCATGTTTTGATTTTGAGGTTTGAATCTTGACTTAGATTTGTGATAGTTTAAAGGGAGCCAATCTGGTGACAAAAAGCATAGAATGAGACAACAGAAGCTTCTACGAAAAACAAATGTGTCAAAGATAATAACATTTTGATGAGTTAGTGAAGGATGAATCAGAATTACAGATGGATCCTTTTCTCCCCCTTAAATCCACTTGTGTTGAAATGTTAGTATTTGGTAAGAAGTCTGGGGGTTATTTTATCCATCCAAATGTATGAAATACCTTTTTTTGAAATATTTGAAAAAAATCTTATGCCACTCTCTCTAATAAGCTGGTCTTGGGAGGAAAAAAAAGTTAGTTGAGCTATCAAGGTTTAAAAAGCAGCTGCTATGCTCTTCTGAAGCGTCTTCAGTCTGAACTCATTATTTTGGCTTATTATAAAATGACTGAGATGAAAGCAGCAATCTGGCTTGTGAAGAAGCTCCCATCCCCTGTAATCATTCTATGAAATTTAAACCTTAGAGAAAAGCTAATGTGTTAAAATATCATCTTAGTGCTCTTGAGTAATGGCATGTACACTAACGTCTGAAAATTGGCAATGGCTAGGCTACCATCTATGGAGGATGACCTAGTATAGAATGGACTACATTTCTCATTATTTTCCTCTGTTATAGCAATCATTAATGATTCAACACTTCAACATTAAGGGCCTATAATGTACTGGGGAATATTGTTCTGGGCACTGGTGGTAAAAAATATCAAAGGTGACATAGTACCTGTGTTAAAGGATCTTATAATCATGCTGAAAACATAAAACATGTACACAATTAATTATAATACTAATTGAATATAATAAAAACATTACTGTTTTTGTTCAGTCATGCCCTATTCTTTATGAACCTATTGAAATTTTCTTGGCAAAGTTACCAGAGTGGTTTGCGATTTTCTTCTCTAGCTCATTTTACAGATGAGGAAATTGAGGCAAATAGAGTTAAATGACTTGCCTGAAGCAACATAGTAATATATATTTTTTTAATTTTTTAATTAAACTAATTAATTTAGAATGTTTTTTATGTTTACATGATTCATGTTCTTTCCCTCCCCTCCTCCCTTTCCCCTCCCAGAGCTGACAAGCAATTCCAGTAGTTTTTACATGTATCATTTTTCAAAACCTATTTCCATATTATTACTATTTGCAATAGAGTGGTCATTTAAAGTCAACATCCCCAATCATATCCCCATTGAACCATGTGATAAATCATATATTTTTCTTCTGTGTTTTTACTCCCACAGTTCTTTCTCTGGATGTGGATAGCGTTCTTTCTTATAAGTCCCTTAGAATTGTCCTAGATCATTGCATTGCTGCTAGCAGAGAGGTCTATTATGTTTGATTGTGTCATAATATATCTATCTCTGTGTACAATGTTCTCCTGGTTCTGCTCCTTTCACTTTACATCAATTCCTGGAGTTCATTCCAGTTCGCATGGAATTCCTCCAGTTCTTAATTCCTTTGAGCACAATAGTATTCCATCACCAACAGATACCACAATTTGTTCAGCCATTCTCCAATCAATGGCCCTCATTTTCCAATTTTTTGCCATCAAAAAGGGCATGGCTATGAATATTTTTGCATATGTATTTTTCCCTGTTATCTCTTTGTGGTAAAAACCCAGCAGTGGTATGGCTGGATGAAAGGCCAGGCAGTCTTTTAAAGCTCTTTGGACATAGTTCCAAATTGCCTTCCAGAGTGGCTGGATTAATTCACAACTCCACCAGCAGTGCATTAGTGTCCCAATTTTGCCACATTCCCTCCAACATTTATTACTTTCCTTTGCTGTCATATTTGTCAATCTGCTAGGTATGAGGTGGTACCTTAGAGTTGTTTTGATTTGCATTACTCTCATTCTGAGAGATTTAGAACACTTTTTCATGTGCTTATTGTTAGTTTTTATTTCTTTATCTGAAAACTGCCTATTCATGTTTCTTGCCTATTTATCAATTGGGGAATGGCTTGAGTTTTTTGTACAATTGATTTAGCTCCTTATAGAATTGAGAAATTATACCTTTGTTGTTATATGGATTTTCCCCTAGTTTGTTGCTTCCCTTCTACTTTTTGTTGCATTGGTTTTGTTTGTGCAATCCCTTTTTAATTTACTGTAATCAAAACTATTCATTTTATATTTTTTAATATTCTCTATCTCTTACTTTGTCTTAATTTTTTCCTTGCCCATAGATCTGACAGGTATACTATCCTATATTCACCTAATTTTCTTATAATTTCCTTCTTTATATTTAAGTCATTTACCATTCTGAATTTATCTTGGCATAGGATGTGAGATACTGATATAAACTTAATCTCTCTCATACAATATAGTAATATTTAAATTCTTGAGGATGAAGCTTCCTAATTCTAAGACTATTATTATTCCAACTGTGCCACACAGCTGGCCATAATAAGAGCATAGGAGAGGTCAAAAAGTAAAGGGAAGAAAATTTGTGGGTAAAGGGATCATCGATTCTGTGGTAGGAAATCAGGAAGACATTCAAAGAGTCAATTACCCTTGGACCAGCTCTTGGAGGAAGAGGATTTCAACTGGAGGAGGGTCATTCTAAGGCTATGCTGACACAAATTCATGTATACTTGAGTGGCCAAGGTGAGATTAAGAGAAATCCCAGATTGAGTAGAAAGTAATGTGAAAGGATCAAAAGTAAGACTAGTTAGGTCATTCAGATACAGATTGCAGAGAATTTGGTACTCTGGGATTAGCAATGTGGTATTATTGAAGACAAAAAGTACTACTAGAGTTTGTTTGATACTGAGGAGTCAATCTTAATACTGTCTTTCACAGATGATCTAGGTCAGTTGTCAGGATCTAAAAATTTTAATGCTCTTTTTATTGAGCAGAAAAAAATTGAATAATGATTTTAATGTTATCAGTGAATCACCAAACATTTAATTTTCCTTTTTTATTGACTTATTTGTTTGTTGGCTATATCAAAATTCTCAGGTATCTCCTCCACTCTGCACACCAGAGAAGGTTCACTAGATAGGTTCACTTGATTCACTAGATAGTTTAAATATATCATGATTTGAAAAGTCAAGATAAAAGTTATTTTTTTTCTTTTCTTTTTTTTACTGCCTAGATTTCATAACTAAAGAACCCAACTATTTCAAGGATCTTGAAATTACTTCATTCTTTCATACCTTTTTAAAAGTGATCAGCATGGAACAGAATCATCTATGAATGAATTTCCAACAGTACCAGCAAAAGCAATTAAAAAGAAAAAAAAAGAATTAAAACCTGGGCTTTTCTAACATTTTTTCTGATTAAACTAGTGTTTTTATTAATGCTTAGTATAAAGACCTTCTATTAGGATTGTAAAGGAGAAATATTATTTACTCAATGAACAATTATTCACTTTTTATTTTTATTTATTTATTTTAAAACCCTTATTTTCCATCTTGGAGTCAATACTGTGTATTAGCTCCAAAGCAGAAGAGAGGTAGGGGCTAGGAAATGGGGGTCAAGTGACTTGCCCACAGTCACACAGCTGGGAAGTGGCTGAGCCCAAATTTGAACCTAGGACCTCCTGTCTCTAGGCCTGGCTCTCAATCCACTGAGCTACCCAGCTGTCTCCTATATTCACTTTTTAATGGAAAGTATGAAAGGTCAAAACAACTTTTTGCTGAGTTAAAATTACTCATATAATAGAGAGAAGCATGTCTTTCAAACCCATTGCCTGATTAAAATTACCTATTTACTTTTCTAATTATTTTTGGGGGCCAATATTAAGTTGGTTCATATTTCTTGAATATTTATCATCTAATAGGAAGATGAGGACAAGAAAATTTTGGAAGAGGGGACAATTCCTCTTGGATTATCTACAAAGTGATTGTTTACATGTGAATAATAATAATTCATATTAATATAGCCATAGCACCAATACCCAGTACACACACACACACACACACACACACACACACACACACACACACCTTTTACCATCTATAGGTGAGGTCCAATGGGTAATGTTTAACATTTATTAAAACCATATCATTAATTAATGTTTTTACTTCTACTGGAGTATAGTTTTATAGTATAGTAGAAGGTATAGTAGAAGGCTTTGTAGTTCGAAGTAAAAGACTTTAATGAAACAGTACAACAAATTAAGTAACAAGAAGAGATATGCGACTCTCCATCTATTCCTACCTTCCTCCTGAACACACGGAGTACACTTTCTCACCACTTACTACATGACACAGAGATCATATAATAGGGAACTTGCATGATGAAGGTATACACCTAAATGGCATACACATGGAGAATGATTCCTATGGAATGGTTATGCATTTGAATTTGCACTATTTAAGTTTTAGGGACTTCTGGGTTAAGATAGATGCAGAGTAGAAGCAAGGCACTTTAGTCTCCTAACTGACCAATAAATGATACCTCAAAAGGAAATGAAAACCAAATCTAGATGAAAGAAGGGACCCCACAATAGGGCGCAGCATTGAAGGTATGTGGGGTTTGGGCCCTTCCACACTATAAGGGGGGGAAATAGCTCCCATGAAAATGCAAGCTGAGCAACCCTCCCCCACCCCACCCACAGTACCAGAGTCAGAGGCTGTGCTCCAGAGTTAGAGCGAGTGGGGACAAAATCTAGCTCCTTGGCAGCTAACTGGTGCGGCTAGGAGCTTGCCACTGAGAGGAGTAAGACTTGAGACCCCAGGAGGCTGGAGAGCTCAGACCTTGGACACGGGAGTGGTGCTGAGAGAGGCAGTGGACAGTGGAAGCAGCTCAGAGTGCTGAGACTCAGAGGAGAACCTCTGGTGGAGGAGCAAGTATGGGCCAATTTCTGGGCTCTGGGCAGCTGACTAGGACCACTGGGGGCTTGACCCTGAGAACAGCTAGACTAGAGACCCCAGAAGGCTGGGGACATGAATAGGCAATTTTCAGATGAAGAAATCAAAACTATTAATAAGCACATGAGAAAGTTTTCCAAATCTCTAATAATTAGAGAATTGAAAATCAGAACAACTCTGAGGTATCACCTCACACCTAGTAGATTGGCTAAAATGACAGCAGGGGAGAGTAATGAATGTTGGAGGGGATGTGGCAAAATTGGGGCATTAATGCATTGCTGGTGGAGTTGTGAATTGATCCAACCATTCTGGATGGCAATTTGGAACTATGCTCAAAGGGCTTTAAAAGACTGTCTGCCTTTTGATCCAGCTATTACACTGCTTGGTTTATACTCCAAAGAGATAATAAAGAAAAAGACTTGTACGAAAATATTTATAGCCATGCTCTTTGTGGTGGCAAAAAATTGGAAAATGAGAGAATGTCCTTCAATTGAGGAATGGCTGAACAAATTGTGGTATCTGTTGGTGATGGAATACTATTATGCTCAAAGGAATAAAGAACTGGAGGAATTCCATGTGAACTAGAAAGACTTCCAGGAATTGATGCAGAGAGAAAGGAGGAAATGCAGAACATTGTACACAGAGACTGATACACTGTGGTACAATCGAACATAATGGACTTCCCTACTAGCAACAATGTAAGGATCCAGAGCAAGGCTGAGACAATTATGAGAAAGAAAACTAGCCACATTCAGAGGAAGAACTGTGGGAGGAGAAACACAGAAGAAAAACAACTGTTTGAACACATGGACTGATGGGAATATTATTGGGGATGTAGATACTAAATGATAACTCTAGTCCAACTATCAATAATATGGAATAAGGTCTTAATCAATGATACATGTAAAACCCAGTGGAATTGTGCATCGGCTAAGGGGAGGGTGGGAAGGATTTTGGGGGTAAGGGAAGAACATAAATCTTATACCTATGGGAAAATATTCAAAATAAAAATTAAAAAATAAAGTTTTATAAGTGTATAAACTATGGTAATTGCTTCTAGCTCAATGGAAATATACAGTGCAAATTCCAATAACATAATCACAGGATTCATCATTCATAGTAATTGATACTCAGTTTTACCAAATAGTAATTTGATGAGTTAAATGGGGAGAAGTTAATAAAATTCTCTTTTTAATATATTAAATTTTTGAAGCTAAAGCGAAAGGTAAATTTAGCAGATATAAGGGAAAGTGTTGGCCTGCATTTATATAAGAAGTTTCTCATTTGACTGAACGGCAGCTTAAAAAAACACTTTTAACAGGTAGGTTTATATAGTAAAAATAGATAAACAAAATCCCCAAACAAAAACAAACAAACAAAGAAAGAAAAGACATTGAAATAGCTAGGATTGTATAGTGATTTAAGATTTGCAAAGCACTTTTATTGAGTCATTTCAGAAACCTTGTGGGGTAGGTCCTATTATTCATTTTACAGATAAAGGAACTGAGGCAAAGATGTTAAATAATTAACTGAAGGGCACAAACTAGTAAGTATGAGACTGGATTTGAACTTTATCTAATTGACTCCACTTCAAGAGCTGTATCCTCTGTGACTTAGCTGCCTCACTTTTTTTCACTTTTATAAAATAATTTTTTCTAACACCTATTCTATGCCCATTGTCTCCAACTTTTAGATCTTTGTTTTTCCCTCTTTCACAATGTGCTTGTGTGATAATAATGCTACTGTTAACGTTTCAGAAATGGTTTTAGATCTAACTAGAAAGAGGTTATAAGCCATTTTGAAGTCTTAAGAAAACTGTTCTTCATTGAAATAGATTATAAGTATAATTTATATTCAGTTGTACCAAACTGTATAATACAATAATATATGTAAGCATCAACAGAATTTGATTCTGTTGTATTTACAAATTATTGTAAGACTTGGTATTATAATTCAGAGTAATTGTAAAATTCTTCCTACTCATACCTTGTGGCCTCCCTTCCAAAGGAGAATATAAGTATCAAGAATGAAGCTCTACTGAAGAAACCATAGGTTATGGGAAGAGACTGAGAACTGGGCACACTCTCTATATTTTTTTATACTTTGCATGTTAAAAATACATTTAATGTACAGTACTTT
The DNA here is from genome assembly GCF_016433145.1 of Gracilinanus agilis. Lineage (NCBI taxonomy): Eukaryota > Metazoa > Chordata > Mammalia > Didelphimorphia > Didelphidae > Gracilinanus > Gracilinanus agilis. The sequence continues at coordinate 365,008,202 of NC_058132.1, forward strand.
ATGTGCCATGGGGATGAGTTAACATTCCTATGGCAACACGAACTTTTCCATTGACTCTGCCAACTTGTGTGCTTAAATTCACAACTCGAATGTCATAACATGCTTAGTACAGTGCTTGTTTAACTTCAGAGCACTTTAGAAATGTTAATTACTGGATATTCAGAAAACCTGTCTGAGACAGGAGCCTCACCATTCAGCGTTTCAATTCTAAGAGAGAGAAAAAATGTGCCCTGACCATTAAACCCTTGATGATTAAATAATATAAAAGTGTAACATGTGGAAAGAGCAAGTCAACTTTTCTAGGCACTTGTTTGACAAGGAAAGCTGTAATTTAAAGATTCCACTGACAACTGCTCTGTCTTATTCCAAAGCTTATTAGTTAATAAATTGTTTAATACAGAATTGTTAATGGTAAGATATAAAACGTGTTTTTTCCCCACTAAGAATTTCCAATCTTTATCTGTGAAAATTTGGCTACCCTCAGCAATGCAATGATCTGGGATATTTCTCAAACACTTAAGACAAGGAATGTTATCCACATCCAGAGGAAAAAAATGGTTGGAGTCACCTTTCATATCAGTGTATTTTTTTATTTTATTTTGGGGTTTTGGTTATGTATGACTTTGCTCTTACAACAGTGGCCAATACAGAAGTGTGTTTTGCATGATGAAAAAAATTTAAAAAGAATTTCCTATTTCTTTCAATCAATATTCTCATATCAATTAAATTAAAATTATACAACATGTCCTACATAGTATAATCATTGTGTATGGGACTAGCTGTGAGAGTGAATTGTTGGTTTTGATGCTATGTGGCCCAAGGCAAATCATTTAGTTGTGGTACTCTAGAATGATGACATCAATCTCAAATAGATAAGTGTATGTAAGGAGCCTTATGGGCTGCACATTGCCTCAGAACATCATAAATTACCATTATCCAGGTTTGATTGTATTTTTATTTATTTCATTATATATTTCCCAATTATGTTTCAATATTTCTCAATCTCTTGGAATGTTGTAGACTCATGTGTTTGACACTTTCTAGTTTTTTTTCTGAAATTATAAATTGGGCACATGACTTATCCTTGCTACTGAGTAGGATGAGGCTATATATCTTTTGGGATCAGGAGTTTTGAGCTGCAATAGAATCAAAATTGATTAAATTTCCACAATAATTCTGGTATCTATATAATGAACTCCTTGGAACAGTAGAAGAAATGGGGTGAAGTCAAGTTCTCTAAGGAAGGCCCAAATCAGCCTAAGTTAGAAATGAAGAAGACCAAAGTTCTGATCAGTAGTAGGATCAGGCCTATGGGTAATCCCTGAACTTCAAGCCTGGGAAACATATGTCAACCTAGTTTTACAAAATCATACCAAACCAAACAAAAAAAGTTCTATAAATTGCAGAAAAGGTGTCAATTTGTATTTGGTAAAGGGAATTTCCAATATCAATGAAATGACAAATCTAGACTCAATCTCTACTAATCTCATTAAGTGTAAACAATTTAATAAATTATTATTTGCCAGATTTGTTAGTTATATTGATTATAGTTATTATTAAGATTATATGTTCTACACAGCTAACAAATAATCTTTCTAAAGCAAAGACTGACCATGTTACTATATCGCTCAAGAATTTTCTTTGTTTCCCTATTGCCCCTAAAATAGAGTACAAACAAAAATATTTATAGCTGCACTCTTTGTGGTGGCAAAAATTTGGAAATTGAGGGGATGTCCTTCAATTGGGGAATGGCTGAACAGATTGTAGTATCTGTTGGTAATGGAATATTATTGTGCTCAAAAGAATAATGAACTGGAGGAATTCCATATGAACTGGAAAGACCTCTAGGAATTGATGCAGAGTGAAAGGAGCAGAAGCAGGAGAACATTGTACACAGACACAAAAACACTGTAGTACAGTAGAATGTAATGGACTTCTCTATTAGCAGCAATGCAATGATCCAGAACAATTCTGAGGAACTCATGAGAAAGAACACTATTCACATCCAGAGAAAGAACTGTGGGAGCAGAAACCCAGAAGAAAAACAACTGCCTGATCACATGGACTGATGGGGATATGACTGGGGATGTAGACTCTAAATGACCACTCAATTGCAAATGTTAATAACATGGAAATAGCTCTTGATCAATGACACATAGAAAACTCAGTGGAATTGAGTGTTGGCTACAAGGAGGGTGGGGGGATGTTTGGGGGATGAGAAAGAATATGAATCATGTAACCATGGAAAATATTCTAAAAAATAAAATAATAAAAAATTAAAATAAAATAGAGTACAAACTCCTAAGTTTTTCAGTGAAAATCTTTATCAAGCTGACATTTGCAAAGATTCCAGAGTAAAAGAAAAGGGTAAATCTGAATTTTCTTCTACAACTACTTCACCAAAGATTGAGTCAGGTCACCAGACATCATAGTACTTAGGAAATCCAAAGAGAAATGGCAATTTTTATAGCACAAGATAGCCAATTCAGCCCACAGGTAAATAAACAGAATAGGTGCTGAAAACCAGGAATGGGTCTAAGCAATATTACTTTCACTCTGGGTCACAATCCAAGATGTAGTCCACAAACCTGAACTGGTGCTTATACATGAGTACCAAAGACTGGGACTGTGGATTTCATCCTGAAGATCAGGAATGTGCCTTCAGATTTCAGCCTTTGAGGTCTTCCAGTTATAATAGTGATAGGGCCAGCCACTGTCTAATGGAACTTCAACTGGGACCAGTCTATTGTAACATTTCTGTAATGTCCTCAGTAGCCTTCCACCCCTGTGAAATGAAGAAATTGGGAAAATCCAAATACTCTAATTTACCCAGAAGAAAAATGGCCTGAAAGCCCCTTTCTTGATGGTGGGGAGTCTGACTATCAATGAATCAATGAGCCATCAATTCCTCTGGTATTTCTCCTATCCACTAAACAGCACACATTGGCCTCAGTACATGAACCATGAACATCACACTAGATCCAGACTCCTGCCCCTAACTTTTAGGAGAGCAATGGTGAACCTTTTAGAGACTGAGTGCCCAAAGTGCCAACATCACACCATATGAGAACCCCTAAATCCTGACCTTACCCCAGGCAGGGGAGGGAGGAAGCATTGCAACTGAGCTGCTATGCAGTCATGTGAGAAATGTTCTCAGGCACACATGAAGAGGGGAAGGAGAGCAGCCCCCTCTGCCATAGGTTCGCCAACACAGATCTAGGATCTGGTCCTGTTCAACACAGATAAGAAATCTATAAAACATTGCTCTTCTATTTTACTTGGGACTCCAAGGCAACTGACTTAATTCCATCCTCCCTGACTATATCCTTTATTGTAAGCATTTCCTCTCAACAAAACTGGTTTACTTTAATTTCTACTGATCCCCTTTTTGAATATGCACTGTTTTGTGTCCTAGCCTCATCATGCATTATACCCTGGAATTCTGAACCTCACTCCGACTATATTGAGAAAGTTACTCACACCCAGACAAATAAACGTCTACCATGTATAGGCCAGAATGACAGCAATCAGACAATGTTTTAAATCAAATTACTTAGCACCCACTGAAAGTTTGCAGATCCCTTGACTAATTTGCTCATGAAATCCTTGAAGAACCAAGTATATAATATGCAAAAACATAATATGTAAGACTGCAGATTATAAAGATCAGGACCAAAAGATACCTCAACATTCCCCATAGAATTATGCAGAGATTCAACTTAACACAAACTCTAAATTCAGGAATTAAAGCTAGAAGAATGAATAAGAATTTAAAACTTTTCATAATCAGGCTGGAGCTTACTTTTCCAGGTTTACTTCACATTATATGCCAAGTTTAGGGACATCAACCCCATTTAGTTCAACCTTCTTTTTTATGAATAAAGAAACAAGCTCAGAGAGGTGTGACATCTCTTTCTATAGTTCATGTTGCTTCTTAATTTCTTTTTCTATATATAGGGGTGTGGGATCAATTAATCAAGTGAATTATTCCTCTTAAAATTAGTGGAAAAGTTACTGCCCCTGATACCCTTCTTGAATGTGAACAATTAATCATTTATAGGTGTGAATGAAGTCTAGAAATCCCTATCAAATCAATCATGTACTTTAGTCTAAATATGAAAAGTCTTTGATCAATTTAAAAGTTCTTGACAACTTAGAAGTCTCTGAAAGCCATTGGAAAAGTTTTAAAAAATTACATAAAGAAGGGTATCTACTTAGACTGGTTGAAGAGGTTGAATTCATCTCTCTCTCTCATATATATATATATCATATATATATATACATATATATATATAGTATGTGGATAATAATGTAGTACACAAGTTCTTTCAACACATGTGAGATTCACCTTTTATTTTTCTAGTCAACACATATAGTGAAGATGAGTTTCTCTTGCTATATGATCATATCTTGATTAACTGAATTCTTTTTGATGCCCAAATTCATCATTTGAGTTTTGTCCAAGTAACTCTGGGCACCACAATAACTGAGGTTAGTATCACCCATGAAGTCTTTTCTACTTCTTTAACTGAGATAGCTGATAAGAGATTGACAACACAAATTTTAGGCTCATTGTAGAGCAAGACTGTGGACTGTGAGAAACTTTAAATTAAGGAAATATCAGGTGGGTAGAAGGTAAGGATTATTAGGGATGTACCAAATAGGGTGAACGGGCAAGGAAAGAGGTTACTAAAAACTGGGAAGATTCAGAGAAAGACAACCAGCATGGTAGAGGACCTTAATTATCATATGATAAATTGTTAAAGGAATGGAGTATGTTTATCTTGAAAAAGAGACTCAGGGGAGAAATAGTTGCTATTTTCAAGTATTTGAAGGCTGTCATAAAGAAGATCAAACTAGTTTTCTAGTATTTAAGCTCAGAAGGCAGAACTGGAAGGAATAGATGGCAGTTACCAAAAAAAAAAAAAAAAAAAAAAAGGTAAATTTAGGTTTGGCCTTAGAAAAACAATTACAACAACAATAATCATAGCTGTCTATGGGTGGTATATACTACCTCAAGAAATAATGGATTATAATGGATTTAGTCCCATTTTGGCAGTCTTCAAGCAGAAGGTGGAAACACCAACTATAAGGTTATGTAATAATAAGGATTTCTTACTATTATGGATTAAATAGCTATCTAATAGAGTTCTTTCTAACTCTTAAAATTTTATGATTAATTAATATCATTTAAGACATTAAAGATGAGTAAAATGATAATTAATATAATCTTAATCTCTGACAATAATTTATTTTTATACTTCCGCGTCTAAGGACCTCAATATTTGATTGCAGCATATGCTTTTCTGGATAATTTCTGCATGACCTGTATAATGTTTCAAATTAGTCTGATATGGGCAATAAGAAAAAAAAACCCTAAGTAATCTAACTTCATTTCCTTGCTTTTTCAATTTTTCAGTATTATTTTAAACATTTTTGTATGACAAAATAAAGACATTTATTCTACCAAGATTGAAATGACTGAATGAGGGAGGCAAAAGAAAATGCATATAGCAGAAAATGGCTTCCTTGTTAAATGAAATTACTGAAGGGGATGGGGATGGAAGGAGAGGCCTGGCTTTGATGGAGAAAGTAGTAATTTTAAGTCAGTATACATATTTCACTTTTTTTGGTGCTATTCTCTTTCTTTCTTTGTCAATTCGCCTGTTGGGGTAATAGAATTGTGAAAATGGGATTCTGTTTAATTGGATGATGCAGTCCACTGACCCTGTTATGAGGACCGTTGGGCTGCTATATGAATAAAAAAACGTTCAGTTTGGAAACTAGAACTTCAGGGGTAAGATAGGCACTGCCTAAAATCCACTAGTGAGTGTTTTTAAACCTGGTAAGTCCTACTTGACTCCCTTATACTTCCAAGAAATGTGCACCATGAGGAGAAGCTTGCCTTTCTCTTCCCAACAGTTTAGATTTAGATCCCAACAACTTACAATTAATTCTAGTTTCCTTCTCAGAATATTCTTCTGTATAGTGATAATTTTTAGACTTCATTTTCTCTTTATGTAACTATCTTTGAGTGCTGCTAAGACAGACGATCTACCCTCCTTTCAACCCCAAAAGGGCAAGAATGTGGAAACATGCTTTATAACACACTTAGCTCTTTTTAACTTGGAGACATGCTGACTTTCTGGCCTGATGCCCACAATAAGAGACAAATGAGACCCTGCTGGCTCTCTTTCCCTCTTTACCCCTCTGAAATGGGTGTGGGGGAAAAGTAAACTATCCAATTGGAAAGGGGCCCGCATTTCCTTCATTAGGTCAAAAGTTCAAAAGAAAATAATTGGAGAAAGTACTTAAACTTAGAGTCTGCTTATGCACAAGTTGGCTGATGCTTTAGCTATTTATAATAAACCAGAGTGAATGTATCAAGGGACCCAAAAATGGAAATATAGAAAGCTTTCCAAGTGAGATCCCCTGTTTTTTCTTTTCTTTTTTAAAATCATAGGTAATTTTTAGAAGGTTATGTAGTGTTGTCATTTTAATTCTGACTATAATCATCCTTTGCATTTGTTATTCTGTGATTTTGTGCCCCAAGATTAAGGGGATTTGCCAGATGATGAGATAGTATTTATATAAAAAGATTAAAGAAAGAAGTTCTAAAACTTTTTAAAAGGACCAGATTAAGATTTTTGTATATGGATAAGGCTTTATGACCATTTAAGACTACATGAAAATAGTTTTACTTAGGATTAAAGAACTAAATTCCATGTGTAGTGGCAGGGAAGATTCCCTTATCAATACTGACTGGAGTACCCACATTCTTAACCCCTTATCTGATGACTATTTAAGATTTCTAGAATCTTGGGAATCTGGGTCTGACTTGGAGTAGATCTGAAAATTCTGTGATGTAATGGCTTTTGAGAGTTGGGCCTCTTCCCAGTTTTTATCTATTTTAGAAGACTGTAAAAAGAGAACTTTTCTGCTCTAACATGAAAACTGAAGTCTTTTTTACTTGGGTCCTATGCTACTTAGGACTAACATAGTATGATGTTAGGGTCTGGGGATCATAGATCTAGAATTGGAAGGAGCCTTAAAGGTCATCTGGTCCAACCTCCACCTTTTATGGATGAGGAAACTCAAATGCTGAGAGGTTAAAGAACTTTCCTCCAAATTACACAATTATTAAGTATCAGAAGCAAGGTTAAAAATTAGATCTCACTGATTTCTGGTACATTAATTTACCTACTACATCATGTGCAAAGTATGATTTGTTCATAAAATTATTGTCTTTTATTCTCAAGATTGAGAATTGAAATTGAGGAAATTTCTTCCAGTTTCTTTTTCCATTTTAATTAATTAAGTAGGTTATTTTATAAGAAATTAAATACTAATTTTGTGGTGTTCGGGGAAAATATTTTTCTCCTCTGAACTTTTATGCCAGCTGAAAAATACCATTGATATCTCAATTTTTAAAAACTCTTACCTTCTGTCTCAATTGATACCAAGTATTTGTTCCAAGGCAGAAAACCAGTAAGAGGTAGACAACTGTGGTTAAGTGACTTGCCAAAGGTCACACAGCTAGGAAGTGTCTTAGACCACATTTGAACTCAGGACTCTGGTTCAATCTCTAGACATGACTTTTTATCCACTGACTCACCTATAGGCCCCAGTATCTCAATTGTTAAAGCAAATTATTTTTTCTTAAACTTATCTTTTTTTCACTTTTCTTGACTATTCGACACAATTGACTATGTATTTAAGCTGGATTTTCTCTGGCCTCTTCTCTAATCCATCTGAATTATTCTTATGCATTTAATTTGCTCTATCATTAACCTTGTTATACCCATCTACTATAACTGGGTAAATCCCAAGACTCTGTCCTGAAACCTTTTCTATCTCTATATTCTTTCTCTTGATTGTCATTAACTAATATGTTTTCAATTATAATTTCTATGCATATGGCTACAAATTGCACATATCTAGTCCTTATCTCTCTCTTGAACTCCAACAACTACATCATTAACTCCATGATGGGAACCTCTATCTGGTTGTCTATAGCCATCTCAAAGTCATCATTTCTAACAGAACCCTCTATTTCCCTCTAGCTGAGCACTGCAGTCAGGAAGACTTGGATTAAAAAATGGTCTCGGATAGCAAAGTGACCATGGTCAAGTATCTTAAGCACTGTTCTCCTTAGTTTCCCACACATTAAGTAGTAAGGAAAATAATAATGCCTATTTTAGCTGTAAAATTAAAATGGAATATTTCTAAATGGTTTACAAACTTTGAAGAGCATTTTGAATGCTAAGTATTATTATCATTGTTATTAAACTTTTTGTATCATAGATCCTTTTGACAGTCTACTGAAACCTGTGGACCTCTTCTCAGAATGATATTTTATATGCCTAAGATGAAAATATATAGGAAAGCAAGTGTCCTCTCTCTCTAAACACAATGTACCAACACTAGATTAAGTTCTTTGGACCATAATACCTTCCTAACTAGTCTTCCTGACTTCACTCTCTCCTTTGTCTAATCAATCCACCTTCTATACATCTTCCAAATTAATATTCATAAAAGCAAATTATGATTGTGACACTTCCCTGTTTAATAACCATTAGGGGTTCCTTTTTTTTCTAGAGTAAAATGCAAATCACACTGTCTGGTTTTTAAGACTTTCAAATCTGGCTCTACTCTAGGTATTCAGACTATGTTCATTAATACCCTCACATTCTCTGTTTCAGACAAAGCAACATGTTCCATGTATGAAACATTCTATCTTCTGTCTTCATGAGGAAAAGAGAAGAGGGGGGGGGCAAGGAAAGAGAGAGAGAGAAAAGGGAAAGAGAGAGAGGGAGAGAGAGAGCATGAAAAGCTTTCTCTTTTCACTTCCTACCTCTTATGCTCAGATAAGTCATCATTCCTAGAAGAGTAATGTTGGTAGTCCTCTCTAATTATTCTGTATTTTCTTTGTGGATGAATAGTTGTATTATTGTATATTTACTTTTGTGTGTCCTATTTTTCCCTTCAATAGGATGTAAGTTCTGATGGCAAGGTTTGTTTTTGTTTTCATTTTTTCATATTCCAAAAGTGAGTACATATGATACCTCATATGTAGAAAGGGCTTAGTAAGTATTAATACATCCAAATTATCAGCAGTTTAATTCGAGGTATGAATATACAAGTTACAGAGACACAACATTGATTTGAACTTTTAAGAGCAAATTCAAGAATGAGTAAGGTGGCTTTTTAATTAGTAGGTCTCTTGGCAGAAAATGAATCCTTGAATTGTGTTAATTCTCCTTCACTTAAGTTTATAACTTTCTAACTTTTTATTGAAATCTTGCTGAATCTTTTAAATATGTATAGTTGTATACCAGCCCTTCTCCTACACATTAAATGTATTACTCTATTCACATAAGTACTTTTTCAAGTGGGTAGATCTTGAGAGAATATTATTGTTGAAGATTAAAATAGATTTTTGTAAAACATGGGGGAAAGTACTTTTGTGCTTTATATATATATACATATATATATGCATATATATTGAAAAAGCACAAAAGTGCTTTCTCTCATATGTATATATATATATATCACTCATATACACTCATATATTTATACGTTTGAAAATCTAATAATTTTCTAAATCATTGAATGAAATGGGATGCATATTTCTGGAAATTATTGATATAATTTTTCTTGGGATACAATCTCTTAGTGAAATCTATAGTCAGATTTTCCCATTACATGGATACCAGTCAAGCACATTTTTGTTCTCTTCTTTCAAGTCTAAAAGCGTTGCAATTTCATTGCTAGTGGAAAGCAGCAAAACATGCTTTGCATTAAAAATTAAATTAAATTAAATAACGACTTGATCAAAAACAAGTGATCCAAAATCACTGGGAAAATGTATATGTAGTGATTCAAAGTAGAGTGAGGAAAACCAGGAGACCATAACCCACAATGATAACAATAATAGTGTATGATGATCAACTGTGATTGACTTAACTGTTACCAATGAGAAAAGGAACTTGGAGAACTTCAAGAGACCCAGGACACAAAAAGATATCCACCACTATGGAAAGAGCAAACAAAGTCTGAATGAGAATTGAAACATACTTTTCTTCACTTTATTTCCTTCATGAATTTTTCTCTTGTAAGTAATATGTCTTATTTTACAACATGACAAACAGGAATATAAGTATTATATCATAATATAGGTACAACCTATATGATATTACCTGACTTATTGGGGAGGTGGGAAGAGTGGGAGGGATGGAGAGAGAAATCTTTGATTGAAAATATCAAAAAATGGAACATTAAAAATTATAACAATGCAATATTAAATGTGTAATCTAGAAAAACCTGGAAAGGCTTATTTAAAAATTAAAAGGGTGGTTAATTGTGAATTATGGTATTAACTAGCATGAATGAATATATTTTTTCACTTTCTCTTGACAGATGAAGGCATTTTCATTTTAAGGTTCTATTTTTTAATACCATAGCTATTTTAATTGATTCTATATCTCTAGTGCAGTGATGGGCAAACTTTTTAAAGAGGGAGCCAAAGGAAAGGAAATGCTCATCTGTCAGTCTGTTTCTAAGGCAACTTTTTTGAAGTTTCATTGTATTGTATCCTACTCATTGTATTCGTCAGATTAGGAATAATGTTGTGAGGCTGGAAAAAAACATTTCAGGGGGCTGCATCTGGCCCGCGGGCTGTAGTTTGCCCATCACAACTCTAGTGAATCATCTATCTCATAAGAGTTATGGTACAACCATCATAAGACTTTTGAAGACATGACTGCTGACTACATTGAAAAAACAAGAAGAAGAAATGGTAAAGGAAGAAAAATTGCAAAACCAACTGTAATAAATGAAAGTAAAATTATTAAGTGTAATAATAATTAAAAAAAGAGTGGTCACTATTTATAAAATTAACTCTCAAGTCAGGAGTCTGTTAGAAGCTCTTAACAATTAAGTTTTTAATAAAAATGGAGATAAAGAAAAAGGGAGATGTAGGAAAGGGACTGAAAATACCACCTATCTAAAATGCCACCCTGAGCAGACTCAGGAAGCCGAAATCCTTAGCCTGCCAGACCTCTTAAGCCCACAAAAGCCCTGGAATCCACAGGAGGCACCAGAGTTCCCACCCAAGACCCACTGCTGCCCCAATCCTGAGAGATATCTCCACAGGCACCTCACCTTTTTACTAAGGTCCCCCTCTATCTGGCAAAGTACCTATGTAAAGTGGGATGCAGGGTGGGACAAACTTAGGGAGTGGTTTCTACCTATACACAACCTAGAAATGATTGTGCTCAGCACCCATTACCTCATACCTCTCAATTAAGAGGTAAAAAGTTTGTTTCATCATCTCTACTTTTGAGTCAATAAAAAATAGCCTTATAAATTTTTACTATATATACATGCATATACAGTAAGTATATACATATATATATTTATATAAATGTATGCACATTTTTAAGTATAAATAGGTATAAATTATATATGTGTATATACTCTCATATAGATATAAATGTAGGTAATGACACAAAGGAAAAACTCTGTTATATGATCTCACCAGGTTAGATGAATGAAAAAAAAATGCCACATATATTCCTAAGCTACTTTAAAGTGAAGTCATTCCTAATTTATTTTAATTGCTTGTTAACTTGCTGATTAACTTCATAACACCCCAGGGTGCTTAGTGAGTCCAATCTATAGTGGGGTCCCAGAAAGTAAACAAACATGTTTTAAGACTTGTTTAACTAACATAGAAATATCTATTAATTTGAAGAACTTTAAGGCTAAAAACCCCACTGAAAAACATGAATTAGTGATAAATTATTTTCATTGGTGAGTAGCAGAAGACTGTGTATATAAGAAGCAAGTTTTCATGTCATTAGTAGTTTATGAATGGATTCTACTTGTTCTCTACAGGTGTGTATGCAATCTTGGCATTACGCACTCTGTTGGCTCTCAGAGATTTAGATGATTTGGAAACTGAGCTCTGAAAGCAGGGTAGGGCCTAAAGTAATAAACAAATATAAATAAACAAAAAAGAGTCTACATAAAAAAATCATAAAAAAGTTCTCACTGAGACTTTGCTAATAGTATTTTAACATCTCATGCACATTAAATAGATTTTCCTATTGGTGGCTTCTTTGGTTGTTGACATCTTGGGCTTCTCGTGACACAAGCTATTTTCTACAGTTTTTTTAGGTAAAAAGTCTAGTCTGTCCCTTCCCAGTTGTATGAACCTGCACAAGTTGCTCCAGTTCTCTGAGTAGCATCTTCTTCATATATAAAATGTCAACAAAGTCCCATTGGCACAATCACTATTTTCCTATGTGATTGTGTGGTCTCTCTATCTGCTTTGTCTCTGTTCATCTCTTTCTCTTATATATATATATATATTTCTCATATGTACATGTTCATCTCCTCATATATGTATATATGTATGTATGTACTATGCACATATGTATATATGTATACACAAAATTCAATATGCCTTTGATTTTTCTTTATTCTGACTCTGATACATCTCTACACTCAGGACGTGCAAAAATTCAGAAGTGCAGGCTTTGGAGTAAAAAAAAAAACTGAGTTAAAATTCTGACATTATTGCTTCCTGACTGAATTTGGAAAAATTACCTAAAATCTGTGCGCTTTATATTCTGTAAAATAGGGGAGTTCATCTTGATGATATCTAAAGTCACTTCTAGCTCTAAAACCATGTCCTGTGAGGAAGCAATAATCAATGACAATCTCTTCTAATATAAGATACATCATTTGCTTTAACCCTTTCAATCACTTTTCTATAGATACTATGTCTTAGTGATGATATCTAAGATATATCTAGAGCTCAGATATGCCAATAATTAATTTCTTTCCCACACTCTACCACCACATTCCTCCCACTCCTGCCTAGCTGTTTGTCTCTCCATTATTATTTTTGGATGTGTTCCACCTGGGCATAACATCTACCTTTGTTCCTGTGGATTTGGACAAGTAAAGCCATTATGACTTCCTCATTTTATAGGAAAGAATGGGGGAGAGGTAAGAGAAAACCTGCTTCATACCAATGATTCACTGGTATTTGTTAGCTCAGCAGAATGAAGTTCCCGCATTTTTCATACCCTTCCATCCTTGTTTCCCAGGGGAAGGAGTGGCTGACTCCTTTTTTTTTTTTAAATAAAATGTTCCCTGGGCTTGGCCTGAGGTGAACAATGATGAAAGTAGCTTTTCCTGGAACTTTCTGTTTGCTTTGCTAACTTAAAAGTGAACAGCAAACAGAGAAGGTCAGTTATAAACAATGGTGAGAGAGAGAAAGAAAGAGGGAGAGAGTAAGAGAGAGAGGGAGAGAAAGAGAGGGAGAGAGAGAGAAAAAAAGAGACAGGGAGAGAGGGAAAGAGAAATAGAGAGATGGAAAGAGAGAGAGAGAGAGAGAGAGAGAGAGAGAGAGAGAGAGAGAGGAGATAAAATAGCACTAATCATAAAAATTAGGCAAGAAGAGAAAAAGAGAACATATGCAGTTCTTGACAGTAGAATCAATGTAGTTTTGATAAGGATTACAGTAATATAAACACATTTATATCAGATGAAATATGGCTTGGTAAAAAGTTCATTTTGTTTTGTAAGGAGTTAAAAAAGCATTTGATTTCATCTTTGAATGATGACTATTAGACATGACTCCAGAAATTGCTGAACTCCACATTTTGGACAGCGCAGTATCAACAAATAACTTTTCCAACAAAATGCCAAAATGTGGGGGTAGCAACTGAGAACATAAATAATCCAAGTTCAAAAAGCAAATTCCTTCTCTCAGAGTTCACAATTATTAATGATTGAAATTATGCTGCTCTCTTATGGGGATTGTTGTGGCTTACTTGGACATAGTACATGAAGTAGACATTCTGTTTCAACAAATCAGCATCACTTACATGTCAGTGGAGTTCAAATCGACATCTAATTTCGCAAACTAGACAGTACTGGCCTGTCCACATCTGAGAAGTGAGGAACAAGAAAACAATGGTGCAAATTGAAAAGTTATTTGCCCGGTCAAAGGAAAGGAATACAAAAATATTCTGAAAAGGCAGGTGGTCCAGCTTTTGCAACCTGCTCTTTGGGAATGGAGTGAGCTTAAAAATTCAATGACTCTGGTAGAATTACAAGGATAATATTTTCTCTAGGACAAATTGTACTTGAACAAAGAAGTTGGCATAAGTAGAGTCTTAGCATGGAGTGCATCATTGTTATTGAGCAGATAAGTTTGTATGTGGTCAATATGTGGAAACATACTTGACCGGTGTTTGAATTTCTCTCTGCTAGTCTTAAGTATCCCAGGATACATTGTGAGTCCAGGATCTTGTTCCTCTCCTGCTGAGTTGCTTTGGTACATAGGGAACTACTTTCAGCTCTCCATTGTGGGTGGTAGTTAGTGACCTCTTTCTCTGTCTGTATTTTGAAATTGGAAAGATTTTTTTTAAATGTGTTGTTTGAAAAATCTCAAGTTTGATGGTAACTTTAGAGAAAACAATAAAAGAACACTAATGGATAACCAATATTTTTAATGTTTTATGCATATTTTTATATATACATATACATGTGTATATATACACATACACACACGGGACTTAATTGGACTCTTTCATCAGTTAGCATTAACATCTAAAGTAGCTTGGACACTAAAGAAAATACTTAGGATATAGTCATGAAGTGCTTAGGGCAACTTAGGATATGGACTTTTAAATAAATTCTGATTTTTGTTGTCTCATCAAATTATCTCTAAAAGCCATCAAAAAATTCCAAAAATCTTTGAATCACACATCACAGTTGTTCATTTCCTGCTTTGCAGGGTTGAAGGAGGGAGAGATGCCTGGAGAGGGAAGAATAGTATTGGAAGATAATACTTTTGAAAGAAAGCAGGGCTAGCTTTTAGAAGTAAAGAATTTCAATGGATTTAAAGTTGGAGTCCCCAAAGAGCAGGTGCTTATCAGGGTTGGACTCAGAGTCAAACTGGATAGTTTCCAACATGGCAAGCTGTGAAGGAAGGGACTTTAGGAAATAAGGTCTAGAAATAGCCAATTGCTTCCCATAAAATGAAAATCAACTTTGTAGTAAGCTGTTCTTCTACAATTCAGTGTAACTAATTTATATTTTTTGAGCTTTCAGTTCAGAGATTGGGGAGTCATTGGCCCATTTTCTCCTATCTTCCCAGAGCATGCTGACATGGGAAAAGCAGGTCTTCGAAGCAACTGACCATTGTTAAAATAACCTTTTATTAAATCTCTTGTCTATATAAATATATATAATATAAATCTATATATTTTATATAAATATAAAATAAAAAATATAAAATAAAAAGAATATTTTCTATTTTATCAACATCCTTTATTTCTGTTGTCTTGTGATCAAAAGTGACCAAAATGTTGGTATCTATAGTTATATGTTTTAAAGAACATTTACCTATGATAGTCTTCATTATTCTCCTTGTGTAACATAATTTTAGAATTCATGTATTGTTTATTTACTTATTTAGGTGCTATGCTATAGTAGTTGGAAAGTTGGCCTTCCAGGCACTAAGCCATAGATTCAAGTCATATCTCTAACATATGTGTGTCACATACTGACTCTGTGACCCTGGAAAAATTACTTAATGTCCTAGTGCTCAAGGCAACTCTCTAAGACCATAATATGCAGCAAGGACACTGACCTAATTTGGTAGTTTCCTTCTCCTTCCTTATATGCTATCTTTTCTCCCAGATGGAAAATCTCAATTCCTTCAACTTTTTTTCATATAAAATGTGCCCAAGGCCCTTCACCATCCTAAAAATATTAGGTCTGGCCAAGTTAGGATTACCTTGGTCCATGCCTGGAAGTAAATATAATTTTTAAAATTTTCATTTTTTGTTCATTTAAGACTAGGTCTCCCTAGCTCACCGAGACAGGGAGAACAACATCAACATATCAGCCTGATAGTTATGCTGAACACAATAGGTTTGATTTATTCCTTTTCAGACTTGGGTCAGTTTACCCCTTTATTGGCAGCCTTCAACCTAGTACTGCTCACAGCACTCTCATTCCTGGGGTTTCATATTCATATTGGTCCTACACTTAGCATAGAGAACAGATTAGCTTTTGTTTTACTAAAAAATAGCTAAACTGAGCTCAAGTAATTCACCAACCTCAGATTCCTCTATAAGTAAAAATGACAAATGAATGTTACCATGTCCATTTCCCAGAGATAATTAAAAAGGATATTCTATAAGACTATGTAATAAGATTCTTTTTAGAAACAAACCTAACATAGCTGGAAACCATTTTGCTGTTAAATTTGCACACTCTTTGTCCCCAATCATTTTCTCTGATTAGCTGGTTTCTCTTAGAACCACCATTTTAAGAAGGAAATTCTGATCAGTCATGTCTTTATCTTCTCTATGATCCATTCCTAATTCTTCAGGCTTTCTTTCTCATGTTTCTCATAAGGAAGTACTTCTTCATGATTTTTCACAGTAGAAGTACTCAGTCCCTGGTGCCCCTTCCTTTGTTTGACTGGTTCCTCTCAGGAACTACAATTTTAAGGACAGTATTGAAAGCAGTCTAATCTTTGTCTCCATGGTCTATTCATAACTCTCAGATTTTCTTGCCCCCAGTTTTCCTATTTTCTTTGATGTGATGTCTTCTCCCATTAAGCTGTAAGCATCTTGAAGGGTGGGTTTCTCTTTCTACTTGCATTTGGATTTCTAGTAACTGGGACTGTGGTGGTGAACTTACAGCATGTGTGCCAGAGGAGGCACTCAGAATCCTCTCTCTGAGCACAGACCCAGCACAGCGCTTACCACAGTTCCTTACCAGAAATCCAGAGGGATATGGAGCCAGGCTGATACCCTCCTCTTCTCCATGCACACCTGAGGACACTTCCTACATTACCCGCCCCTTTAAAAGGTTTGCCATCACTCACCTAGGACAATGCCTGGGTCATAGTAATCATGTAAGAAATGCTTATGGACTTGAATTGATTACAGTGAATATAATAATATTATGAGTAGAGATCAACAGAGAAAGCACAATATAGCAATAATTGTGTTGGACACAGAATCAAGCAATCTGGATTTGCATTCATTTCTAATTATTAACTACTCTGAACCTCAGATCCCCAATTTGTAAAATGGGTGTATATACACACACACACACACACGCACACTAGCTATTATATGGAATTGCTGTAAAGAAAATATTTTATATGCATTAAATTACTTGAAAATTGGAAGTTGCATTATTTCCCTTTTTCCTTTGGTAAAAATCATAGTAATCTTAGAATCCATGTTGATATTCCTCTCTCCTTTATTCTTATTTCTAGTCCGCAATAAGGTCATTTTTCCCTCAAAAATATTTATTCAATACACATTTTCTTTTCAATTTCCTTTTTCATCATGAAAAGTCAAGAGCTATGTGGTATAGGGCAGTGATGGGCAAACTTTTTAAAGAGGGGGCCAAAGAAAAATGCTCATCTCTCAGTCTTTTGAAGTTTCATTGATTTGTATCCTACTCATTGCATTTGCCAGATTAGGAATAATGTCACCAGGCTGGATAGAACATTTCAAGGGACTGCACCTGGCCTGCAGGCTGTAGTCTGCCCATCACTGGTATAGGGGATAGAGAACTCCTCTTGGGACCAGGGAAACTTGAGACAAAGTCCTTCCTCTCAGTCTATGAGAGAACTAAGACTACAATGGTAGTAGTAGTTTCATGATTAGTAGATGAATTTTCCTCCCTGTATCAATGAATTTAGAAATTTCATTTAATCCCTCCTCCTTGTCCAAATCAAGGTTATATTATTTCACTCAGATGACAGCACCTGATTTTTTAACTCATCCATCTCCTTTCTCTTGATACTCTATTTTTAACCTATTTGGCACACTATTATCATGATAATATATATATAGAATGCCACTTTCCACCAGTCCCTTTCATTCAGTAGTAAATGTTTCAATCAACAAAAATAATAATTTTGAGCAATTGACAAACTGTTTTATCTCTATATTGTCCTCTTTTCTCTAATTCCTTGCCCTCATATGCTTGCCTTATCAAGTCACTGTTACTGATTACTCTCACCACGACTTGTGCTTCTGCTTGTACTGCTGTCTGAAGTTTGGAAAATAACAAAATCTTGCTGATTAAGTCTAATACAAATTTAGGATACCTAAAGTCAAATGGATCCCTAGAGTGCCTTACCTAACTAATTTACTATCCCACTGAATACAATGAGTGTTTAAAATGTTTTCATACTTCATCCCTTTTCAAACCTTCCAACACTCCCCTTTCCCCCACTCTTTTGGCTGATGACCTTATCTCATATTTTACTGGAAAAAATTGAAGCTATTCATTGAGAACTTTTTTCTTCTTTCCTCTTCATTTCCAATCACTCAAATGCTTTCTGCCTCTATCTCAGAAGTGCAGCTAGATGAAACATTACATTCAGCATTGGACCTGGAGTCTGGAAACTCTAAGTTTAAATTCAGGCACAGACACTTACTAGCTATGTGACTCCAGGCAAATCAACCTAATCCCTGTTTGCCACAGTTTTGTCACTTATAAAATGGGAATGATAATAGTCATTACCTCCCCAAATTTTTGTGATTATCAAATGAAATAAAAATTACAAAGCACTTAATAGTGCTTGGCGCATAAAATTATTATATCAATAGTATCTATCATCTTCCACCCATGTATCACATTAATAGGTGACCCTTCTACTTGCCATGGCAAATGCCTCTACATGAATAAGATCCTTTTTTATCCTTTCTTCTTCAGAAGATTGTCTCCTCTATCATTGTCTCACTTATGTTCAATTCCATTTTCTATACTGGTTACTTCCCTACTGCCTAAAAATGTCACAGTCTCTTCCATCTTAAAAAAAAAAACAACAACCTTACTTTATCTGACCATCAGCAATATCTGTTATTTCATATATCTCGTCCCCTTTGTTTCTAAACTTCTTAGGAAGGCTGTCTGCAATGATTCTCCTTTTTCATTTTTTCTAACCCCTGCAGTTTGGATCATGAACTTGTCATTCAAAACAAATTGCTCACTCTAACTAAGCATCTCTTTCTAAGAATGGTTCAAATGCATCTTTATAACTAAATTTTTAATTTTTTAATTTTTAATTTTATTTATGGTTAAGCTCATATTTTCAATACTGGATGTCCTGTACGTCATCCTGAGATTCAATGCACTTCAGAATAAATTATTCTATCCCATCTTGCATTTTCTTGTGAGTATAGAAAGTCTTCTATTATTTTTATATGAAGAACTTTCCTTTTTATTTGAAGGACTTTCTATACATTTCCCATATAATTTGTTGGTTTTGAAGCAAATTATTAAATTTAGCCACTCTGTGTCTTGGAATTTATAGACTATCCCTCCCCTCCAGGTGAATTTTCACTTTTAATTCTTTCAATTTGTATTTCATTTTCTAATTTCAAGAGGTCTAGGCAGTTCTCCTGTATTGTTTCCTTCATTAATATTATTTTTGCTATTATATTCTTCTAGGACTCTAGCGATCTTAGATTGTTTCTATATATCCTATCTTCAAGATATGCTTTACTTGCATAGTGAGCATATTTTCTTTTAATTTTTTCCCTTTTCTTCTAGATTATTCTTCATTTCAGCACATTGGCATTATCAATCATTATTCTCTCTTTCATTTCTTTGGGGAGATTTCACACTGTAGATTTCAACTTTTCCACTTTGTACATTTCTTTTGATTTACAAGCCATAAATGTGCTCCCATAATTCTAATTTCGTTCTTGAATCACTTCATATTTTGATTTATCTGTTTATATTCAAGGTCTTTGAGTTATCTTCTTCCTGAGATCTTTGGTAATTTAAGGCTCCCCCCTCTTGTATTCTTCTATTGTTTACTTTTTAACTTTTGAACTCCCTTTGCTATGATATTCTACTCCCACCTCCCCAACTTTGGAACTCAATCTCAAAGAATTTCAGCTTCTTCCCATGCTAGTTCTGAATCCCAAGGGACTTTTGAGTGGTCAGAATTGGTCCCAGCTGCATGCTGAGTACTTCCAGGCTTGACCTGAGTGCCACAAAATCCCCCAAATTCCCTCCAGCACACCCACACATAGCACTACATCTGGCCCCAGGGTCCTGTCCTGCCCATCTATTCCTCAGTTCTCCAGACTGTTACTGGAAGTTCAGAGAATTGTCAAGTCAGTGGTTCATTTTTGTAGATTTGGACTCCAAAACTCTTGAAGTTGGTAAGGAGTGAGACGTGGTATTGAGTCTTGTTGCAAGCCCAGATACGTGTCCTGCCCTTTCTCTCTGTTATTGGCTCTCCTAATAGTTCTTTTTGCAGCACAGGATGTCGTCTGCTTGCACTGCTAGCTGTGTGGCCCTATTGAACTTTGGTAGCTAGCAAAGCTGCAGAGGAGTCTGGCTATCTGTTTTAATCTGAGCAGAATTTGGCAGTCTGAAACCAGAATGTCCAGGCAGTAGAAGGATGGGAAGAAAGTGGAGTGTGGGGTTGGGTTTTGTGATAATCCCTGTGGGTGTTCTAGAGCTGCCTCTCAAGGAGGGTAGAATAGGGTGCAGGGGAATGGTGCTGAATGAATTCAAGGTAAACATTAGCTGAATTTTTTTTCTTTTATCATCTTTTGGATTCATACTATCTTAAGTGTGGAGACAGTGGAAGTTGATTTATCTTTGACAAATGATTTCTCTCTTGCAGAGGTTTGAGAAGCTGAAAGGATCAGAGAAAGTGCTTAGTCTTCCATCATGTTTTATCCTATGACTTGGAGGTCTAATGATGTCTTAATTGCCAAACAAAGCCTTTTCCCAATTATCATCAGTTTTGACCTCTCTGTAGTCTTTAACGTTGCTAATCAACCTCTCCTTGATACTCTCTTCTTTTTAGTTATTTTTTTAGTCTTTTTAGTTTGTTTTATTTTGTAATATTATTCTATCTTGGTTCTCCTCCTACCTGTTGGAAAACTATTTTTAAGTTTTCTTAGCTGGATCTTCCTCCAGGCCATGGCCAGTAACAGGGTATGTCCCCAGTGGCTTTGTATTGCATCTTTGACTATTATCCCATTCTACTTTTTTGTTTGGTGATCTTCTCATCTCCATTGGATGAAATCATTATCTCTTTGGAAATGATCTCATATGTATTCTAGAACTTTAACCTCTCTCCTGACTGCCATCTCCAACTGATTATTGAATAATTCAAACCATATTTCTACAGATATCTTAAACACATCAGATAAAATACTGAACTCATCCCCAGATACCCCACTTTTCCTAAATTCTTTTTTACTTCTGAAGATATCAATCACCATCCTCCCAGTTACCTGGGCTTGAAACCCAAGTATCATTTTAATTCCTCACTCAAACTTTCCATATTAAATACGTTTCCATGTCCTGATCACTTTATCTTTGTAGCATCTCTCATATAGGCAGTTTCTGACACTTCTAAAACTCTGGCATAGTCCCTTACCATATCACACTGGGGCTGTTATAATAATCTTGTGGTTGGGCACCCTACCTCAAATCTCTCCATTTCAATCTATCTTCTATTCAGTTATCAGATTGATCTTCCTAAAGTTTAGGCTTAACTATGTCACTACTTTGTTAATAAACTCCAGTTAATAAACTTCCTATCACCTCCATGATCAAATTTAAAATTCTATATTTGCTGTCCAAAACCTTTCATTACCTAGCTCCCTCCTTCCTTTCCAGTCTTCTTATGCCTTATTCACTCTCAGATGTTTTACAATCCTTTGACACTAGTTTTCTTACCATTCCTCAAGACATTCCGTCTTCCTATTTTTGGAATTTCCACTAGGTCTCCCTATTCATAGGCTAGTCTTCCTCTTCATTTCTATCTTCTGGCTTCTTTCCAGTTCAAGATAAAATCTCATCTTCTGCTTTAGACTCTTCCTCATCCCCAATTAATCTTTTTGCCTTCACTCCTTTTTTGATTCCATTCCTAGTAAATTGGCCTGCTAATTGTTCCACATATATTTCTTTTTATACCTATTTTTAGCCTACCTCCCATGATCCTTTATAAACTATCAGTTCTTCAGGTCCAATTTATATTCCTGGTACCTAACACAGACTCTCACATAAAGTACAAGGTTAATGATGTTTTGAGGAAGATTAGTTAGTAATTAATTAAGTATTAAGGTTGGACCTAGCAGGAAGGGATGGAGCATTCCAAGATGGAATGAAGTAGCAGGAAGTGGGCTTGTCCTCTGAGAGAGACTCCATTAGTGGTTGGCACAAACTGTTGCTAGCCCTGGGAGATCTCAGACTTGCATCCTGATTCCCTGGGATCCTGAGAGGTGGTGGCATCTAGCAAGTAGACAAGACATACAGAGCAGCACCAAGTGGAGGAGGAATTTGGG
Source organism: Gracilinanus agilis (assembly GCF_016433145.1). Lineage (NCBI taxonomy): Eukaryota > Metazoa > Chordata > Mammalia > Didelphimorphia > Didelphidae > Gracilinanus > Gracilinanus agilis. The sequence goes on from NC_058132.1 coordinate 365,030,581, forward strand.
ATCTGGTGGACAGCATCTCAAGCACACTCTCTCTACTTGGGTACCTTGGACCACCTTGACTTTTCACATCCTGTGGTCATCTGTGGATTACCCCGTGAGAACCCCAAAGCCACCCTCAGATCCATTAGATGTGCTGGTTAAACCTGGCTGGAACCAGGTTCGAAGCCTTCCCAGTGACTCCAGAACTGCTCCTTTGAGCCCTGCCTGGCCTAGGTCAGTTAGAATTAGAGTAGACAAGTCCTCTCCTTGCCCTGTGACTTGCCCTTTAGGTTTTAAGTGCAGAATTCCCTATCCCACCTTTATTTAGCTAAACATAATTAAAACTTTTAAAACCTTTTACCTTGCCTGCTGGTTTCAAAGACTCTGGCCTAGTGGTGAGCTGGGTGGCAGTTGGCCAACAGCCATTCTTGACAGTTAGCAGCAGCTTAGCTGTGTACTCTGGTCTCCCTATCCTGGTCCTGTCTCTCCTTCAACCCAGTGTGTGTACCCACAACCATTTAGATAATATTTTAAAATCCCTGGTGCCCCATATCTTTTACAATGAATGACACTGAATTGAATTGAAAGGAAATTAATTTTTTTCTTTCTCTTGAACCAAAAATTGAAGAGAAATTGATTCCTCTCTATCTCTAAACATAAAGCAATTATTTTTTAAATCCACTATTTTTAAAGCTTCTATTGTTCACTTTGCTATAATAATCTTTTTTATCCAAACATAAATGTCTAATATTTTATTTAATTAGTTAAAATTCAGTCATAAATTTGCTTTTGTTCATATAAATGTATGGGTTTGATTCTATTTTTTATAGAAAATATCTAGAATAATGTGCTCATTATTTTAACTATGAAGTTAACTATCAAATTGTCAGAACATTGTTCTTCAAAAATATCCTCAAACTAACCATGATGCTTTGGCTCCCGGTGGCTTTACAAAGTCAATTAGTTATAGTAAATAGAATAACAAAATCATCATTAAATATTCTGAAGCAAGTATAAAGTTAATTTGTTAAGTCAGAATAGATTATTGCTTTAAAATGAGTTTTGTGAATCTTCTTAAAAGAAACTTTCATTTATCTGAAATTTGTAAATATCTATGATATATGTCAAAAAAACAGTCAATTTTAATTTTCCCATCTAGTGATTTAAGTAGAATTAATTTATAAAACATCAACTCTTTAATATTTAAAAATCATTTTACTTACATTTTTATGGTTTTAATATCTTAATTTGGAAAAAATATATTTTGTAGGTAAGTGGGATTACCATTTCCATATGAATGAGAAGTGCTAAGTTGCTAATAGTCTCCCTAAAAATACTTCATGTCCAGAATCACTTCAATATGGTACCAGTTTCCATAAAGAGGTCCTCCAAACATTGACCCACCCCTCCTCTTCTTTCCCACCCTATTTGCTTCCATGTGCACTCTAGGGTTTTCCCTGAGAACAGATTCTGGCTTATGAATGTAAATTAATGTCTCTAAGTGGTCTTTGGTTAATTTGTTATCCTTATTCTGAAACTCGAAGGCAATAACATTTTTTTGTTCAATATGAGAATAAAATGATGTCATAATTAGATAATTAAGCAGGTAAACATTATCATAAGCACTGCTGTATCATTTGTAATGACCCAAAGGATTGTAGCAGCAACCTGAAGAATTATCATTTGTGCGCATTTGTTTTTCAGCTTGAGTAGATTTTGACTCTTTGGCTTGACTGAGCATGCTATTCTCTAATTCACAGACTTTTCTGACTTGGTATACTTTGGTAGATTGTTTTCACCAATTTAATTTTAAATTGATAATAACAATAGCTAGCATTTATCACTTACTATGTGTTGGGCACTATGCTAAATGTTTTACAATTGTTATCTCATTGATCTTTACAACAATGCAGGGAGTCAGGTGCTATTATTATCCTGAAGCAAACAGGGTTAAGTGACTTGCCCAGGACCACAAGTAGTAAATATCTGAGACCAGATTTGAATTCAGGTTCTTCTGACTCCAGGCTCCATGATATTTTATTGCTGTACCACCAAGCTACTCTTAGATAAAATCTTTCAGTGAAATTCAACAAGCATTCATCTAGTGCTCTTTTATACAAACAACCCAACTAGATGCTGGGCCACTGGACAACTGATGAACTATCCTTCCTTTCAAGGAGTTTTTGTTCCACTAGGGGTGATACAATAGATAACTAAATATAAGATAATTTTAGTAGGGAAGAGTATGAAAATCTGAGAAGGGAAGGACCATGTAAGGTTTCACAGGGGAGATGCCACCTGAGCTAAACCCTAAAGCAAGATAGGGAAGGAGGTAAGAAGGAAGCTCATTTCTGTCATGGATATAGTTTTTGTAATGGTATGGACTCAAGTCAAGTTCATGGAATAGCTAGTTCATTAAATTGGCAGGCATGCAGAATGTATGAAGGTGTAAAAGGGAATTCTTTGTTCTCTCTGAGTTTACACTTATGAAAGGGAATCCTTTATTACTTAGAGAACTCACAAGTCATTTACTTGGAGATCTCCACCCTTTTAACTCAGTCCCAAACTTGTGAATCCTATGATCAGAGTTTACACCCTCAGAAACTCAATCAGCCAGGAATCTGTGAACCCTTTCAATGAGTGAGAACTGGTTCCCACAATCACTGCACCCTGGGCAGTGCTAGACAATCTGGAAAGTGTGATTGACCCTTGTGAAAAGGGGAAGGTTCAAAAAGTCACCATAAAAACCACAGAATCCTTTGGTTTGAGGTAGATGATCTTTGAGAAGATGGTCTGAAGAGAGGGTTTTCTGGAGATAGTCTTTGAAGAAGCTTTGCTGGAGACTGCAGCTTGGATTGTGGGCTTGGAGTTTGGCTTCAAATTAGACTCTTACTCCTGGACTACTTTGTGGGTGAGTGAAAAGGGCTGACTCCTTTCCTAGTTTCTGGAGAGACTAGCTTCCATCTTGGAGGAGGCCACATGGTTACTCAACCTTCCTGGTTGAGAACTAATTAATCTCTGCCTGGATTAAGATAGGATAGATAACTTTTCTATCCCCTTCACATTTCTCTACTTTATTGTTTCCTCTCTATTTTGTAGATAAATTTCTGACTTGAGGAATAATAAATATTGGAGACCACATAATATCATAAAATTATTGTATTCACCTTTACAAAGGGGAATGATATGAAATAGCACTAGAAAAGTTGGTGTGAGATTCTGGAGAATTCTGAATATCAAAGCACAAGATCTAATATTTTAGCTTAGAGGTAATAAGGAACAAATGAAAATTTTTGAGCAATGCAGTGATATTATAAGAACTATTGCGATTAAGGTCTATTAATCTGTCAGCTTTAGGGAGAAAATTTTTGAAACAGGATTTCCTATAAGTAAAGAGACTGATAAGGGTTCTTTTTAAAAATAAAGAACAAAAGATTAAAAATCAGGTCCTGAAATAGGATAGTGGTTGTGTGATTATGAGGATAGAAGATTATTAATGATATTGCTGGGTCGAAGGGTATGCACATTTGAATGACCTTTGGGCATGGTTCAAAATTGTTCTCTGAAATGGTTGTATCAATTCACAGCTCTACCAACAGTGTATTAGGTACTCAGTGTTCCCTCAGCCACTCCAATATTTTTCATTTTTTATATTAGTCAGTTTGATGGGGTAAAGCGGTCCCTCAGTTATTTTAATTTACATTTATTTAATTAACAAGGATCATTTTTCATGTGATTAAAGATAGTTTTAATCTCTTCATCTAAGTAGTGTTCATATCCTTTGAACATTTGTCATTTGGAAATGACTTGTATTCTTGTAAATTTGACTTAGTTCTCTGTATTTGAAACATGAAATGCTTGCATAGATACTTGCTAAAAATCTTCCCAGGTTTTTTTTTGTTTTCTTTCTAATATTGGGTTACACTGATTTTGTTTATGCAAAACCTCTTTAATTTAATGTACTAAAAATTTCTATTTTACATCTTATAATATTATCTGTGTCTTGCTTGGTCATAAATTCTTCCCTTATCTATTGTGCCTGAAAGTTAAATTATTTTGCCTTTCATTAATTTGTGGTATGAAAGTATAGTTAATAATTCTTGAGTAAAGGCTTTGTTTTTTTCCCCAGGAAACAGGGATGATGGTAGATATAATGAGTTCTCTTTCAGATATTTTTGAATTTTTTGTGTATGTCCAACCTTGGTTTAAGACAATCAAATACATTTACTTGTCATGTGTTTTCACATTTCATTTCTACCTCATTTAACAATTAAATGTAAATGTTTTTCAATTGTGTGCTTGTGTGTGTGTGTTTTGTTTTATTACTGATTTTAGGTATCCTAACCATGCCCATAATCTGTCACTTATTTTTTCGCCCTCTAAGACTCTATCAAATTGTAAACTATTTAAGAAGAAATTTTAAGTAAATAGGAGAACTATAGGAGGAGATTTAGGTCTAATATATTATTTTCCATGTTCAAGAAGAGTAGTTAAATGGCACAATGGATCAAGTGCTAGGGCTGAAATCAGGAAGGCTCATAGTTAACAGAGTAATACATTTGAAGTAAAAAAAAAAGACCTGGATTCGAGTCTTCAAGTGTTAGGTAATTCTGTGATCCCCAGGGTACATCACAACATTATTGTACATCGATTTTCTCATATTTACATGAGAGGGTCATAGCTGATGACCTCTAAATTTCCTTCAAATTCTAAATCCATTTCCTTATTGGATTGTATTGTACAAGAAGAGAGAAAAGAGCAGATAGATGAAGAATTAAGCTGATATTATTAAGTTTTGTGTCTCTACTCTAGTTTTGTGATATCTTTTTCTTACTTTGGTGGTTTTCCATTTATTTTAGAGTTTTGTCCTCAAGCCATGGGATCAAAGAAAAACATCTTCTCTTATAGGGAGCTTACTTTTCTCACTAGCACAAAAACTAAACTCTATTGCTCCTACTAATTTTCCTATCACTTTGGAAGATAACACTATTCTCCCATTTCCTCAGGTTTACAACCTATGTGTAATCTGTGACTCCTCACTATCTTTTACCCACTCATATCCAAACTCTTATCATGACCTATCAAATACCCATTTGCAACATCTCTCAAAAATGTTCCCTTTTCTCTGCTAATCTTGTCATCAACATGGTGTAGTCTTCATCAACTCATTCTTGGGCTATTGCAGTAGACTGCTGGCAAGTCCACCTATCTCAATTTTCTGTCCACTACAATCCATCCTTTTACTCAACCACCAAAATAATTTTCCTAAAGCACATGCCCAACCTAACACATGTACACACACACATACACACACACACACACACACACACAGTAGATGCCTTTGGCTTCCTGACGCCTCCAAAATAAAATAAAAAATCATTTGCTTCTCATAACTAGTCCCTTCCTACCTTTTCATTATTATATCTTCTATTAAATCACTTTTTATTTTATATTTATATTATATAATAGGTAATATAGCAATAATATAAAATATTATTCGTTATAAATATATGATCAATATACTTATCCAAGACAAACAAATTCTCACATTAGTTGTGTCCAAAAATCCTTTCTCATTCTTTTTTTTTCAAAATTATATCTTAATGGATTTTTCAAACTAGTGTCATTACCCTCTTTGCTATTGTATGATAAAGATATTCCATCTCTATAATTTTGTTTGGCTAACACCATGTTTTAAAAATTTCACTCCTCATCTCCTCTTCCTAACCTCCTAGGTTCCCTTTAAGTTTCAACTAATATTCTACCTTCTACAAAAAGCTTTTCCTAATCTTTATTAATTGTATTGCCTTCCCTCTTTTAAAATATTTTTCCTACATATAGCTTATTTGTACATATTTGTTTACTTATCTCTCCCATTAGATTGTGAGCTCCTTGAGGGCAGGCAAAATCTTTAACCTTTTCTTATGTAGCCCAAGATCTTAGTACATTGTCTAGCATTGTAGTATAGTAAATGCTTAATAAATATTTATTAATGAATGACTAAGATATTTATGAGTGAAGGAGTCTTTAAATGTATTCAATTTAATAAGCATTTATTACATATCTACTATAGGCAAAATTCTGTGATAAGGAGTGGTAATAAAAAGATAAAGATAAAACAGTCTCTGATTTTGCATATCTTACTCCTGGGGAGATGAGGAAGGCAATGAGGACAGAGAATGGGAGACAGAATGTCAAGTTCAATAGCTAGTTATCCCACTTGGCAAGAAAGCAAAGTGATTGACAAAGAGAAATATGAAAAAAAGTCTAGAAAGTAGGTTGGAATTAGATTGTGGAAGGCTTTAAACACAAAACTAAGGAGTTTGTATTTGAGCCTAGAGACAATGAGAAACCACTGAAGATTCTTCATTTTGTACCTCAGCTATATTATTTTGGCAGTTTTACAATGGATAGATTACATATGGGACAGTATGGAGCAGAGAGACCAATTAGAGACACTGCAATAAATCAGGTGAAAGGCACGTTGGATCTGGACTGGTCTTGCACCTATGGACAGGTCTGCACATCCTCATGTGCATGTATAAATTGGGGAAGGAACTAATTTTATTTATATTTTCACTTCACTTTATTTTCCAATTGTTGTTCCTCTTTCCTCCCAGAGAGTAACTCCTTATGACAACATAATGGAAAAGCCATGCAGCAAAACTATCAATATTAATTTCTGTTTGTCTGCATATATTATTTTTCACACCAGTCACCCCTGCTCCGCAAAGAAAGGAAAGAGGTGCACTTTTTTTTCATCTCCTTTCTCTTGTAATAAATGAAAGTAAAATTTTTAAATGTAATATTAATTAAAAATAAGATTGTGGTCACAGTCTATAAAATTAACACTCAAGTCTTGAGTCTGTTAGTAGCTCTTAACAATTAAGTTTTTTAATAAAAATGGAGATAGAGGAAAAAAAGGGAAATGTAGGAAAGGGACAGAAAATTTCACCTAGCTAAATACCTAAACTGAATCAGGAAGCCTGCCAAATTTCATAAAAAAACCTCAAGTGCATAGTAGGCACCAGAGCTCCTACTCAAGACCATCTTCCACAGCAGAACCAACCCAGAGAGAGCAAGAGAGTGAGAAACCCTCCCCTCACACACCACACCTTTTTACTCCTGTCCCCCTCCAGCAGGCAAAATATGCAGATAAAATGGGATATGGGGTAGGACAAACTTAGGGAGTGGTTTCTAGATACACACTCTCTAAGCTTGGTCATTATAACTGAATTGCCCCATTTCCTTATTTCTGATTTATTTTGATGTGGTGACTGTACATATTTTTTCCCTTGGTCTGATTTTTCCATTCTTTGTCAGTTCAGACGTTGTTTCCAAAAGTATCTTCAATCAATATTCTCTCATTTATTTATTAAAGCATTGTACTGATGTCTTTATCTAATAAATGAGATGGTTGAACATCTTAATGTTTATAATAACCAAGAAGAGAATGTTGAATATTATATGACAAAAAATGCACTAGGTATGACAAAAACATATTTTTTTAAAGTCTACATAAGTGGTATATATGATCTTGTGGCTAGAACTGTCTTCCTGGAAAAAAGAAGAAAAAATAGATAGAAATGATATCATACACCTATAATCTCTACTACTAGAGAAATAAAGGCTGGTGGATTGCTTGAACTCAGAAACTCTGAATTGCAGAAGGCCAAAATAAGTGGGTGTCTGCCCTAAGCTTTGATGGAAAGAGAAGGTGAAAGGAGGTTCATCAGGTTGCCTAAGAAAGGGTAAATAAATTGACCCAGGTGGGTAAAATCAAACAAGTTAAAGCTCCTGTGATGATGAGTAGTAGCTTCTGGAAAGTAAGTGGCTACTCCACTTCCAATCTGGGAAAAGGAGAAATCAGTCTAATTAAAAAAAATGCAGAGGTAGACCTTCAAAATATAAAACTCTAGCAATCCTATTGTAGATATCCCATCTTTATTTTCAGGATCCTATCCAAACCTTTACCTTCTAGATAAAACTTTTCCTGATCTTTCCAATTGCTGGTTCCCTTACTCCCAAATTACTTCACACTTATTCTCTTTTCTTATATGTGTGTTCGCATGTGCATGTATGTATTGTTGTGAGGAGGATTACTTAGTTATTATTTAGGAGACCTAGCAGGAAGGGCTTGAGAATTCCAAATGGAATGCACATATTCTTTTCTCTCCCCTTTGCTCCTTGAGAGTCTGCATTGCTTTATTCTTTGCATTTGTATTCCCACTTCTTAGCACAGTGCTTGGCACATAATTGATGTTTAATACATTAGTGTTGATTGATTGATGAATAAGAGGAAGGCAACTAAAGAAAACAATGTAGCTGCACTTCGAGCTCTACAGTGATCTCAGATACTTTAAAAAATGCATAAAAGAAAGAAGAATGGATATGAAAGATTTTCAGAGAACTATAAAATTAGCGTCATAAAGATTAAAGCCCAGCATGAATGGATGTGTGTGAAAATACTATGGAGAAGAAGAAAGGAAGAACTAATTGGGATAGATGATATAACACTAATAGGTGACAGAGAGAATGAAGAATTATTTAGCTCCTCTACTATTTTTTGTCTTTTCCATTTATAACAATGCTGTAAGAAAATTAAGGAGCAGAACAAACTTAGTTAAAGGGGATTTTTAAAAAAGTAATTGCAATCATATGACAAAAAAAGGAAAGGGGAATGATAAGGGAAGGGATGGGGGAAAATTGGGACACTATTATACTATTTGTGGAGCTATGAACTGATATTGATGCAACCATTCTGGAAAGAAATTTGGAACTATGGCCAAAGGGCCAAAAAACAGTGTATACCCTTCCCCCTCCAACAATAACACTACCACTCTACTACTAAATCTGTATCTCAAAGATATAAAAAATAAAGATAAAGGACTTACTTATATAAAAATATTTATGGCAGCGTTTGTGTGTGTGTGTGTTTGTGTGTATTAGCAAAGAATTGGAGACTGTAGGGATTTTTAGTAATTGGAGAATATGATGGAATGTTACTGTGCCATAAAAAATGAGAAATAGAACAATTGAAAAAATTGGAAAGACTTCAATGAAGTGATGCAAAGTGAAGTGAATAAAACTAGGAAAATCTTGTACACAATAATGGCAACAATGCTCAATGATCTCCTGTGAATGGCAATTAAGAGGTTCATAATTTAAAAGCCTATCCATTGCTATAGATGGAATTGATGGAGTCCGAATGCAAATGGAAGCACAATATTTTTCACTTTGTGTTCGTTCACAACATAATGATCATTGAAATAAGAATTTCATACCACATGTATTATATATGTCATGCTGCCTGTCATTTTGAGGAGGGAAGAGGGAAGGAAGAGGACATAGATTGCAAAATGTTAGATAACAAGCATTAAAAATCATATCTACGGGTCGCTGGGTAGCTCAGTGGATTGAGTGTCAGTCCTAGAGACGGGAGGTCCTAGGTTCAAATCTGGCCTCAGACACTTCCCAGCTGTGTGACTCTGGGCAAGTCACTTAACCCCCATTGCCCACCCTTACCACTCTTCCACCTAGGAGCCAATACACAGAAGTTAAGGGTTTAAAAAAATCATATCTACATGTAATTGATGGAAATATAATAAAACCAAATCAAACCAACCACAAAGTAGTTAAAATTCCAGTTTAAGGACATAATGAATAAAATAACACCTGACTATTTGGAAGGCAAGCCTTTATGTCTAAATGAATTATATGTCCAAACAGAGAAAGACCTTGAAGATATGACTGAAAGACCAGTGTAATTTTTGAAGAATTGTGGAAATTGAGAAATATGACAGGGGATCCGTGATATATCTAAATGTCACAATTTGGGAATGGGGGAAATGGATGGATTCAAAGAATAGTAAACCAATCAATAAGCATATGGTGTCTCACTAAAGAATTCCTAGAACAAATTATTAAACACACATTTTAGATACTTCAGGAAACACCTCATAGATTATCATGGTCAATTTGAATGATTGTAGAAGGGTACCCATTGAGAACTGAACACCAAAAATAATTTAAAAATATATTTTCTACCTTAGTTTTTCTCCTAATTGGTCCTTTTAGTAAATAGTTTAAGATGCTATAAACTCCTCTCATAGACCACAACTCCTCATGACACTTCTCAGATGGGATTTTCTTCTTTAGTGGCTTTTTAATTTCTTCAGAATTAATTCTCTCCATAATCTTTACACTAGATGCCTTTCTTTTGGTTTAACTCGCTATTTGCTGATAGAATTAAAATTACAAACAATCCATATATTCAGTAAGCAACCTTTCCTACCTTGGCTCTCCTTGGTATATCCCACTCTAAAGTGGATGCCAAGTTATAGGTGAGGTACCTCCCATGAGGATCTGCATTTTAGAATTTATGGTTTACACAAAAACAAAAAAGCGACAAATATCTAACATTGGCTAAACCACATAAACTATCACCTATGTAATGATTATCCAATATATTCCTCTTCTCTTTTCCCCTGATACCCACAACAGCCATGGTACTTCAGATTGTAAAATCTTGTTACCATAGACTGTCACATATAAAAGAACTTGGACTGTATTCGTTTCATTTTTAAGACTTGCAAAATACTTTATTGACAATTTTTACTTGATCCTCATTACAGCACTTTGTGATTAAAAATTATTCCCATTTTCAGTCTGGGAATGTTACTTAGACATTACTTAGAAAGCAAAGAAATAAATTGCCTTAGGTCACATGACTAGGAAGAGTTGTCAGGAGATTTGATTTTCTTGATCTTCTGATGCCTTATCTATAGCTTTTTCAACCATAATTTGTACTAGGAAGCATAAAAATGATCAATGGGCTATAGTTATGAGGAAGTATATATTGGTTTAATAGGAACAAGTTTCTAACAGTTAGAGGGGTGCAAAAATAAAATCAAATCTTTTGGTAGATAGCAAAGACCCCAATATTAGAAGTGTTGAACCCAAGGTTAAAGGACTTCTTGTTCAGTATATTATCAAGGGTATTCTTGTGATGATTGAGCAAGTAAGCAAATAAGTGCATGAATGAATGAAAAAATATATATCAAGAATTAGATGGTAGGTATAATGAGGTTTCTTACATTGTTAATTTCTATGAATCCAAAGTCTTATGATGTCAAAATTTCAATTTATTTTCATTATCATAAATGCCATAGTGATGAGATTTAATTTTTTAATTTTGTTTTTCTTCTTCAGCTGACAAATTCCAGGGAGACATTTGCTTTCCTCACTACTATGTCTGAGGAATATTGAGATCAAAATGAAACAAAACAAAACTTAAAAATCTTAAAATAATAATGTGACATGTTGGCTCAATTCAATCAACCTTTATTGTTCTCCTGATTGTGATTCTGACCTTCTGAACTATAAAATATTTGAAGAAAATTATGGATTCTAAGGATAAGGAGTGGAAAGGGCATGCGTTCTATTTGTGGAGAGTTCCAGTACAAAGGCATGGGAATGGTAGATGAAGTGTAATATGTGAGGAACAGCAAGAAGAACATAGATCTCAAAGCCTATGATTTTATAATCAACATAGTATTTTTTAAAAAGCGATCATTTTATAGCCAAAAATTTACTCAATGAAAACTAGATTTTTCTCTCTCCTTTCCTCTCCTTTAATCTCTAGATTTCTGCTATCAGATGAAAATGTATACCTTCTTTATGATGTACATCAGTGACTACATTTTGTAATTGAATAGATGATAAGTTCACATAAGAAAATGAAGCTCTTAGGAACCTTTTATTGTAAATATCCTTAAGGCAAATTATTTCCCTTTTTTAGGCCTCAGTTTCTTCACTTATAAAAGTTAAGTACGGAACCAAATAGTCTCTAAGATTGCATCTAGCTCTGACAGTTTTTGACTTAATGTGTGTTCTGGCAAAGGGAAAAAATACTTTTGTGCCTGTCTTTTATCTCACTTTTCTATAACAGCCACCTCACAGAAAATAATTGGAAAAGGTAATTGGTTAGAACCACCCCTAAACTGTATAGCAGGAAAAAATAAGTACAATTAAGTTATTACATTCGTTTGCAGGGCTGCTGTTGTGATAATTAGGGAAAGAAAGGAATATTGTGCTCAGCCTGAACTGTTGGGAGGAGGAAGAGGTTGAACTGAGATCAAATGAAAGCCTTAAGAGTAAAGCTCTGATGATACATTCAACTTCTATCAACATATGTTTTCACTTAACTGGATAGGATAAAGCTATTTTAATGACAGTGTCTTTTTTGGACTATTTATATTCATTGCTATCTTGTCTAGAATTTGGAATTTTTTAATAAACAGATTTTTATTAGATGATTTTAAGAAAACTGTCTGACACTTAAGGAGCTCAATAGACCAAGGTACAAGAAATCATTATAGAAGAGATTGAAATTATGAGTTTTGGATTATAATTTATTAGGTATGGAACAACTGGGGCCTCAGGAGTTCTCTTGGAGGTTCAAATTGGTAGCCAGAGAGACATAAAAGGAAAAACTTTCCACTGGAGCACTCCCTTTTTTCAACTGGAAGAGAAATTAGATTAAAGGCAAGTTTTACGATGTTGTCACAAGAGCTAAAATTTTTGGCTTATGCTCCATTTCATTTATTTTTCCCTTGGCTTTGTTTCCATTTAACCCTTCTTCTGTACTGGAAATAGCATAGCAACCTTTCCCTGTTCCCACTGAGCTATTACAGTCAGAGATCACAATGGATCCTGGGAGAATTTTAAAAAGACAGTTCCATTGTGCCTACCTCCTTCAATGCTGTTGGTTCAATTTCAGGGTCAATTTGATCTTAATAGTGACCTACAGTCACAATCAGTCAAAAAACCATGAATTACAGATAGGTGTACTTATCACAGAAATATTATATTTTGCTCTGTTCAAAAATCCCAGTTGAAAGGATTTGAAAAGGCATTTAGAATATCTAGAAACCACCTCTTGATAAATGATAGTTTTTTTAAGAGAAAATACAGCATTATATGTGCAGACTGCTGAAGAACAAACACTTAAATTTCGGGGCACGTGAATATCAAAGACTGAAGATATTAAAAAAGGAAGCCACAAATTAGCCTGAATGAGTAGAAGAGTGAATTAGACTGAAATTCTCTTTGTCAGTGGTTTGCTCATTCATTCTATTTCATCCAGAGCCCAATTTTCCAACCAGAACTGCAATGAATATCCCATATATGGGCCAAAATGAGGGGCTGGTAGAAGAGAGAGTGCTTGATTAAATCCAGTTAATGGTTCCTTTCAAAAAAGCTCATATAAGGAAGCATGATGAAGTACCATACAAAGAATCCAATGTCATTTAGAACAAGGAAGATTTGAGGGGAGAGATAAGAAGACCAAGAAGTTTGGTTAAACAAAGAGGTCAAGAAATGAAGATCAGGCTTCCAGGTTAAGATGGTGGCAGACTAAAAAACAGCTGTTTAACCTCTCCTAACCCACACATATAGGACTCCTCAAGAGGACATAAAAACAAATCCAGACAAACAAAGGGACCCCACAACAGGGCACAGAATTGAAGGTATGTGGGATCGGGACATTTCCATGCTATAAGGGGGTGAAACAGCTCTCACTAAAATGCAAGCTGAGCTCCCCCACCTCACACCACCTATAGGGCCAAAGCCAGCTCACAAGAGTTAGAGCAATTTTAGGGCATCCCTTAAGTCCTTGGCAGCTAACTGGGATCACCAGGACCTGCTACTGAGAGCAGCAAGAGTTAAGAGTAAAAGAACTATTGAATTAATAAATAAGACTAGAAGCTGGTATTTTCAAAAAACAATTAAAATAGACAAAGTATTGGTCAATCTAATAAGAAAAAGGAAAGAAGAAAACCAAATTGACAGTATTAAAGATGAAAAGGGAGACCTCACCTCTAATGAAGGGGAAAGTAAGGCAATCATTAAAAACTATTTCATCCAATTATATGGCAACAAATATAACAATTTAGGAGATATGGATGAATATTTACAAAAATATAAATTGCCTAGATTAACAGCAGAAGAAATAGAATATCTAAACAATCCCACATCAGAAAAAGAAATTGAACAAGCCATCAAAGAACTCCCTAAGAAAAAATTGCCAGGGTCTTATGGATTCACAAGTGAATTCTATCAGACATTCAAAGAACAACTAATCCCAATACTATACAAATTATTTGATATAATAAGCAAAGAGGGAGTCCTACTAAATTCCTTTCATGACACAAATATGGTACTGATTCCAAAGCCAGGTAGATCAAAAACAGAAAGAAAACTACAGACCAATCTCCCTAATGAACATTGATAAAAAAATCTTAAATAGAATATAGCAAAAAGACTCCAGCAAGTGATCAAGAGGATTATCCACCAGGATCAGTTGCGATTTATACCCAGAATGCAAGGATGGTTCAACATTAGGAAAACCATCCACATAATTGACCATATCAACAAGCTAACAAACAAAAATCACATGATTGTCTCAATAGATGCTGAAAAAGCCTTTGACAAAATACAGCACCCATTCCTATTGAAAACACTGGAAAGTATAGGAATAAAAGGACCTTCCCTAAAAATAGTAAACAGTATATATCTAAAAGCATCAACAAGAATCATATGCAATGGGGATAAATTAGAAGCCTTCCAAGTAAGATATGGTGTGAGACAAGGATGTCAATTATCACTCTATTATTTAACATTGTACTAGAAACACTAGCAGTACCAATTAGAGAAGAAAAAGAAATTGAAGACATTAAAATAGGCAATGAGAAGACAAAGCTATCACTCTTTGCAGATGATATGATGGTCTGCTTAAAAAATCCTAGAGAATCAACTAAAAAGCTAGTAGAAATAATCAGCAACTTTAGCAAAGTTGCAGGATACAAAATAAATGTACATAAATCATCATCATTTCTATATATTTCCAACACATCATAGCAGCAAGGGGTAGAAAGAGAAACACCATTAAAGATTACCCTAGACCATATAAAATACTTAGGAATCTACCAAAACAAAGACAGCAATTATATGAACACAACTACAAAACACTTTTCAAACAATTAAAACTAGGTCTAAACTATTGGAAAAAACATTAATTGCTCATGGGTAGGATGGGCTAACATAATAAAAATGACCATTCTACCCAAATTAATTCATTTATTTAGTGGCATACCTATCAAACTACCAAAAAACAAGAACAAAAGATCAAGAATATCGAGGGAAATCATGAAAAAAAATGTGAAGGAAGGTGGCCTAGCAGTATCAGATATTAAACTATACTATAAAGCAGCAATCATCAAAATGATATGGTACTGGCTAAGAGACAGAAGGGTGGATCAGTGGAATAGACATGGGGAAGTGACATCAGCAAGACAGTGTATGATAAACCCAAAGGGCCCAACTTTTGGAACAAAAATCCACTATTTGAGAAAACTGCTGGGAAATTTGGAAAATAATATAGGGGGGATTAGGTTTAGATCAGCATCTCACACCCTACAACAAGATAAATTCAGAATGTGTGAATGACCTGAATATAGAGAGGGAAACTATAAATTAATTAAGTGAACACAGAATAGTATACTTGTCAGATCTCTGGGAAAGGAATGATTTTAAATCCAAACAAGAGTTAGAGAAAATTACAAAATGTAAAATAAATGATTTTGATTATACTAAATTAAAAAGCCTTTGTACAAACAAAAACAATGCAGCCAAAATCAGAAGGAAAACAACAAATTGGGAAAAAATCTTTATAACAAAAAACTCTGACAGGGGTCTAATTACTCAAATATACAAGGAGTTAAATCAGTTGTATAAAAAATCAAGCCATTCCCCAGTTGATAAATGGGCAAGGGACATGAATAGGCAATTTTCAGATAAAGATATCAAAAGTATCAATAAGCACATGAGAAAGTGTTCTAAATCTCTAAGAAATAGAGAAATGCAAATCAAAACAATGCTGAGGTATCATCTCATACCAACAGATTGGCTAAAATGTTAGTAGGGGAGAGTAATGACTATTGGAGGGGATTGGCCAAATTGGGACATTAATGCATTGTTGATGGAGTTGTGAACTGATCCAACCATTCTGGATGGCAATTTGGAACTATGCTCAAGGGGCTATAAAAGAATGTCTTCCCTTTGATCCAGTCATACCATTGCTGGGTTTGTACCCCAAAGAGATCATAAATAAACAGACTTGTACAAAAATATTTATAGCTGCGCTTTTTGTGGTGGCAAAAAACTGGAAAACAAGAGTATGCCTGTCTATTGGGGAATGGCTGATCAAAATGTGGTATCTGCTGGTGATGGAATAATATTGTGCTCAAAGGAATAATAAACTGGAGGAATTCCATGTGAACTGGAAAGACCTCTAGGAATTGATTCAGAGTGAAAGGAGCAGAGCCAGAAACATTGTACACAGAGACCAATACACTGTGATAAAATTGAATGTAATGGACTTCTGTACTAACAGCAATGCATAATCCATAAAAATTCTGAGGGATTTATGGAAAAGAATGCTATACACATTCAGAGTAAGAACTACAGGAGAGGAAACACAGAAGAAAAGCAACTGCTTGAACACATGGCTTGAGGAGGTACATGATTGGGGATGTAGACTGAAAACTACCGCACCAATGCAACTATCAACAATTTGGAAATAAGTCTTGATCAATGACACATGTTAAATAAAACCACTGGAAATGTTCATAGGCTCTGGCAGAGGAGGGGCTTGAAGGGGAAAGTAAGAACACGAATCATGTAACCATGATAACTTTTCTAAAAAAAAATGACTAATTTAAAAAAAAAAGAAACAAATGAAGATCACTCTCTCTCCACCTAAGCTGTGTACTAGGAAGGGTTTAGGCTTCCTGCAACCTGAACTCTCTCTGTTGAATGGAATACACAGAGGAGACATGATGGGGAAGAAGAGCTTGCTGGAGAAACTATGCAAAGGGGTCAGTCTGACATGGATAAGTCCACGGAGCCCAACCCTGCAGGTGGGGAGCGAGGGAAGGGTAGAAGCACAGACTCTATGAGTCTCCCACTCCCTGAGCCACAGGAAATGAAATGTCTTTTGCAATCCTTGGAAAGAGAGAAAGAGAAATGATTAGAGGACGCTAGTGATATTGAAGAAGTTGGATTAGACCTCACTATATCACTAAAACCAGTTAGCTTCTACATAGCAGATAAAAAAGAAATTCTTCAGCAGCGTTTCTACATCATAGGAGAGAAGAAATTGTGGAAGATACTTCCTGATGTCTTTAAGAATGGTTCAATGGAAGAAATTAAAACAAAACAAAAACAAAACAAAAACAAAACAAAACAAAACAAAAAACCTCTGCCAGGACCAGTTAGAATGTCTATCAGGAAAAACAAAACAAACAAAACATAACTCTTGAAGGTTTTTGAGGGTGAGAATGGGTTCTACTCTGATACAGAAGAAGAAGCAGATGATGGATCTAAGATGGAATCAAAATCAGTCCGCAAGACAATAGTGTAGATCCTATCTCATCCCTGATGGAGAACAAGCAGCCTGAAAGTTTGAAATTAAAACAAGAAATGAAGATCAGTGCCATTCTACTAAGAACATGGGCTGCCTTTTCTCATAGGTGTGTGTGTGTGTGTGTGTGTGTGTGTGTGTGTGTGTGTGT
>NC_058132.1:365057344-365071977 GCF_016433145.1 Gracilinanus agilis
AGCTGACTGCTAGGAGGAAAACAAGGTGAATGTAGAGTCACACAACTCAGAGAAGAGAAAATATCCAGAAGAGTGTGATCAGCTGTGTCAAATGTAGCATATAGATTAAGTAGATGTGAACTGAGAAAAGGGCTGTAAGATCTGTTAATTAATATAGAATTGTTAATTTTTGTATATAGTAGTTTCAAATGAGTGAAGAGGTAAAAATCTATATTGAAGGGGCAGGTAGATGGCTCAGTGTATAGAGAACTAAGTCTGGAGATGGGAGGAGGTCCAGGGTTTAAATTTGACCTCAATCACTTCCTAATTGTCTGACCCTAGGCAAAAATCATTTAACCCCAATTGCCTAGCCCATACTATTCTTCCCCCTTAGAACTAATGCTTAGTATTGTTTTTTTTAAGATGGAAAGTAAGGATTAAAAACATGTTGAAAAGGTTTGAGGAGTGAGTTTAAGGAAAGAAAAAGAAAGTCTTGAATATACTTAGAATTTTTTCAAGAATTTGGCTAGAAGGTGAAAATATGTATAGGATGAGAGCTTGCGGTGGTGGGAGTTTGGTAAAAGGTTATTTTAGGCATATGGCAATGGAAATTTTTTGAATTTGAATTTTTTCTTTGTAGGGAAGAGATAAGTAAATAGGGAAAGATTGAAGATTAAAGAAACATGGGACAATTGAAGATGTGATCTGATAAAGAACATAGATGAGTTCATTTTTGAAGACAATGAAAGGAACCAGTAGAAAGGGGTCTTGTAAACTATAACTTACTCATCTTTTATAACTAGCCTCACTTTTTAAATTTTTATCCAAGCTCTTCATTTCCATTATTACAGTACTTATGTCAATTCAGGCATAAAATGTAATTTAATGTAAAGTATCAGCCTGCTCACACTCATAATGTGCCTCTCCACTGACCCCCTTTGGATGATCATCACCTTCACTTCTTCAAATAATGTAATATTCTATAACTTGCAGACATACATCATTTCCTGAAGAATATTGGTATTAAAAATAGCAACACTTTATTAATGAAAGAAGGTTGGGGTCATTACAACACCTAGAAAATTTCTCAAAGGCAAATAGACTCCCCAAACTCATCTTTCAGCCTAATTTATTTGCATGGCCAATCTATTTCCATTTTCATGGCTTAAGGTAACCAGTGTGGACAACCAATGAATAGTCAGTTCTTCCAAAAAAGCATCCAATTCCTTATTCTGGAGAATTCATATTTTAAATTCATTTGTTTTTTCATACATGAATATTTAACCTGAACTATTTAGAGAGATAATGATTACAATTTTGAAGGCTCTACAGTGTTCTTGCACTTGATGCAATCAGAAAAATATAATTGACTTCTCCATTAATAAAGAAATCTTCTCTTTGGACTGTGTGGTAGATATCCTCCATGACGATGTCTTTATTGAATATGCTTCTCCCTGTTTAATGCCTTGTTTGTATAGTGAAGGCTCTCTCCCACATCTAGTACAGAGATGTCATTGTCTTATTTGGAGAGAAAAGAAAAGACATCTCTAGACTCTTCTCCTGAATTGTCTCCAAGGAAAAACTTATTTCCTTTCTGGAGGGAAATAGTTTTCAAATACTGGGTCTTTCTACTGATTTGGAGGAGAGAGAGAAACAGAGAGGCAGAGACAGAAAGATAGAAAGAGAAAACTAGAATCATATATCTATCTATACCTAATCTACCTACATATCTGCTTTTTAAAAATATTTGTAGTCAAAAGAATATGGTTTTCAGGTTTAGGTTAATTTCTGGTCATTGTTTCTTTAATGAGCAAAGTAGGATCTCTATCTTTATATCCCAGGCTTGATACTCTTACAATCAAATACTAGTTCCATGATGATCACACATAGGAAGTAACAAATAAATCTATTCATCCAAGTTTATAGGAAAAAAAGAATTAGAAAAGGTGTACGTAGTAGAATATATGCCAAGAAATATAGAGTAGAAGAACTCTTCCATTGGGAGGGAGGTTAACTCTGTTCAACCAAAAGAAAATCTCCTAAATCTCACCAAAGGGAAAAATTCTCAAAGTCTCTAGTGTAGCAAGTAGGGGACAGGCACATCATGGAGACTGCCAAGAAATCCCTTTTGTGTCATTTTCTTCCCAGTCTTTTCTCTCAATAATCTGATATTGGGCTGTCGCCTTCCATCTTCTCTTTCAAAGTTGGAAACTAGAAGTATTCAATTAATCAAAGAACCAAAAATAATTGAATAAACTTGAAGAATCTGTTGCTCTCACTTCTCTCACTCTCAGGCAGGTGCAGGACATTGATCTCCACTAATGAGAATAAAGTCCCACATCAATGGGCTTTAGGACTGAGCTTACATTTCAGACTGACAATCTATGTCAGAGAAATATTATCTATGGTATGTATCAGGGAATCTTGGATGATGTCAATACATATGTAGGAGACCTTTTTCTTGAAAGAAATGCATTTTGCTCTACTAAATCAAAGACATTAAAAAACAACTCAAAAAAAATACCCCTAGTGGGATCTTTAGCACCTTTTGCTCAATTTAAACTCTAAAGACACAGATGTTACAAAATACCTTTAGTAAAACCTTAAATTTTCTTTCCACATACTAGCCTCTATCCATCGTTTTTTTTAAAAGTATTTATTAAGTCCCTACTATGTGCCAGGGGACAGATATGTGACTCAATGGACATGCTGCGCCTGGAGTCAGGAAGACTTAATTTCCTGGGGTCATATCTGGCATCAGACCTTTACTAGCAATGTCATCCTGGGCAAGTCATTTAATTTTATTTTTCTCAGTTTTATCATCTGTAAAATGAACTGGAGAAGGAAATGACATGTCACTCCAATATCTTTGCTTAAAAAAACCCAACACAAATGAAATAACAAAGAGTCAGACATAACTAAAAAATGACTGAACAAAAACAGCATATACCAGATATGTTATTAAGCATTAGGCATAAAACAACAACAGAACTACAATTACTGTTCTCAAGAAACTTACATTTTATCAGAAGTGATAGTGGGAACACATAAATGAATATGGGACATAAATAAAATAAATACAAAGTAGTAAGAGACGGAACAGAATACCTATAAGATCACTTGTTTCCTCTTTCATTGGGTTTAATTTTAATAGCATTTTATTTGTTTTCTATTACATGTAGAAACAATTTTGGCAAGGATATAATTATTTTATTTTAAAAGTTTTTCTACGGTTACATGATTCTTGTTGTATTCCTCCCTTCTTCATTCCCCCCTCTTAGGGTTGGCAAGCAATTTCATGGTTTATACATATATCATCATTCAAATCTAATTTCCATATTATTTATAACATTAATAGAGTTATCTTTTAAAATCAAAACCCAAATCATATATCCATGTAAACAAGTGATAAATCCTATGTTTTCTTCTGGATTCTACTCCCACAGTTCTTTCTCTAGCTGTGGATAGCGTGCTATCTCAGAAGTCACTCAGAACTGTCCTTGATCATTGCATTGTTTTTAGTAGCATTCAGTTACATTTGATCATCCCACAATGTTTCAATAACTGTGTATAATGTTTTCCTGATTCTACATATTTCATTCTGCATCAGTTTATGTAGGTCTTTCCATTAAGAAACAATTTTTGACTTCCATTTTTTAAAAGTTTTGAGTTCCAAAGTCTCTGTCTTCCTCTGGCTTTCCCTTCTTTTGACTCTTTCTTTCATGCCCTCCCTGTCTTCCTCCCTAAGACAGTAAGCAATTTGATATATATTTTCCCACATATAAAAATGTAAAGCATTTTTTTTCATTTTAGTCATTTTGTGGAAGATATCTAAGAAAAATGAAGGAGAATTCATCAAACATATTGTCATATATCACTAGGTTTTCTGTACACAATCTATTCCATTGATCTACCACTCTATTTCTTGGCCTGTATCAGATTGTTTTGATGATTACTATTTTGTCATACAAGTTGAGAACTTGTAGCCCAAGTCTATCTTCCTTCACATTTTTTTCATTCATTCCAATGATGTTTTGTTATTCCAGATTAATTTTGTTATTATTTTTTTCTAGCTCTACAAAATATTTTTGGGACATTTTGATTGGTATAACATTCAATAAGTAGATTAACTTAGGTAAAACTATAATTTTTTATTATATTTGCCTGACTTATCCAGGACAAATTATTATTTTTCCAATTTTTAAATTTACATTTTAAAAAAATGTTAGATCTGACCTTATTTTGTAAAAACTTTGTTTAGCCTCTGTTATTCTTTATGAATTTACATAAGATAAATTTATTTTTGTAATTAAATTTATATAGATATGTTAAATACAGTATATAAAAGTAATAAATACATCATATATACATTTAAATTGATATACATATTATAAAATTACTATTAATACTTTAGATGTGATTTTTTATCTCTTGCTGTTGAGATTTTTTTGTAACATATGGAAATGCTGATGTCTTATGTGGGTTTATTTTATAGCTTGCAACTTTGCTAAAGTTGTTAATTATTTCAACTAATTTTTAGCTTTTTCTTTAGAATTCTCTAAGTATATCATCATATAATCTGCAAAGAAGGATAATTTTGTTTCTTCATTGCCTATTCTAATTCCTTCAGTTTTTCTTCTCTTATTGTTATGGCTAGCATTTCTAGTAAAATACTGAATTATAGAGGTGATAATGGGTTATCCTTATATCACTCCTGATCTTATTGGGAAAACTTCTATCTTATCCCCATTACAGATAATGTTTGCTTATGGTATTAAATAGGAAATAACTATTATTTAAAGGAATGTTTATTAATTTCATCTATTCCTACAATCTCTAGTATTTTTCATTGGAATGGGTGTTGTATTTTCTCAAAAAAGTTTTTTGCATTTATTGTATAATCATATGATTTCTGTTGGTTACATTATTTTTATGGTCAATTATACTGACAATTTTCCTAATGTTGAATTAGGAAATGCATTCCTGACATAAATCCAACTGGTTATAGTGAAGAATCCTTGTTATATATCTCAGCAATCTCCTTTCTAGCATGTCATTTAAAATGTTTGCATCAAAATTCAGTAGGGAAATTAGTCTATTATTTTCTTAATCTACTTTTGCTTTTCCTGGCTTAGGTATCAGAACTATATCTGTCATAAAATGAATTTGGTACCACTCCCTCTTTGCCTATTTTTCCAAACAACATAAACATAAGAATAGTTATAAAACTGTTTAAATGCAACAGATTCTAGACTGCAGAGATTCTAGAAACTGAGATAAGAAAAAAACTCTTGTTGGAAATTGCAAGTGAGCTGAGGTTTGACGAAAGGGATTCTTTTTTTTTTTAATTTTACTTAATTAATTAATTTAGAATATTTCTCCATGTTTACAAGATTAGTGTTTCTTCCCTCCCTTCTCCCCATCCCCATCCCATAGCCATGTGCAATTCCACTGAGCTTTACATGTGACAAAAGGGATTCTAAGTGGAAAAGGTAAGGAGGGAGCATATTCCTGATAATGGAAACAGTTTAGGGAAAAGAACAGAGTAAAGAAGTGAAAAGTAATATGTGAGGGCTGGCACATGGGTTAATTTGGACTGAACATAGAGTAGATGAAGTAGATAATGTGTAATAAGTCTAGAAATATATGCTGGATCTATAATGTTAAAGACGCACATCAATTGATTAGAGGTTGGATTTGAAAAAGCTTTGAGTTATTTACAGTTCTTCTCTTTGAGTTGAAAATGACTAATATATCATGTTTCTAATGTAAATCTGGGCTACTTTTAGTTAATCAATGCCTGGATATTATTACATATCCTCTAGATCTCTAGATAGACACAAGGTGATATTTCTCATTCACAAAGACATCTGACATTGTTCAAGCTAATAAATGATTCACCTTTGATTCTATGATGCTTTGTAAAATTTGCCCTTTGAAAATACATGTCTCCTTGTTTTTTCTTTAATATATTCTGTTGGCCAGCATCACAATTATTATCTAAATATATGTGTAATATATATATATATGTATATAATATATATAAAGAGAAAGAGAAAATACACATGCATATGTGTGTAGATTTATGTATATGTGGAAGAGCTACATTTGTTAAATATTTTGATAGTTGCTAATCCCATTCTCTGATTTTTGGTGCTCTAGATTCAACAAAGTGTTTTGCATTTCATAGAGGCAGGAGGGGGTACCTGTAGCCACCTTAAAGTAGGAATGACAGGTAATCACTTATGAAAAGACCCTTTCAGTATGACTACTCAGCTAGGAAATGACTCTGTGCAAAGCATAAAGTTCTTTGGGCAAATTTAACTCATTTCTACTTTTCTCAGGGTGACAACCTATCTATTGTGAGTGTTAAAGTTTTGGTCACCTGTATTTGCTACAAGCGAGCTAGAAAAACCCAGCTAGAAAAAATAAGTAATGAGTAAATGGATTTAATCTCTTTGTTGCCTTTCATTGATATATCCTTAAGGCGATACCTTGAGTGGACAGAAGGTGTTATACATCTATATGTATAAATATATATATAAATGTTATATACGTATATAAAACATCTGTTCTATATGTAGAAATATAAGTATATGTGTGTAAATAT
The DNA here is from genome assembly GCF_016433145.1 of Gracilinanus agilis. NCBI lineage: Eukaryota > Metazoa > Chordata > Mammalia > Didelphimorphia > Didelphidae > Gracilinanus > Gracilinanus agilis. The sequence continues at coordinate 365,063,934 of NC_058132.1, forward strand.
ATATGTATATGGATTTATGCATATATTATGTAGGTAGTACCAAAATCTAAGAATCTTGAGGGAAAACACAATTTCCTGGGTGTCTAGTGTCTAGTTGGCACAAACTTAAAGATTCATAAATAGTTGCTGATAAATTTTTTAAATGATGAGTAGCAAAATATTTATGACTTCTAATGGATTATTAATTTTGTACAGTGAAAGATGTCCCTTGGCATGTGCTTCCTGTCTGAGGGATGGTCCATTCCCATTTCTGTACCATGTCAAAAGGCTTTAGTTGATAAGGAAAAGTAATACCATTGCATTTCAAACATACTTTCTTGAGTTCTTCATCTGTAAGTCTGTTTCCCTTTGCCCTGCCCTACTCCTAACCTCATGCCTGTTGACTTTTCTTCCTGAAGCAGTGATAGATTTCAGACTATGGGTAATTTAAATTATCACTAGGCTTGTCTGGAAGTCTGTAAAATAAATTGAGCAATTTTGCAATCTATAAGCTGCTACTCTACACTGGGCTGCTTTAGAGGGAGGTAGAGTTTTGTGTGTGTCAAAAGAAAAATTCTAATCAATTTTTAGCCATTCACTCTACAGCAGTATCTATAAATAGCAAACAGTGTTCACTCAACATTTAAAAGCATTAGAGAACTGATTTAGTGAGGGTACTCAAAATTCTTTCCAACTTGATTTTTTTAAAGTCATGTCCTTCTGGTTGTTGTTTCCATTCTTATATTCCATCTCTAACTGCCCTAAATTTGTATTAATTATAGAAAGCTAAGCAACTTGGCTGTGGGAGATTGTACCTAGCTGTTTCTGAAACATTTCACTCATGCCCAGAAAAGGAACGGAGTGGTCAAAATACAAATGATAGAACTCAACATATGTGCCGGTTAAAATTGCCATGAGATTTGCAAAGAAAACATAATAAATAAAAAGATAACAGTGAAAAAATGAAGTTTAGTGAAAATTCTGGCTCATGTCCTTCATATAAGCTCAGTATTTAAAAAAATGATTTTACTGTAGCTCTCAAAAGTGGAATTTATAACATTTCTATAGTATCATTATGGAATCTTAAGTTAAATATGCAATTTGTGTGGGGGTAGGAGTGGGGAAGGAGAAAGGAGAAAAGAAAATTATGGCAAAGCAAAGTAGGGAGACACTTGGTACAGACGGTGCTTGCTTAGGTTTAGAATAAATTTATCTTATATTTGGATAGAGTTTTCAGCATGATTTCTTTGCTGCATGTTGATGAAAATGTTTTAGATTATTGCTGAATTGTCATTAAAGCTGTATTTAGCCATTTTCTGCTATGGATGCCTCTGGTAGTCTGGTGAAACTATATGTCCCTTCTCAGAATAATATACTACACTTGATCCTAGCCAAAAGGGCAAAAAGCAAATCTCAGAATAACATAAACACATAAAATAAAATTCAAAGAATTACAAAGGAAATAAAGTGTTGAAATAAATTGTTCCCCAAATATATTTTTAAAAAGGCTATGGACCACAAGTTAAAATTCTCTAAAGATTTCTTTGAATTAAAGTGATTAATGAAGGAATTTAATGACAGAATCTTTGGACTACTCTTTCTCTTAAATTCCAATGGCATTCACAGTTTATTTTTTTTCCTTTCTATTTTAGCATAAAGTAAAGGATATTTATATTATATATGTCAATGTACCCCTTCCCCCAGTACCTCATGGCCTTCTCTTCGTACTATCTTGAGTCCTGGGCAGTATAAGTTTAGCTCAGTTTCTCTGCATTGATCCAACTAAATTTATATTCACACATAATATCATTGTGGGATGTTTGTTCTTATTTCAGTTATAGCTGGGGTTGGTGACAAAGGTTGCTATAAACTCTTCACAGCATCACTGCTAGGTTGTTTGAAAAACCTACCATGGATTCAATTCCTGAACTCTCAGTTGGTTCACTTTCCTGGGCTTTAGAATTCAAAAATTTCATATTCTCTGATCTCTTCAGCAAAATGGAGGAACAAATGAAAAGGCAAAGAATTGATGTCTTTTTTCATTTAGTCACTTATTGATCTCTGAGGGAGATGACCAAAAGCCATTTTCTTTACAGTATTGTCTCTAATCTGATGGCTTCAACAAAGGAATGAATCTAAAAGCAGAAATCCAACCAAAAAAAGGAAAAATTCAATGTATGCTTTTGGTAACTCCAACCCTCAAGTAGCTTATATTCCACATTGGATATGATTATAGATTAAAAGGAAGCTGGAATAGTGTTAGAGAAAAGAAGGTGAAAAAAGAGCAGAGTCAGAATTGGAGGCTGGAGACGAAAGAACAAATGGCTGGTTTGGACCCTTTCCTTAAAATGAATCTTCTGGATAGACCTGAACAACTGGGCAAAATGAACACAGTTTGAATATCCTATCATTGTGAAAAGACCAGTGATAAAGTGAACTTTCACAGTAAGGAGGAAGCTATGTTGTGAGTGTCAGCAGAGGAGCTTAGAACAGAATCAAGGGCAAAAGTCTTCCTTTATCTCTTTTAATTCTCCTGAGTGATAGGAGTAAGTTAAGTTTTGCAGGATTTCCAAGAAGCCATGTCTGGAGGCAGGGCTGCCAGTTGGACACTCGGAATCTTGGGAGATTCCTGATGCCATGCTAGGGCATGAGACCAATCATCAGTTGGGCTGTACCTTATATAAGGGAGAGAGAAACTCAACCCAGGGACTCAATCTTGAGCCATGGATCTGGTTGAGCTTTAGGATCTATTAATATCATTCAACAAATTACTACAGAAGATCTATCTATCTAATTGTCCTCAATCAAGCTGCAATCTAATCTGTCTATAGGCAGGCAGTGTCCATTAAAACAGGCCAGTGTGCCTGGCTCAGCCCAGCCTTCAACATTCTGAAGCTGTTGGATTATATACTTTGAGATAAGAATAGATTTCATTTAGGGATTCCTAAAACCCTCTGCCCTTCACCTCAACTTCCCTTGTTATTTGAATACCTCAGATAAAATCCTTATTATAAACTCAAATCAGCTACTGACCTTTTGTTGGTTGGTCTAACAACAAGGCAGCCTCAAAGTAGTTCTAGGGGAACTTGAAAGGACAGAGAGGTGTCCAGCTTTAGCCTCTGAAGCTGTGATTAATTACCATCCTTAATTTTAGCAGTCAGATGCATTATTGACTGTCATTCATATTTTAATAACACTGTTGATACCACGAAGCCAGTCTTCCTGAGGAACCATACTGAGATTGGTTGAGGGGATTCCATAGGAAGTCTAGTTGTATCAAATGACTTGCTTTTGAAACCAAAGAGAGGCTTAAAGCTCTGTTAACATCTGGGCTTTTGCTTTACTTCTCTGAGCAAATACATCATTTCTACTAAGTCTCTCAACATTCATAACATAGGCAAAAGGTGTTATTTATTAATGCATTTATTTAATTTAGAATATTTTTATCAATTGGGGAATGACTTATATTCTTTTAAATTTGACTCAGTTCTTTACATATTTGAGAAATGAGACCTTTATCAGAGAAATTCATCGTAATTTTCCCCCCAGTTTGTGTCTTTCCTTCTAATTTTGGTGGCTCTGGTTTCATCTGTTCACAAATGTTTTAATTTAATATAATCAAAATTATTCATTTTACATCTTGTAATGTACTCTATCTCTTGTTTGGTCCTAAATTCTTCACTTCTTCATAGATCTTAAAGGTAAACTATTCTAAGTTCTCCTATTTTACTTACAATATCACTCTTTATGTTTAAACCATATACCAATTTCGACCACATATAACTGTATACGGTGTGATATATTGATCTAAATCTGATTTTTTCCATATTATTTTCCAATTTTTTTCCAGCAGTTTTCGTCAAATAATGAGATCTCATGCCAAAAACTGGGATTTAGCAAATATTAGGTTGCTGAGGTCATTTACCCCAAGTCTATTCTATTGATTCATCCCTCCATGTCTTATCTAGCACGAGATTGTTTTAATGATTACTGCTTTAGAGTATAGTTTAAGACTTTGTACCACTAGGCCACCTTTAACTGTCTATTTCTTCCTTAAGCTCTTTAAGTTTCTTCTTTAAAAATATGTCATTTGGTGCATACATGTAAAGTACTGGTATTACTTCATTTTCTAAACTACCTTTTATCAAGATGTTCCTTATTTCTTCCTTATTTCTTTTACCAATTCGATTTTTGCTTTAGCTTTCTCTGCAATCATGATTTCTAGGCCGTCTTTTTTTTTTTTTTTTTTTTTTGGTTTCAGTTTCAGCCCAATAGATTCTGTTCCAGCCTCTTATCTTTACTCTGTCTGTATCTACCTGCCTCAAATGGCTTTCTTATAAACAACATATGGTAGGTTTTTGATTTTTAATCTACTCTGTTATCAACTTCTATTTTATGGATGAGTTCAGCCTATTTAGATTCTCAGTTATGATTACCGTCTGTGTGTTCCTCTCCATATTGATTTCCAATTTTTATGCTGCCCTTTCTGCTTCCACTCTTTCCCTCCACACCAGTGTTTTGCTTTTAATCACTTTCCCCTTTTCCCCTCCTTTATATTACTCACCTTCCCTCTACCACCCTTCTTTAAAGGGTTTTTAATAACCCCTCTATTTCTCCCTCCCTAATACCTCCTCTCTTATTCCTCTTCTACTTCTTTATAGGGTAAGCCAATGAATCTGGCTGTTCTTTCCTTTCTGCATCAATTTCAATGAGAGTAAAATTTAAGATTTACCCATCACTATCCTCATCCTCCCCACCACTATAAGAGTTCCACTCCTCTGCTCCTTTATTTGAAATAATTTCCCTGTTTTACTTCTTTCTTCCCATTTCTCTTTATACAATCCTCTTTTTCAACTCTAGATTTTTTTTTGCATATCATCCTAAACGCTCAATATCACACCCTCTGTCTATGTATACTTCTTCTAACTACTATGGTAATGATAAAAAAAAATTGAGTTATAAATATCATCTTTCTAAATCAGAATATAAACAATTTAACCTTATTGAGATCCTTATTTTTTTTCTTTTTTCTTTACTTTTTCATCACTTTTTTGAATGTTGTATTTGGACCTTATATTTTCCATTTATATCTGGGTATTTTCATCAGGAATTCTTGGAAATCTTCTATTTTATTATATGACTGTATTTTCCACTGAAAGAATATAGCTAGTTTTGATGAATAGGTGATTATTGATTGTAAACCCAATTCCCTTATCTTCTGGAATATCATCTTGCAAGCATAACAGTTCTTCAATATAGAAGTTAACAGATTCCATATAATTCTGACTGTGACTCCATGATATTTGCATTGTTTCTTTCTTTCTGCTTGCTTACAGTATTTTCTCCTTAGTCTGGGAGCTCTTAAAGATGGCTATAATTCCTAGGAGTTTTCATTTGGGGATTAGTCATAGGGGGTGATTTGTGGATTCTTTCGATTTCTATTTTACCCCGCTGTTCAAGAAAGTTAGTTGTAATGTAGAGGAGATGGCAGCATGGAATTCCTGCAAAATACAGGGTCAAACCTCACCTAGAATTCCAGGGGACTCCCCCCCCCTTGGAGAACTTTGGGTGAGGAGACAGTTGAGTGGTAGTTTAACAGTTGCTTTCTGGGGGTTAAGGTGAGCAGATCTTGCTGCTTCCTGCTCCTGACTTGGGGGTTCACCAGAGGGGCCATTGTGGCAAAAGCCATCTTGGTTTCTACTCAGGAGTTAGCCTGTGTAGTAGGATTAGACCTTACCAACATCAACATAACAATTATTTCATAATATAGAAATTAGAAATATTTACTATTAACCAAGATAGTAAGTTTAGCTAAGTGCCTGCCACTCCCTCCTGGGGGGGGAGGGGAAGCTTCAACCTGACAGTTCAGGGCTTCCCATTCTTATCCAAATCCTCAGCCTGTCTCCATTTTCCAACTGAAATCAACTGCTTGGGGGAAGGGGTTTGAGAGCCAGGAGTGTCTAACCCCCTCCCTTCTCACTCAAGCCTGTCAGTGTGAGAGGAGAGTGTTTTAGAGATTACTGGCCCTGGCCTAATTATCAGCTTCCCCAATATTTCTGTTATTACCAACATAACACAGGGCAGTTTTTTTTAATAACTTCTTATAATATGATGTCTAGTCGTTTTTTATCATGACTTTCAGGTAATCCAATACTTCTTAAATTGTCTCTCTGGATCTATTTTATGTGTCATCTTTTTCAATCAGATATTTCATATTTACTTCAATTTTAAAAATTCTTTTAATTCTGTTTTTAGGTAACTATTTTCTTTGTTGGATTTCTGCCTCTTTTTTCAGCTGACCAATTTTACTTTTTAAATTGTTTTTTCCCTTTAGTATTACTTTCATTTCCCCCCATTTTTATTCAGCCTGTGTTGGCATCATGACTGGGAGCTATGATCTTCCACTTGGTCTTTCTCAGGTATGCAGGACCTAATCTCTTCTTTCCTTCCTTCTTCTTATCTCATTCTTTGCCTCCAGCCACTAGTCTCCCTAGCAGGCTAATTTTCTCTCTTCCACAGCTACAATGGCCCTCAAATCTAATCACTCATCATTATGTTTCCCACACATGGTTGATAACACATGAGGCCTAGAAAGGGATATAGTCACACGTCTTCTAGACAGGGACACAGCCACAAACCTGTTTTATTTGATTTTTCAATTCATTTTTTAGTTCTTCCATAGCTTCAGATCAATTCCCATTTTTCTTTGAAATTTTGCACACAGTTACTTGGATCACACTATCCCCTATTTTCTCTGTGCCTTGCTCTTTGTTGCCATAGAAATTTTCTGTTTGCTCATTTTCCCAGGATGATTCTCTCTCTCTCTCTCTCTCTCTCTCTCTCTCTCTATCTATCTCTCTCTCTCTCTCCCTCTTTTTTGGCCTGTGATCTGGGAGTTCTGAAAGCTGATGTTTCTGTCTCCTTTGCACTCTAAGATAATTTGCCTGATGGCTAAGGGTTCAACACAGTACAGCTTGAAAGGATCAAGTACTATGGACTTCTGGGACTCACTGAGTATTGGTGCCAGGGCCTAAGATTTCAAGAAGTACGTTTTGAGCGTGAGGTGCTTTTTTTTAAATTTAAACATTTATTAATATCCATTTTTAACATGGTTACATAATTCGTACTCCTATATAATTTTTCTAATCTAATTTTTCTAGGAATTCATTCACCTCTCTTACCTCTTTGTTATTTATTTTTTGGTTTGATTTATCTAGATCTGAAAGAGGAATATTTAGATATCCCACTATTATGGTTTTACTATCTATTTCCTTCTTGAGCTCTGCCAGTTTCTCCTTTATGAATTTGGATGCTATGCCACTTGGCGCATACATATTGAGCAGTGTTATTTCCTCATTGTTTATACTGCATTTTATCAGGATGTAATGACCTTCCCTGTCTTTTTTAATCATATCTATTTTTTTTAGCAATTCAACCAGATGTTTAATACAAAAAGTCAGTCTTACATGCACTAAGTATAACCCCTTATGTTCAATTTTAGTTTTCTAGAGCCATGAATACTCTCTTTTTTAAAAATTTTTTTAGCACAATAGTATTCCATCACCAGCATATACCACATTTTGTTCAGCCATTCCCCAATTGAAGGACATACCCTCCTTTTCCAGTTTTTTGCCAACACAAAAAGCCCAGCTATAAATATTTTCATACAAATCTGTTTATCTATGTTCTCTTTGGGGTACAAACCCAACAAGGGTATGGCTGGATCAAAGGGCAGGCATTCTTTTATAGCCCTTTGAGCATGATTCCAAATTGCCAGCCAGAATGGTTGGATCAGATCACAACTCAAACAGCATTGCATTAATGTCCCAGTTTTGCCACATCCCTTCCAACATTCATTACTCTCCCCTTCTTTCATTTTAGCTAATCTGCTAGGTATGAGGTGATACCTCAGAGTTGTTTTGATTGGCATTTCTCTAATTATTAGAGATTTAGAACACTTTCTCATTTGCTTATTGATACTTTTGATTTCTTTGCCTGAAAATTGCCTATTCATGTCTCTTGCCCATTTATCAATTGGGGAATGGCTTGATTTTTTATACAATTG
>NC_058132.1:365072285-365090178 GCF_016433145.1 Gracilinanus agilis
ATTTTCTCTAACTCTTGCTTGGTTTTAAAGTCTTTCCTTTCCCAGAGATCTGACAAGTATACTATTCTGTGTTCACTTAACTTATTTATAGTTTCCCTCTTTATATTCAAGTCGTCCACCCATTCTGAATTTATCTTGGTGTAGGGTGTGAGATGTTGATCTAAACCTAATCTCTCCCATATTGTTTTCTAAATTTCCCAGCAGTTTTTGTCAAATAGTGGATTCATGTCCCAAACATTGGGCTCTTTGGGTTTATCATACACTGTCTTGCTGATGTCATTTACCCCAAGTCTATTGCACTGATCCTCCTCTCTGTCTCTTAGCTAGTACCATATTGTTTTGATGACTGCTGCTTTATAGTACAGTTTCATATCTGGTACTGCTAGGCCCCCTTCCTTCACATTTTTTTCATTATTTCCCTTGATATTCTTGATGTTTTGTTATTCCAAATGAAATTTGTTACAGTTTTTTTCTAATTCGGTAAATAAGTTTTTTGGTAGTTTGATAGGTATGGCGCTAAATAGGTAAATTAATTTGGGTAGAATGGTCATTTTTATTATGTTAGCTCGTCCTACCCATGAGCAATCAATGGCTTTCCAATTGTTTAGATCCAGTTTTATTTGTTTGGAAAGTGTTTTGTAGTTGTTTTCATATAATTTCTGTGTTTGTTTTGGCAGATAGATTCCTAAGAATTTTATATTGTCTAGGGTGATTTTAAGTGGTATTTCTCTTTCTACTTCTTGCTGCTCTAATGTGTTGGAGATGTATAGAAATGCTGATGATTTATGTGCATTTATTTTGTATACTGCATCTTTGCTAAAGTTGTTGATTGTTTCTACAAGCTTCTTGGTTGATTCTCTAGGATTTTTTAAGTATACCATCATATCATCTGCAAAGAGTGATAGCTTAGTCTCCTCATTGCCTATTTTGATACCTTCAGTTTCTTTTTCTTCACTAATTGCTACTGCTAGTGTTTCTAGTACTATGTTGAATAATAGAGGTGACAATGGGCATCCTTGTTTTACTCCTGATCTTATTTGGAAGACTTCTAATTTATCCCCATTGCATATGATTCTTGTTGATGGTTTTAGGTATATACTGTTTATTATTTTTAGGAAAGGTCCTTCAATTTCTATACTTTTCAGTGTTTTCAATAGGAATGGGTGCTGTATTTTGTCAAAGGCTTTTTCAGCATCTATTGAGACAATCATGTGATTTTTGTTTGTTAGCTTGTTGATATGGTCAATTATGTGGATGGTTTTCCTAATGTTGAACCATCCTTGCATTCCTGGTATAAATCCCACCTGATCATGGTAGATGATCTTTTTAATTACTTGCTGGAGTCTCTTTGCTTGTATTCTATTTAAGATTTTTGCATCTATGTTCATTAGGGGGATTGGTCTGTAGTTTTCTTTCTCTGTTTTTTGATCTCCCTGGCTTTGGAATCAGTACCAGATTTGTGTCATAAAAGGAATTTGGTAGGACTCCTTTGTTTATCATATCAAATAATTGGTATAGTATTGGGATTAGTTGCTCTTTGAATGTCTGATAGAATTCACTTGTGAATCCATCAGACCTTGGCGATTTTTTCTTAGGGAGTTCTTTGATGGCTTGTTCAATTTCTTTTTCTGATATGGGATTATTTAGGTATTCTATTTCTTCTGCTGTTAATCTAGGCAGTTTATATTTTTGTAAATATTCATCCATATCTCCTAAATTGTTATATTTATTGCCATATAATTGGGCAAAATAGTTTTTAATGATTGCCTTAATTTCCCCTTCATTAGAGGTAAGGTCTCCCTTTTCATCTTTGATACTGTCAATTTGGTTTTCTTCTTTCCCTTTTTTTATTAGATTGACTAGTACTTTGTCTATTTTATCTGTTTTTTCAAAGTACCAGCTTCTAGTCTTATTTATTAATTCAATAGTTCTTTTACTTTTGATTTTTATTAATTTCGCCCTTGATTTTTAGTATTTCTAACTTAGTTTTCATTTGGGGATTTTTAATTTGCTCGCTTTCTAATTTTTTGAGTTGCATGCAAAATTCATTAATCTCTGCCCTCCTTAATTTGTTAATATATGAGCTCAAGAATATAAATTTCCCCCTGAGTACTGCCTTGGCCGTATCCCACAGAGTTTGGTAAGATGTCTCATCATTGTCATTCTCTTCAATGAAATTGTTGATTGTTTCTATGATTTCTTCTGTGACAAATTGGTTTTGGAGAATCATATTTTTTAATTTCCAATTAGTTTTTGATTTGCCTGTCCAGGTGCCCTTACTAATTATTATTTTTATTGCATTATTTTCTGAGAGGGTTACATTTATTATTTCTGCTCTTTTGCATTTGTTTGCAATGATTCTGTGCTCTATATAACAATGTCAATCTTTGTAAATGTACCATGTGCAGCTGAAAAGAAGGTGTATTCCTTTTTGTCCCTATATATTTTTCTCCACATATCCATTAAATCTAATTTTTCTAGGACTTCAATCACTTCCTCTCTTACCTCTTTGTTATTTATTTTTTGGTTTGATTTATCTAGATCTGAAAGAGGAATATTTAGATCTCCCACTATTATGGTTTTACTATCTATTTCCTTCTTGAGCTCTGCCAGTTTCTTCTTTATGAATTTGGGTGCTATGCCACTTGGTGCATACATATTGAGCAGTGTTATTTCCTCATTGTTTATACTGCCTTTAAGCAGGATGTAATGACCTTCCCTGTCTTTTTTAATTATATCTATTTTTTTTTTTGGCCTGGATTTTCTCTGTGTAAAAGTTGTTGAGTGTTAAAGATTTCTTTTTCTTGTTGTTAATCTTTCTCTTCTGAGGTTCCTGATTCTGGGTAGCCATAGTTAGCCCAGCAGCTTCTCAGCTTTATCCTCACACTCAGAGTCTGTCTGCGGTCTTTTGGGTCCTGAGGTCTGAGGTCTGGTTTTTCTCAAGGTCAAGCCCCCTGGTTGACCCCCTTGCTTGGTCCTCTGCTGGAGGCTTCTTTACCAGTCTCAGGGCGCTGCTTCCAAAGTCGTACACCAATCTGCACTTCTTCCCCACTCAGGGTTTCAGAGCCTTCGCTGGACCCTGTGTCTGCCTCCACCTGTGCCTCCTCCCGCACCTGTGCTCTGTGTCTGAGCTCAAAGTCCATGTGCGTTCTTTAGCTTTTTGGAGTCCTAAATCTTGCTGCTCTCAGGAACAGGCCCTGGAGCTGCCAATGACTCAATGGGTGCCCCAAACTTGCTCTATTTCTTTTGACCTGGCTTTGGCACTATAGGTGGTGTGTGTGGAGGGGGTGGGGGGGTTGCTCAGCCCAAGATTTAGTGAGAGCTGTTTCTCCCCTTTATAGCATGGAAATATCCTGATTCCACGTACCTTCCACACTGCACCCTATTGTGGGGTCCCTCCATTCCTCTGGACTTGTTTTTATGTCTCCTTGAGGAGTCCTGTATGTTTTGGTCAGGAGAGGTTAAGAGCTGCTTTTTACTCTGCCCCCATCTTAACCATGAACCCGTGAAGTATTTTTTGTTAACTTAGGCAATATTTCAGGATCCTAAAGTTGGCCTATGTCCAGGTTCAGAACCTGGGGCAGTTGATGGGAGGGGTGGTGGGCCAGCATACCTCTATTTGTGTCTTCTTCCGTATTTTGTCAGTTCTACTTTTTTTGAGGTGTTATTTTCTTCTTCCATAATTTTCATTTCTTTTCTTCATTTTTCCTTTGTGTCTTCTTACTTCTTTTTTTTGATTTTTGAAAAAAAAATTTGAGCTCTTCCAGAATCTGAAAAAAATTCTCATTTTCTTCTTTTAAGTTTTGTATGTTTATGCTTTGATCTCATTTCCCTTTCTGAGTTTGTGTTTTGTGTCACCTTGCCTCCATAATTATTTTCTTTGGTTAGATCCTTTGAATATTTGCTTATTTTCTAAGTTATTTTTTAAGTCTTATTTTTATCTTAAAATTTCACTCTGTTGCCAGAGTGGGGGGGTACTCTTGAATTTTAGTATTTTCTAGTGGTACTTTCAAATAGTTCATGGTATCTGCAACTTTCAATTCTTCCAAGGTGGTATGGTGACCTATGGACTGCTGCCATCCATGACTGATTGAGTCTCCCTCAGGGTATACTATCGGTTTGCAAATTTAGGCACTTTGTCAGGACTTAGGGCTTCATCTCAAACCTCATGGCAGACTTCCATCAGCCAGTGTTAAAGAAAAGAGGGATATAAACCCTGGTGCTGTCTCTCTGGGCTGAAAGACTCTATTCTCTAAGCCTGCCAAGCTGGCTTAAGATCCTCTGGTGATAGATGGATCTAGGCTAAGTGAGAGATGGGGTTGCCTGAAAGATCACCAAATGTGCTAGTAATCCCAGGGCTTATGAAGTTCAGTTTAGCCACACCTATACCTCTTTAGCAGTGCCCAAGCCAAAGTATTAAGTGAGGGGTTGTATGATGATCAACAACTCCCTGACTTGGTGTTGGGTTTGATGATAAAGGGTTGATTTGGGCTGGTATTGATTTATTAAATGAATAACACTAATAATATGACTATGGTATGATAAATCCCTTTCCCTATAGCTGTAGATGTCACTAATCAGGAAAGGAGCACAAATCTTCAGCTGGATTAAATTTTAACTGGATTTATTGCTTATTTTAAGGGTTAGGAGCAAGGAATCAGGATAGAGGTTTGGGGGATGCTATACTATGGCTAATTAAGTTAAGGTAATCTAAATCTGTAAGTAATGGGTTGATGTCAGGCTGGAGATTCTTCTCCCTCACACAATCCCCAGTCTGATCCAGCCATAGTACAAACCAAAGGACAGGGAAGGATAATGATGTTCTTCTTAGCAGCTTGATGTTAATCTCTCTCAGCTCTATTAGTATCAGGGAAATGAACTTCCTATGGCACTCAGGTATGGATGCTGGAGTTGCAGGTCTATAGCCTACCCTCCCATATACCTCCCTCCTCCCAGAATTCCCTTCTCCAAAATGAGACCTTGGGTGGTATAGTCCAAGGGTATTTATAGAGCTGGTTCCAACTGTCTCTTTGCCCTGGCTCATGCCACCTGGATAAATTCTAAGTTCTTTAATCTACCATCTTGTCATTCAAGTTGTTTACCATCCTGTCCCTGAAGTTCCTTATTACACCAGGCACACTGAAGGTCTGTGATGGAGCTCAGATCTTTGAGTATTGGACATGGAGGTTCTTTGCAATTTGTTTAACCAAAGTTTCCTGGTCTTGCTTCTGGCATGTGTACTGATTCAGAACATTGATCAGTGGGGAGGGAGAGACTTTGCTGTTGATCTTTGCTGTTGGTATGTTCTTGCTGTAGACTCTGCTTTCCTTTCAACATTGAAAGAGAACTCCTCTCCCTATGTGCCAAGTTGTTTCTACAGGAAAATTTCTCATTCTATCCCTTCATTAGTTCTGATATTCTAGCATTCATTTTGAAGCTTTATTTAAATTCTATTTGGAGAGTTTTCAGAGAAATTTGGGTGCTCCTTACTCTACTCTGCTGTCTTTATTTTTCATCAGAGTAATACAATTTGTGATTAAATATTAGCCATCCATATTAGACTTGTTTTCTCTCTGTTGTTTGATTTTGTTTAGTATGCTGGTTACATCAAATCAAAGATACAAAGAAGGACAGGGTTGGGAGGTGAAGAATCCAGGTGAGTAACCCCTAATTCCTGTTCATTTAGTGTTTATGATCTGAGATGCTTACTGTCAATTTTGGTTGAACTTAAAATATCTAATCTGTTTCTGTTGGCCATGGAGAAAAAAAAGTGTGTGTGCGTGTGTGTGTGTGCACTTATGTATACCTTTAGTGAAGATGATAAATAAGGAAATGTAACTTAGTTTCATTAATGTCAGGGTTGGGAAATTCTTCTTTCACTGTAGGATTTGTAGTTTAGATTTCCAAATCAACTGGTAAGGGATTTCATTTAGGGATCATGGATCTAAATTGAATCTAATCTAATAAGACATGGAATTACTTAAATTCACATAAATTAAATAAGCAGTAATTGTGGGATTTGAACAAAAATCTTCTGACTTCAAATCTGCTTCTCTCTACCCATTAGAGAATGAAGAAGATTGTTTCCACTGAAATTATTAATGTCCTTGATATTCTTTAATAAGAGAACTACAACAGACATTAAAGACAACTAGTCCAAATGTCTCCTTTTACATATCAAGAAAAATAAATTCTAATGGGCAAATGACTTTTCCAAGATTATATTGCTACTCAATAGCAGATCCAGGATTCAATTCCAATTCCAATGTTTGTTCTACTATAGAAGAGCTGTGTCTCACTGATTCGGGTACCTTGTGCCAAGGCCAGAAACACTGTAAGACTGACTTCAATTGAGATCAATAATTATGATATTTTCTCTTTTTAATTCTGTTAACTTTTTTTCCATTTTGCATAGTAGGAGGTATTTTGTTCATTTGGAAAAAAAGAATATAATTGATCTGACAATGAACTCTATGATGGTCATCTGTGTTCCAATCTAGGTATAGAAAGTTATATCACAAGAAATCTGGACCCTACCTGGGTCCCTAATCCTCTTTTATCTCTAGAGGCAACAGCTTATCAAAACTCTCTAATCAGACATAAAAGGATGTGGTTCTCCATAAATAGAGGAAATGACAATGTCCTCTACTTAAAATTCTGGTAGTGGAAGAAAATAGACTAAGATTATAGATTAGAAAAGAAACAATCCTTAATATTTCCAAAATCCATCCCTTCATTTAAAAAAAATGAGCCAATTTATTTAACCAAAGTCACATAACTAGGCATCTGAGGTTATATTTCATCTTTTCTCTGACTGCAAGTCCCATGCTCTTTCCACTACACCACAATTCCACTCACACTGAGGCTACTATGGGAATTTTGGGGGATTTTTTTATTCATGAGATTAAAAATTGCCCTTTTCCCTGTTCTTTCTGGCCAAATGTTCCTACCCATGTCCAAGTAAAGAAAAGAACATGTATTGATTTAAATGTTCAACAGTGTGCTGTACAGCAGCTCCATGTAGTTATAATTATTGTCAGGGTACCAAACCATTGACATAAGCAGCAATGTGTGTAGCTCATATGTTATTGCCAACAAACTTATGATGATAGGAAATGTTCTTCACTTTGGAATCCTCGTGTACTTGATGATGGATATGATAGAGACAGAGACAGTACTCAGACAAAACAATGGTATTCTCAATAAGAGGAGTGACCAGCATAGAACATGTATGAAAAGAACATCTCATGTTAGGTCCTAACTTGTCATAGTGATTGTATGCAGCTATGTCCATATGCTTCCTCTGGCTTCCTTTCTTATTGCCTCCAACATAATAATTCTGCAAAATATAGCATTCTATTGGCTAATTTTCTTAAAATATAGGAAATAGAACTGTTAAAAATATTGAATAAGTCCTCCTACCCTCATGAACAAGCTATCCCCCAGGCTATATATGGGGGTGTTTATGAATCTAAGAAGGACAACACAAACAGCAAAGGACAGATGGGGTTCTGTGACAGATGGGAGTGAGTTTGATGTCTTGTTTTGATGAGGACTTCTAGGGGATGTGGAGGTCCTTTCCCTTTGGGAAAATGATCTAGAAACTGATCTTCTTATTGTTTTCTTGTATATTGGTATGAAGCAGAGAAATTTTCCAAAGGGGACCCAAACTAACATGACAAGAGTTTACTAGAGTGTTAGTTTGAGCGATAAAGATGTTATGAATGGAATTACTCATCCATTACCAGGATGGTCTTGACAGGAGGGATGCTTCAATATTAGTGTTACACATAAAAAATTTTTTTGTTCTTCATTCTTTATATTCCATATGTCCAGTGAGATGGTAATGCAAACAAATAGTGCAACACAGAGGCAACTTTTTCTATATACAAAAATATTCTGTTTCTCTAAGCCAACAGCCTCACTTTTGTGTAGAGACACCCCAAATTATATTCTTTATCATTGTCCCCATACCTTTTCTCTCCTCTCAATTCAATATTGGTGTTAAAAACATCATCATTTTTCTATTCAGCCATGCTCATGATCTCAGTGCCATCACTGAATCATCTCTCTTTCTCACTTATAAAAAATCACTTGTTAATTTTGGCAATTCTCCACCATATCTCTCCCATCTGTCCCCTTTATTTCTATTACCACTGATACCTCCTTTATTGAAGACTTCAGCATCTCTCTGTGGATACTTATTTTCTCTTTCTTTTGGGTTCTGAACACTGCTTTTAAAAGTTTCCAACAAAACAGAGTAACCAAAGGTCAACAGATCACCTTACACTTGACAAAAGTGGACTACAGAAGTTTACCAAAAATAACTTTAATGTAAGAAGTGTGAAAGACCTCACATAGTAAACATATAATCAGAGAAGAAATATAATATAGTGGACAGGGGTCAG
Source organism: Gracilinanus agilis (assembly GCF_016433145.1). Classification (NCBI taxonomy): domain Eukaryota; kingdom Metazoa; phylum Chordata; class Mammalia; order Didelphimorphia; family Didelphidae; genus Gracilinanus; species Gracilinanus agilis. The sequence goes on from NC_058132.1 coordinate 365,080,694, forward strand.
CCTAGATTCAAACCTTGTGTTGGACACATAATAACTATGTGAACATAGATAAATTAATTTATCTTAGCACCCAAGCAAATCAATAAGGCAACATTAGAAATTACACATTTTCGAATGTGGATTGAGTTTCAGACTAGGAAGCTTCAAATGGACCATGGATGTAGAGATGGAAAGATCCTCAGAAGCTCCCTAATCAACTTTCTCATGTTACAGATGAGGGAAGTGAGTTCAGGGCATTTAAGTTACTTCCCCAACGTTACAGATTGTGAGAAATAAGCATTTGATTTCATGTTCTCTAACTCCAGTTAGTGTTTTTTCCATTGTGTTATGTTGCCTCCAGAATATTGAGGACACTTTAAGGCATGGCTTATCTGCCAACAAAATTACAAGTCCAGAACTGTCCTTTACACTTGAAAAAAAATAGCATGATCATGTAAGGAGATATGCCTACAATATATCAATAGCAACTTCAATTTGAATGTTATAATGATGCCAATAGAATTCCAAAGACCTAGGAGAAGGTATCCTAGTTATTGAGTAGACCTGATTTTGAGAGCTTATGGGAGAGCATGACAAGCATAGGACAAAATGAAGCACCTTAAATGGGTTATAATTTGAACCAGGGATTAGCAAACAATGACCTATGAGCCATATCTGGTCTGCCCTCTGTTTTTGTATTATATGCAAGCAAAGAATTGCTTTGTACATTTAAAAATAGTTTTATTCAAAATTGTTGAGTTAGGAAAATAGGCAGTGAGCCATAATTTGCTGACCCCTGGTTTACACCATTGAAGAGAATACTCATACTGATGCCATCAGAGATGTATTGAAGTATTTAAATATACATGCCACTCATCATTCTACTTTGTCAAGATCTTTTTTGTTACTGACCTTTTCATTCATTGGGCTAAGTATCTCTTTCAGCCCTATGTAACTTTTATATTGACAATCATGACATCTTTGTCTTTACCTAAGTTATTTTCAAAAATATAAATAATATTAAAATGCCAAGGACATATGTTCTATTAGAAGTTCTATTAGATGCTCCCATTCAGGCAGCCAGGAAGGCAAAGATATTTGTCATGTTTCCTTTGTTCCAAGCATTTTGCTAAAGAACTGTAGATAAAAACATACAAACAAAAGGATAGTTCCTGCCTCAAGGAACTAATATTCTAATTGGGAAAAGCAACACATAAAGGGAATTGAAATACCAGGTGCATAGCTTTCTTGCAAATATTTGTTTGTTGTTTCCCCCATTTAATTGTAAACTCTTTCATGGTAAGAACTGTTTTTTTCCCCTCTTTTTATCTCCTAAGCACTTAGCACAGTGCCTGGAACATAGCAGGCACTTAATAAATTTTTATTAATTTAACTGAATGAAAACAAAGGAGAGAAGAAAGTGATGAAATGATAAAATGGGATATCTTTGTGGGACTTTGTGCAAAAATCAGGAAGTCAGAAGCATAGCAAGGAGGGAAATGAAAGATGGCTAGCTTGGACCCGTCTCTAAAACACAGGTCATAGAAGCAACTTAACAGTGGGATGAGAGAGTCAGAGGAGGGAATGTTTTGAGTAAGGAGGCCCCATATACTGAGAGAAGTTCCAGAGAAACAACAATTCAAGATCCCTCCTTGGGGATTGTTCATTAAATCAGTTCCAGATCCACATCAATGTACTAGATGTAGTTATTACCTTTGTGTCTTATCCATGAGAATAGTATATAAAAATTGTCAAATAATTTCTGGAAATCTAACCAGATGTTGAAAGCACTTTCTAGATTTCTCATTCTAACAAATATGATGAAAAAAAGTAAGGAAGATAGTAATCTGGAGGGATGTGTTCATGTCTTAAATTGCTTTATCTACATACATATGTTACCATAGCAGCACACAAGCTATCTAAGGATTTGGACAAACACTCTCCTGCCTCCTTTTTGAGTTTTTAGTATGTTTTGTGTTGATCAGGATTCCTAAATCTTTTTTTAACTGAATGTCTTAAAATATTATTATTGTATGAATTGCTTAGTTTATTTTATATCAAAATATTAAAGTCTTCCCTGAATTGAATTTTTTCTGAACTTATTCTCTTTATCATTTCTTATAGCAAAATATTGTTCCATGGGGGCAGCTGGGTAGCTCAGTGGATTGAGAGCCAGGCCTAGAGACAGGAGGTCCTAGGTTCAAATCCGGCCTCAGACACTTCCCAGCTGTGTGACCCTGGGCAAGTCACTTGACCCCCATTGCCTACCCTTACCACTCTTCCACCTATAAGTCAATACACAGAAGTTAAGGGTTTAAAATAAAAAAAAATAAAAAAGGTAAAAAAAAATTACAGATTTTACTTTCTTTCTCCATTTCTATTTTTTGGTTGGTCATGAATTCCATAGTTCTCACAGGTAATTTATTTTTTGCCCATATAACTTGTGTATTACCTTGCCTTTCTGGCCAGTTCATGTAACAACTTGGAGATTATCTTGGTGAAAATTTCATCGATATTGATCTTCAGATTTCCTTCCATTTTTGACTCTCCCTTTTTTAGGTATGCAGATTATATTTATATCATGGAATTAAGTTGTTGGGACCTTTTATTTTCACATTTTCTCAAACTGTATAATGTTTGAATTAATTATTATTTAAATATTTGATAGAATTCACTTATAAAATCATTTGGACATTTTTTTTTCTATTAGGAGTTCATTTATTGATTATTTATTTTTTCTAAGATTGGCTTATTAAAGTCTTTTGCTAACCTGACCAATTATTTTTGCATGTATTTATCAATTTTATTTAGATCATTAATTTTATTGGTATTGTTTGAGTGAAACAATATCCATTATTTAATTTTTTTCTTCTACATTTATTTTGAATTAACTCATTTTTACTTTTACACTGGTAACTGGTTTTCATCTTCACATTTTAATCATTATTTTTTCAGGAAACATCTGAAGAGAGTGCATTTACGAAGAATTAAGACATGAGAAATACTTTAATTCAACAGTAATGAATCTAAAAAAAATAGGATTTAGGGAAGATCAAGAAATTCCCTGGACATTTAAAAATTTGGAAACAATAAATGTAGAATTTTCTCATGAATATGTATCAACTAAACTTTCAGTAAGTATATTCTCCTGATTTTTTATTATATTAGAGCCCAATAATTTAACTTTATGTGAAAAACAAGACAAAAGGAATTTCTTTGATTAGTTCCTGGGGTACCACATGTCTCTCTCCAAACTTATTAACAATGTTGGTTCTCTATTTCAAACTCTCTTTAAAGAACTTTTGCCTTCCAGGATTTCTTGTTTCTTTTTCCTTATAAACACACCAGATTCATTAGCAGCATTTTATGGACACATAACATTCCATATTAAACATCACCTCTTGCCTCAACCACTAGAGTGTGAATTGTAGTAGGAAAAAATATTTTCTTTTAAAATTATAAACTGAAACTCTGTTGTATCATTTCAAAAGAACATTTTTTCACTTATTGAAGAATTTAGATTGAAAGTTAACCTAAAAGTAGAAACTGTTGTATAAATCTTAAAGTCATAGACAAAATACAATACCTCGAAATAGAAGGGAGGAGCAAGACTGAAATAAAAAACATTCTGGTGGAGTTGTGAACTGATCCAACCATTCTGGATGGCAATTTGGAACTATGACCAAAGGACTTTAAAAGACTATCTGCCTTTTGATGCAGTCATACCATTGCTGTTGGAGGGGATGTGGCAAAATTGGGACATTAATGCATTGTTGGTGGAGTTGTTAACTGATCCAACCATTCTGGCTGGCAATTTGGGACTCTGCCCAAAGAGTGATAAAAGAATGCCTGTCCTTTGATCCAGCCATACAATTGCTGGAATTGTACCCCAAAGAGATAATAGATAAACAGACTTGCACAAAAATATTTATAGCTGCGCTTTTTGTGGTGGCAAAAAAACTGGAAAATGAGGGTATGCCCTTCAATTGGGGAATGGCTGAACAAATGATGGAATACTATTGTGCTCAAAGGAATAATAAACTAGAGGAATTTCATGAGAACTGGAATGACCTCCAGGAATTGATTCAGAGTGAAAGGAGCAGCGCCAGAAGAACATTGTACACAGAGACTGATACACTGTGGTAAAATAGAATGTAATGGACCTCTGTACCAGCAGCAATGCAATGACCTAGGACGTTCTGAGGGGATTTATGGAAAAGATGCTACCCACATTCAGAGGAAGGACTGCAGGAGAGGAAACAAAGAAGAAAAACAAATGCTTGAACACTTGAGTTGGTGTGGACATGATTGGGGATGTAGACCTGAAAAGACCACACCCATGTAACTATCAATAATATGGAAATAAGTCTTGACTGACCACACATGTTAAAACCAATGGAAATGCGAGTTAGCTACAGAGGCGGTTGGGGGGATTGAGGGAGTGAAGGGTAAAGTAAAAACCTGAATTATATAACCATGGAAAATTTTTGTAAAAATAAAAATTTATAAAAAAAAAAGAGCACCTAGAGTTGACAGTCACTTTCCTAAATCAGGTCTGAGAATTGGAATTTTCCTCCAAACTACTCTCCCCAACATAAAAAAAAAACAACAACTGACTAATGAATTTTAAAATAATATTTATCATAATGACAACAAAACACACACTATAACTCATTTCTGAAAAACTGCCAAAATAAATTTAAAAAAAAACTTTAGAAGTCCCATTTTTCTTGTCAGGTTCTATGAGTGAAGGACTTCAATTATTTGTACATAGAGTATGTTTACATAATAATAATGAGCATTCCTTAATTTGTAAACATCAACCAAAAATATGCAAATAAAAAAAAGATATTACTTGAATAATTAATATTAGCTACTATATGAACTGAGTAGGAAGGAAAACTGAGGTTCTTAATATACCTCGTTACACATTGGTTATGGTTGAATGGGTGCAGAATATTTTCATTATTAAAATATACATATATATACACACACATATTCTTTAATTTGATTTAAATATTGTTTTTAGTAGGATGTTGATATAAGCTTTGCAGAGAGAGAGAGACCTAGAGAAATGTTCAAAGCTACATATAGCTCTGCTTCTACCACAGCTGTAGAGTCTCCAGGGCAGCTAGTTTCACCTTATCACACACATTCATTAGGTCTTTCAGCTGAAGTGCAGAATACTTCATATATTTGACTACCTTTAGACCTTGGATCACTTTTCAGCATAAGAAGATTATATACTTGTAGCAATGTATTTTCTGGGCTCATTTCCAAATGGCCTAAGTTTCAGAATCATAGGAACCAATTATACTCCTGAGAAGAAAAAAGAAATTCACTATATGAAGCTAATCCAAAGGACTCTTCTGAAGATATGCTACTCTATTAAACCCATTGAACATGTGCCTTCTGGCAAAATTTTTGGTCTGGTTGGTTTGAAACAGTTCCATTTGAAAATGGGTACAATTTCTGTAACATTTAGGCTTGTTCATAACATAAATTCTCATGGCATTCATTTAGAGTGAGCAGTTGGAGGCCAAGAATAGAAATGAATTGTCCAAAGTAGTGGAAGGACTGAGTTGTCACTCAGTCTCATCAGCCTTGATCCAATGTATCAGTGAGAAATCTAGAAAACACAATTATTAGCCATATTTCAACAAAGGAAGTGAAATAAACAAAGTGAAGAAAACAACAAGTAATAACAACAATGTAAATGGAAAGAACAGGGATACATCATAAAATATAAATAAATGTAACAAAATTAAAAAGATCAAGGGGGACTTGAAGAGATATGAGAAACCACCCTGAAATTTCCCTTTTTCCGAGCTAGGAGGTCCAATGATATTATATATTACATATATTTTGAGACTTTTCCAATTTATTTTATTATTATCAGCTGAAGTGATTTTTTTCTGATTTAAAAATTGCTGTTTGTTATAAAGGATAATTCTCTGTGAAGGCAAAAGTGAGAGATTCATGGGATAACTGTGATGATGTAAGAAACAGCAAATATCAATAACTTATTTTTTTAGAGAGAAAACGTTGTTGTTGGTACAAAGTAGTTGCATCTAGAAATCTACCTGAAAGATCTTGAAAAAGATTGCGTATACACATTTTGTATATTAAAAATATATATATTCTTTATTTATACTCTAATCAAGTTTAGAAGTTCTCTTGCCAAAACAATCAGTGAGAAGTCAATTGTTCTCTCACTTTCCAGATCTCACAAGAAGTACAAAAATTGTCTACGAGAAGCATGACCCTTTTCCTAACACTGAAGTTATTGAAAAAGAAGTCTTTTGGGGGCAGCTGGGTAGCTCAGTAGAGTGAGAGTCAGGCCTAGAGACAGGAGGTCCTAGGTTCAAACCCGGCCTCAGCCACTTCCCAGCTGTATGACCCTGGGCAAGTCACTTGACCCCCATTGCCCACCCTTACCAATCTTCCACCTATGAGACAATACACTGAAGTACAAGGGTTTAAAAAAAAAAAGAAAAAGAAATCTTTGTCTATCAAAAAATCAAGTAAAGAGCAGTGGTACTTTGCTTCATCACCATGCAATACTTCTCTGATTCCAGGGTGAAGTCATAAACTCCAAACACACTTTTTACGGAGGAAAATCAACTCAGAATTCCTCATTGTTCACATGGATGAACTACTTCAGGACTTCTCTGAGGTCTCCACAATATTCCAGGAAGCTTATTATTGGGAAACAAAACTCATTATCTTGCAACGTTGCCTTAGCTTTGGTGTGCCTCATCATTCTTCTCTACTCTTGTGATTGGAAGATGGTCATGAATCTAAATCCTTCTTTTAAGAAGGGAGCTGGGAAGAATATCTCATTTCAACTGCCTGAAGTACTTTGGGACTTCCCAGACTTATCCATGATGCCCCCATGTTAGGTCCTTTTTCCTAAGTACCTCACTTTTTGGTTGCCTTTTGTGTGTGTTTTTTTGCATTAAAATGTAAGTTCTTTGAGAGCTGAGACCTTCTCCTCTTCCTCCTCTTCCTTCTTATTCTTGTTCTTATCCTTCTCTTCTGCCTTCTCCTTTTCTCCTCTTGTTCTTGTTCTTCCTATTGTTGTTTTCATAGAGACTAACACATTACAGGGACTTAAAAAATGTTTGTTGACTTATTTGTCTGCTACCTGACTAAGAAGCCTGAATTACATGAATCCCATAATATGTGATGCTTTGGGGTCTGATGGAATTGGACTTGACGATCATCTAGATATTATGAAAGGAACAGCCTTTGTACCTTAATGATATCAGTTACTTTAATTATATCAAAGACTTCCTGCTGGATGGTTTCTAGTGAGCTACCAAAGAGGGAACACTGTGTGAGGAGAACATGCATGCAGTCTATTTAAATATGCATGATACGTTCCAACATACTGATATTGCTTACTGTGGTGGTAGCTGAGTTCTACCTCTATGCCTGGTGCCAACCGCTCAGCTCTGACTCTTGGAACACATCTCCCTTAAGGATTCAATGCCTAGAAAATGTTTAGGGGGGCATTTATAATTAAGGGAACAATAAACAAGGGCATGTGTTTGAGGAATTCAAGATTACTTTCACCCCACTCCTTTGATGAAAGCCTCTCCATTTGCCAATGAAACTTGTGATTTCACAACTGATTTGAGATCTAACAAACATAGTCAAGACATTTCTTGTTTAACATTTTTCTATTGGCATGTCATGCCTGGACCTCTTTGGACCAGACTAGGTGCCTTTATCTATTTGTGGTAGAAAACCACAAAGGTAGATGTAACAGGCAAAAGATAAAATGACTGAGGAAACAAAGGTTTGGTCTTCTGAGCATTGATTTATTAAGCAATGCTTGCTAATTGTCTAACAAATTGGAACCAAGACCTTTCCTCAGTTTAGGGGTAGAATCCGAATAGAAGGGGAAACAGATATTTACATACTAAAAACAATTAATCAAATAAGACTAACTAGCTAAAAGGAAACAATATAGAATTAGGTAATTTGATTTCTAATTTGATGAAAAGTTAGTAAATTTCCAAGTTGGTAGGGGAAAGTGAATAAGTGCAATTCCCTAAATTCAAGAAAAGAGGTATGAGTAAACAATAAAAGAAACAAGGAAGCAACAACTGATTGATCAATATAAAGCTAGTTTTCAGATAAGAATAGGTTGCTTGAGATGTACAATTATAGGAAAACTCTTTACATCAGTCTTAAGGTCTGACTGAATTTCTTATCAACATAACCTGGGTCCTTGGTTAAGGTTCTCTAAATAGCAAGTACAAATGGGCCAAATTTCTAAACCATGCAGGGTCAGGTTCAAACAATGCAATAGGTTTTTCTAAAAATTCTCACAACTAGATGGACTTGGCCCATAATTGAATAGAAAAAGAACTAAACCAGTTCATTAACTGTCATAAGATGAAGTCAGTGTGATTCACTTAATTCCCACAAATAACCATTTGCTATCCTAAATCCTTCAATTCCCTTACACAGATTAACAAAAGAAAGTTTCTGAACGCTGGACATCTTCCTAGATAAGTTGTAAAAGTTCTATCTGATATCCAATCAAGTTCTTCTAGGACTCTCCAGATTTTAAACCACAGCACAATCTCTTTACATATACTCATAGAATTATGTCAACTTGAGACTTAAAAAAAAAAAAAAAACTTTGTTTTTTAGGCTGATAAATTTCCGAGCTGCAAATGACTTATTTCTGTGCCCTCTTCATGCCATAACTTGAAACATTTCTTCTTAATGCATTATGATTTACCAGTTTCAGTAACCCAAAATTCAATGATAGAGAAAATATCTTCCCTCTGCAGTGTATATTTTGTCAGGATATGAATTGGGATTGGTACCTAATATATTTTTCACTTTATCAAAGAGAAAAGTAATGTTCCTCAAATTACCATTGAATAATAAGCTTTGCTTGGGTAAAGAAAATGTATTGAATTTTTAAGATGTATAAGAGGAGAAAAGCCATTGCTACTTGGTCAGGAAAAAGAAGATAGGATAATTTTGTAAAGTATAACTTACCATGAATGAACATTCAGAAACACATTAGTGCCACTGGAAAAACAAATATAATTTGTTGATGAATATTTAAAAGCTGCAACTTTTACTTATTCATTCAATCAATACTTTGATTTTCTATTTTTCAATTTTTTAATCTGTTCTTTGATTTTTAGAATTTCTCTTTAGGTGTTTCATTGTTTATAAGTATTTGGTTTCTCTTTTTTATTTGGGGTGGGGTTATATGTGCAATTGGTTGATGTGTTATCTTTAACTGATGAAATCATTTGTAGAATTGACTGCTAAGTCTAAGGATTGCTTTAGCTGCCTCTCAAAAATTTTGGCTTTTTTCTCATAATTTTTTTAATGAAATTGTTGATGGCGTCTATTTTTCATTGTTCTTACTTCTTTGTTGCATTAAACTGCCCAGTTAATATATTGCCTTCTTCCCTTTTTTCATTAGAGAAGGCATTATTTTATATATATATATATGCATATATATATAT
>NC_058132.1:365095178-365124156 GCF_016433145.1 Gracilinanus agilis
TAAATAAGTTAAGTGAACACAGAATAGTATACTTGTCAGATCTCTGGGAAAGGAAAGATTTTAAAACCAAGCAAGAGTTAGAGAAAATTACAAAATATAAAATAAATGGTTTTGATTATATTAAACTAAAAAGCTTTTGTACAAACAAAAACAATGCAGCCAAAATCAGAAGGGAAACAACAAATTGGGAAAAAATCTTTATAACAAAAAACTCTGACAGGGGTCTAATTACTCAAATATACAAGAAGTTAAATCAATTGTATAAAAAATCAAGCCATTCCTCAATTGATAAATGGGCAAGAGACATGAATAGGCAATTTTCAGATAAAGAAATCAAAAGTATCAATAAGCACATGAGAAAATGTTCTAAATCTCTAATAATTAGAGAAATGCAAATCAAAACAACTCTGAGGTATCACCTCACACCTAGCAGATTGGCTAAAATGAAAGAAGGGGAGAGTAATGAATGCTGGAGGGGATGTGGCAAAATTGGGACATTAATGCATTGCTGGTGGGGTTGTGAATTGATCCAACCATTCTGGCTAGCAATTTGGAACTATGCTCAAAGGGCTATGAAATAATGCCTGCCCTTTAATCCAGCCATACCCTTGTTGGGTTTGTACCCCAAAGAGATCATAGATAAACAGACTTGTAAGAAAATATTTATAGCTGTGCTTTTTGTGGTGGCAAAAAACTGGAAAATGAGGGTATGCCCTTCAATTGGGGAATGGCTGAACAAATTGTGGTATCTGTTGGTGATGGAATACTATTGCGCTCAAAGGAATAATAAACTGGAGGAATTCCATGTGAACTGGAAAGACCTCCAGGAATTGATGCAGAGTTAAAGGAGCAGAGCCAGAAGAACATTGTACACAGAGACCAATACACTGTGGTAAAATTGAATGTAATGGACTTCTGTACTAGCAGCAATGCAATGACCCAGGACAATTCTGAGGGATTTATGGACAAGACGCTACCCACATTCAGAGGAAGGACTGCAGGAGTGGAAACACAGAAGAAAAGCAGCTGCTTGAACACATGGGTTGAGACAGACATGATTGGGGATTTTAATTCGAAACTACCACACCAATGCAAGGATCAACAATTTGCAAATAGGTCTTGATCAATGCCACATGTTAAAACCAGGGGAAATGCGCATCGGCCAGGGGTGGGGGGAGGACGAGGGGTGAAGGGGAAAGTAGGAGCATGAATCATGTAACCATGTTAACTTTACTAAATAATGAATATTAATAAATGTTTAAAAAAATAAAAAAATAAATGCTCAACTATTAAAAAAAAAACCATGAAGAAAATCTAGTTGACACAGAACTGCCAGTTGCCTCCTGTTTCCATGTCTTCCATGAATTAGGAGTCCTCCTATATGAGTCTGGGTCTCCTTATTCAGATAATGCATAGCTTCAGGCCTCGTTTAGTTCCTATTTATTGGTTTGCTTAGGGATACCCCTGATCAGATCCCCACAGCCTGTATTTACAGATCTTTGTCTTTCTATGCTGACCTGGGCTTAAAATATGATTCACAGTGGTTTTGTTCTTATATTTCCCAATTGTGATTCAATTTGGTGCATTTTCTAAGTAGTTGGGAAATAGTTTTATTCAGAGATTTTATTTATACTTCTTCCTCCTAATCTGACATTTTGACTCTACCTATAAATCTACTTTTGAACTTAATCTTTTCTGTTAATATAGAGAGATAAAACATTAAAATACCTTTGATGCTTCAAAAGTCATTCTTCATAATTAACAAAATAAAATCCATAGAAAAAATATTTAATTATTTGAATGTTTTCATATTTTGATATTTAGATGAACATATTATCTCAATATAAGCGCTACTACCACAGGCACATGTTAGAGCCCATATTTGTACTTTCATCCTGTTTGACTCCTGTCATTTTCTGGATATGGAGGAGGCAACATGGAATGGTGGATTTGGAGTTAGATGTATTTTCCTCATGGCCTTTCTGTTTATAACAGGAATAATACTGGGCAAATCATTCAATCTCTCTATGCTTTAATTTCATGATCTTTGAATGGTAGAGGTTGAACTACATGAATTACTAAAATGTTTCTAACACTAAAGCTATAATCCAGTGTTCTTTATATAAATTCTCCTCAGGATCTTCATTTAAATTCTAGATGATTTTTTTCTGTAGATCTTGCTACATTCACTTGAAAAATGAAAGAAAGCAAACAGATAATATGTTAGCTATCCCTTGTTCTCATTACACTCACTTTCCTTAGAATATGTTTGTCTGATTGAATCATCTATGCCGTCCTTCCACAATACTTTCTGGTGATATGGTCCAGGCTACATCTGAATACCATATGGTACTCCCTTTTCTATTGTTCTTAACTTTTATTCATTTGAGACTATGACATGTATTCTATGACATACAGACATGCTATATTAGTTTAAAATATTGATATTAAAATATAGACTTTTGTTTTAGGGAGAAAGAGTTTTCATATTTTTTCTGGTTATAAAGGCATCTCTGTATTAGCTTAATATTCACCCTTTGTTTCTAAGGACAAAAATCTTTCTTCACAGATTTCCTAATACCAGTTTCCTCTGAGTTAAACTCTTTTCTTAGATTTCAGACATGTGACATCAGGTCACTGGAATGGCTTCTGATTTTAAGATTTATCAAATGAATATTACATGCAGTTATATGCCTTACATTAGTCATTGGCCCAATTGAATTTGAACTGCTCCAGGGCACAGACCTAAGCTCACTACATTGTAAATAATAGGAGCTTAATCATTTTAAATTCAGTTATTGTATTGAACTATGTCTCCTCTGATCTCTGATCCCACAAAGATATTTTTCTGGTTCACATTTTCTTGAATACTTTCCCATTTCCCTCATTCCTATTCTTTCTTCTTTTTCTGTTATTTAACTTTCTTTGGTAGCATAGTATTCATATACACCTTTCTAGACATCATTTTTTTGCTGGACAAATACTAGAATTTATATAATTTAATTATACTTTATGTATGTTGGCCTTGGACCAATAAAACTATCATAAGGATAAAGCAAATCGAGCATTTCAACATTCAATAATGTTGAATTAATAAACATTTGTCAAACTAAACAAATTCTCATCAATAACTTACTAAGTGTAAGTCAGTCAGCTAGGCACTGACACTAAAATTAATAAGGCACGTTCCCTGCCCACAGTGGCCTTGCAATCGAGTAGGAACACATAGATGCTACAGTATAATAATAGGTACAACTGCCCAGGAGAATGAATTTCACATCTAAATGATAAGATCAAAGAATTCTGCAGGATTGAGCATATGAATTTCTCCTTGATAAGATGGGTAGAATTTTAATAAAGAGAAATAATGTGCTGTAAGGAAAGAAGTAATCCAGTTTCAGGGAATAACTAAGCAAATGCATAGTGCTTAGAATTCATAGGGTATATTTGGTGATTTCATGCAGTCTAATTTCACTAGTCAATAGGAGTATGTGAGTGGGAGTAGTATGTGTAATGAGGGACTGATTGACCCACTGAGATTCCCTGCCTTCAAACAAGTAAAGTGTTTTACTTGCTGCATACACACATACGTCTTTGGTTAGCCTGTTTGGCTATTGAGCTGGAACTCAACAGAGTGAAATATGACTGTAAACAGCTTGAATAAAGTTGGTATTGTGAAGTTGGTCATTTACTAACCAGGACAGCCAAGATTTTTAATCTTGGGCAGGAGTTCCTACAGTTTTTAGTTACAACTAAACCACAATGTCTCTTTTTTCAAAGTCAAGTCATATTGCCCATCTGATTACTTATGTTAATTTGGGCAATAGTTATTCTTTACACTATTGATTTTTTTAATCAAATTTTTAATTTTTTCCAGATTACCTGCTAGTACAATTTTTTAATAATCCCTTTCTGACATTTTTTGATCCATGTTCTCCCTCTCCCATCCCTCACCATTCCCCAAGATGGTAGGCAATAGGATATAGGCTACACATGTGTTTTTTGTAAAATTCATAGTTCCATATTCATCATGTTGTGAAAGAAGGTATATCTCACTGAAGAAAAATTCATGGAGGAAATAAAGTAGAAAATGGCATGTTTCAATCTTTATTGAGTCCCATCAGTTTCTTCTGTGAAAGTGTATATCCTTTTCCGTCATTAGTCCCTTGGAGTTGTCCTAGACCTTTGAATTGCTCATAATACTCAAGTCATACACAGTTGATCATTGTATGGCGAGGACCTCTAGAACCTTGATATCCTCACCAGATATAAGGAATGCCTCTTCAATTTGGACTCTATGTTTAATATCCTCCACAATACTCACTAACACTTCTAATGAGCATGCATATGCCTCTTTTATTCTCCCTTATATTTATAATCAGAGGTTCATCAAATAAGTCCATCTTGAATATTATAGCTTTTAAGGAATACTAAATAATTTTGATTACTGATATTTTGTTATAGCAGATTTTTTTTTCTCAACTAACAATCTGAGTCAATAACTGTCTGACGACTACTTCTGATTTTCCATTGCTGGATCTTTACCTATATCACATCTACTAATGCTATATCATCCAATTTTTTCCCTGGGTCCTCTTCTCTATTTTTTCTATACTGATTCCCTTGTTGATCTCATGAGCTCTCACAGATTCCATTGTCACCATGGAGATGCTTCCTAAATCTAAATGTCCAGCCCTGGTCTCTCTCCTGAGTTTATATCCCACTTTACCAACTACCCTTTGGACATCTGGATCTGAAGTCTCTTGTACATCTGTAACTCCAGTCAGTCAATCAGTTAGCACTTATTAATCACTTATAAATTACCAGACACGGTGGTAAGTGTTGGAAAAGAAAAGGAATCCAAAACTGAAATAACTATTTTTCATATCTTTCTTTCACTTGAATTTTTCTGTTACAAGGGAATATGGCAATTCTCTCTGTCAATCAAGCTTGACTTCCCATTCTTACACTACGTAGCAAATCAGTTGTCAAATTTTGTTGCTCCTAACTTTATACTATCTTTCACCTGTGTCCCCATTCTTCTTTACTTACAAACCACTCTAGTTTAGGTCCTCCTTCCTTATTTGAACTGCTCAATATGCTTTTAACATATTTCTTTACATCACAAACTCTTCACAATTCAATCCATTATCCATTTACTTGGTTAAGTAATTTGCCTCAAGCAGAAGTTGGCCTTTGTTACTCTTACTTCTCAAATCATATAGATTCAATAAATTTCTGTGACTCCCTATTATCTCTAGGTTCAAAAATGACATTTTCCATTTTATCCTTTCCTACATTTCCAGTAGTGTTATACTTACTCCTTTCCACTCATTTTACATTGCAACCATACTCTCCTATTTGCTATTTTTCACACATTTCTGACTTCTCTTCTTTTTACTAGCAGTCCCCCATGCCTTCAAGGCTTTTCCTCTTCTCTTCTGCCTCTTAACTTCCCTGGCTGCCCTCAAAACTCAGCTTAAATCCAACCTTCTGTTCTAGACCTTTCCTGGTTGCACTAGTATATTCCCCCACTCCTCATACCCAAGCCTGTAGTTGTTTAGACCTTTCCCTCTGAAGATTACTTTCTTTCTACTCTATATATGTTATATGTAATCTGTTCTCTTTACATTTGCCTCCCCTATTAAAATGCAACCATCTAGCAATAAGAGACAGTTTTTACCTTTTGTGTGTATGTGTGTGTGTGTGTTTTTAATCTTCAGACTCTACTACTGAGCTTGATACAGGATAAACACTTAATAATAATAATTGTTTGTTGATTGGCTAACAACAAACAAAATGAGATTTAGATTCTTTCTCTGTTTTATTTGTATGATGAGGAAGAAGATCTCCAATGGAAACCACTCATAAAAACTTGACCTTTGTCTCCTAAAACCTCATTTAGGATATATTGATATGTATGGAGAATTTTCAAAAAATATTTTATGTAGCTGGGAAAATAGATATATAGCTCAGTAGTTGTTAATATTCTCTGTCTGTCTGTCCATATCTATTTCACTCTCTCCTTCCTGTATCATGATTCAGTATTTTTTTACATATCTTTAACATTTTACACTCTTTCAGATACTGTATGAATTCACCTCTGAACATCCTTAAAACTATGGCACTTTGTGAGTGTGTTTCTCTTCTATGTTTGTTCATTTGGATGAAAAACAAAAAGGAAAATAGAAAATTAAAAAAAAGGATTTTAAAAGCCTTCATATCTTCTAAATTGGACTACTGAAAATATGCATATTTCTCTGCATTAAAATGGAAGTTTTATAAAAACACTCAATGTATGGAGTCATGGAGACATTGCAAATAAATGTAAAAACATCCTATAAAGACAATAAATGCAAACACATAGTCCTCATATACAGCATTAGAGGACTCAAGTTGATGCTAGCATAAATTCTTTAACTAATATATATTTTGTGGATATATTTGTTGATGCAAGTATAAAGCAACACATATGTAAATGACATCACCCAGTTCTCTTTTCTCCTTATATTTCTTGAAACAGTTTGTCAAATGCTTCACTGAAATAAATAAAGATGTCTGCAGCAGTCAACTAATCTCATCTAGCCAGTAGTTTATTCAGACAACTCAGTATAAACCCTGGTCATAAAAAGTGACCAAAATTTGAAGAAAAAAAAATGGTGATGATGCACCAGAAGTATTATAGTGGTGAGAGACCAGGATCCTAAACAACAGTCCCTTTTCTCTCCATTATTATCTGTCTGTCTCTTTACCAGTGGATTGGAGGAAGTTTGGATAAGAGCAGCTGCACAGCATGGCAGATGGGGAAAAGTGATGTTCAGAAATGGGTTGTTACTGTCGTAAAGGGATATGAGGTGAGTTTAGTCCAGAAGGCTGAGGTTGAGATGAGGCAACAGCAGAGTGAAGGTAGACAGAGGAAGGACAGAGGCAATAGATAAAAGGATAAGATAGATAAATGGATAAAAGAAATAAAAGAAAGGAACAAAACCTGTCTTGTTCCCAGACCTGGCAAAGCTTTCTTTTTGTTTCAGTTATTACTTGCAAGCTGCCAGTTTTTCTTATCTGGCTTTCTCTAGTGTGTATAATGAAGCATGTAATAGCTGAATGGCTCCTGATCTTTAATCCTAATCCCTAGCTCATCGATGAGTGCTTTATACTGCCTTTTGAGTGAAGCTGCCAGCTACTCTGTCAGTGATGTATTCTAGCTGCCCCAACACCTAGCCATGTTGTTCTGCACATAGTAAGCACTCCATGGGAGCAGCTGCGTGATATAAAAGATAGATCCCTGGACTTGGAGTCAGGGAGAACCCTTTGAGTCCATCCTCAGATCCTTATTGGCTCTTCAAGCCTAAGTAGATCATAGCTTCTCTTGACTTTCCAAATCTTTAAAATGGGGATAATAGTAGCACCTACCTCCAAGGATACCTGTGAGGACCAAATAAGATCCATGAAAAGTGATCGTAAGCTTTAAGATCCTCTATAAATGTTAGCTGTTATTATTAATGTGGGCACTTATTAGGTGACATAGTGGATAGAATGCTGGGCAAGGAGATGAAGATTTGAGTTCAATATGTCCTTAGATACTTACTAGCTGTGTGACCCTGGGCAAGTCACTTAACTCTGTTCATCTCAATTTCTTCATCTCTAATATGATTTGGAGAAGAAAATGGAAAACGACTTTGGTATCTTTGCTGAGAAAACCCCCAATGGGGTCACGAAGAGTTGTGCACAGCTGAAATGACTGAACGACAACATAGACGCCTCAGGCATAAGGATCACTGGGCTTCTTCTTGGACAATTACGCCTTTACCCAGAGCTGGAACTGTCTTAGCGGTCCTCCTCTGTGCTCTGTCCCAAAGAGACTGTCTGGAGAGCCGCCTTTTCTTTTGCTCAGTCAGGCAGCTCAGCATAGACAATAGCCTAACAGATGCTGATATTCACCCTGGATCAGGCTGTGTTGATTTTCTGCTCGTTAGCCTGAACTAGTCACAGCCAGCTGGTTGCTGTTTGCCTTGACTGAACAAGGGAAATACACACAACTGCACCGACCCCTCCTTACACATACACCAGTCCTCACCCAGGAACGCTGGCAGGGGGCAGTGGCAAGCCTGGCCCCCACAGAGCCCGGGATACTTTGGGGCTCTCTCTCTTTTTCTGACTCAGTCTGTCCCTCTCCCAGTCTGTCTGTTTTTGTCTTTGCCTGTCTCTCTGTCTCTGTTTCTCTCTGTGTCTGTCTCTCTATCTCTTTCTATCTCTGTCATTGTCTGTGCCTGTCTCTCTGTCTATCTCTCTCTATCTCTGCCTACCTGTCTGTCTCTCTGTCATTGTCTCTGCCTGTCTCTCTGCTTCAGTCTCTGCCAGGTTCTCTGCCTGTTTCTTTCTGTGTCTGTCTTTCTTTCTCTTTCTATCTCTGTCACTGTCTCTGCCTATCTCTCTGTCTGTCTCTGCCTGCCTCTCTGTCTGTCTCTCTGTCTGTCTTTGTCTATCTCTCTCTTTCTCTGCCTGTCTATTTCTGTCATTGTCTCTGCCTGTCTCTCTGTGTCTGTCTCTCTATCTTTTGCTATCTCTGTCTCTATCTCTGCCTGTCTCTCTGTCATTGTCTCTGCCTGTCCCTCTATATCTTTCTATCTTTATCTCTTTCTCTGCCTGTCTCTCTTCCTTTGTCTCTCCCTCTCTCTGTATCTGCCTCTGCCTGTCTCTCTATCTCTTTCTATCTCTCTGTCTTTGTCTCTGCCTATCTCTATCTCTCTGTCATTGTCTCTGCCTATCTCTCTGTCTATCTTTGTCTCTCCATCTCTTTCTATCTCTGTCTCTATCTCTGCCTGTTTGTCTGTAGCTCTGTCATTGTCTCTGCCTGTCTCTCTGTCTGTCTCTGCCTTTCTCTCCATCTCTCTCTATCTCTCTATCTTTGTCTCTGCCTGTCTCTCTATCTCTTTCTATCTCTATCTCTGCCTGTATCTCTGTCATTGTCTCTGTCTATCTCTCTGTCTATCTTTGTCTCTCCATCTCTGCCTGTTTGTCTGTAGTTCTGTCATTGTCTCTGCCCATCACACTGTCATTGTCTCTGCCTGTCTCTCTCTCTTTCTATCTCTATCTCTGCCTATCTCTCTGTCTCTCTGTCATTGTCTCTGCCTATCTCTCTGTCTATCTTTGTCTCTCTGTCTCTTTCTATCTCTGTCTCTATCTCTGCCTGTCTCTCTGTGTCTGTTTCTCCATCTCTTTCTATCTCTGTGTCTTTGTCTCTGTCTGTCTCTCTCTGCTCCTCTGTCTCCCAGAACAGCAAAGGAACCTGAGGCTCAGTCAGAAGCAGTTCACAAGAACTTTTAACGTTAAAAATAGCTCTGGTGTTGGCTCCCTCTTTACATGGAAGTCAGGCTTGAGTTTTGCTTGTTTATAAGACTTCCCCTAATAAGCAACTAGAAACGATTTAAGATTTTTAAAGACCTATAAACAAAAGTCCTCTTAGGCATATGTGATGAAATGTCTCTCCCATAACCAGGTGTCAGGCTGCCTCGTGCTTTAATCTCGACTACTTGTCCCTGGTAGTGGTCTCTGATCTCATCAGAAATGAATACAGTGCCCTGATCTCACAGTGGGTGTCAGGGGCTCCCAGCGGCTTGTCCCCCTTAAGAGTTCAGGGCTGCAGAGATGGCTTAGCCAGAATTCTCTCCATAAGAAATGAGATGGAGAGAAATGTTTCTTTCCAGACTGCAATTTAATCGCTGTGCTCTAGCTGGTGCTCCTGACTCTGTTTCAGAAATGCCCACACAGAGTTCCGTCCTTCAGAGACTCCTTCATGATAGAAATGTAGAATTTTGAACACGGGAGGCAATGGAGGAGAGCGGCTATAAGGACTGGTGTCAGAATCAGAATGAGTTCTGCTACTGACATTCTTGATGGCAAATCACTGAAATTCTCTTTATGATGGGAAAGGCACAGAATAAGCCTTTATTAAGCACCTACTGTATGTCAGGCAGTATGCTTAAGTTCTTTATAAATATTATCTCATTTGATCCTCACAACTCCTGTGGGAGGTATGTTCCATTGTTATTCCAACTTTATAGATGAGGAGAAGCAGAGTCTGAGAGAGTTTAAGTGATTTGTCCAGGATCACACAGCTAGTAAGTGTCTGAAGACAGATGTAGTTCAGGATTTCCTGATTCCTAGCAAGTATTTAATCCACTATGCCACCTATCTGCCATAGGACTAATTTTGGAAGAATTATGATCCTTATTCTCTGTACCAATATAAGCACAATGCCAGCCCAACTCTGTCCCCCCCCCAAAAAAAAATCAAATAGACCTTAGTAACAAACTAAATGTCTGATTTTCTGCATAAGGAACTTGCCTAAATTCACAAAGCTAATGAAAGTCAAAGTTTCAATACAGTATCTTCAATTTCAGTACCTTTCTTATATCCTTTTGCCTTTATAAAACCATCATTTCTTTTTCTTCATTGTTTTCATTATTGTTACACTTTTCAGAATCTTCCCATAGTATCTCATCTTCTTTATTACGCATGGATGCTCTAAAGACACAGCCAGTTTTTATCAAAGCCTGACATAAAAAGTAGAGTTTGATTTTTTTTTTGCCTAATACTAAATCAAACTATAAATTCATCCTCAAAATCCCCCAGATGATTTTTGATCTCAGAACATCCTACAAAGGTATGCTTAGAGTTTTAGGAGTGGAGCTGCTTGATAACAGCAAGTGTTTCCTTGTCACTCTGTGTGATTCTATTCTCCTGTTAGTTGCAGAGGAATGAGGAAAGAAAGGAAGATATCAGCCACAATGCAGTGCATAGAATGAAAGATATTATACTGATATTCAGAAAAAATGTTGTTATAATGGGAAACAAAGGGATCTTGGATTGGGAAGGCAGATATCACTGCTATTATTCATGTTCTTTAATATTTATTAAGCACCCACACTGCCCTCCAGGGAGTTAATTTTCTAAGGTTTTATGAAACTTATTCACCTGATGGTCACATTTTATTATTGGTTTATATTTCTATTTTCTAGTTGTCCCCTCAGGTAGAACTCTGATCCCCCTCAATCAAGGAATCATCTTTATATGACCCAAGGTGAATCACAAATATACTAAATTTACTTAAAAAGAAAGGCAGTGAAGAAGAAAAAAAAATTCCCTTTTCTCTACCACCTTCTTTCTTATTACTAGAGAGGAATGGGAAAGAGAATCTGGTTCTTTGTTGCCTTTAGCAACTTAAGAGATTTTTAATTTCCATTTTTTTTAAACCCTTACCTTCCGTCTTGGTGTCAATACTGTGTATTGGCTCCAAGGCAGAAGAGAGGTAAGGGCTAGGCAATGGGGGTTAAGTGACTTGCCCAGGGTCACACAGCTGGGAAGTGTCTGAGGTCAGATTTGAATCCAGGACCTCCTGTTTCTGTCTCTAGGTCTAACTCTCAATCCACTGAGCTACCCAGCTGCCCCCTTAATTTCCCTTCATGAAAGAGCAATGTTAGTCATTGCCATCAGTAACTAAATTAATTAGAATCTATATCTACCAAAATTTCTCCCTTCGGCAGTTCCTAGTATTCATAAAACAGGAGAGCTTAAATAGTTTGGCATAGTGAGAAGTCAACTGGGTTTGGAGTCAAAGAATCTGGGCAATGCTGTTAGATAACACAATAATGATATATTGTCAAAACCTTCAAAAATACATTAGGCAAGAATACTACAATATGGTAAGCAGCATGTTTTTCATAGACTGCTTGCTGATGCTTGGTGGCCTCATTAAAAGAGCTTTTCAGGTTTTTGGTAATAGACAAATGTAGTGGAACTTTCAGGTGCCAGAAGAGTATGATAGTCTTAATGTGTGAAATTCAGTGAACCTTGTGAAACATTAAGAAAACCAATAAAGGACTTTAATTCCTATATACACAAGAATAAGGGAAACTAGGTCCATTGTGTGAGTAAGTCTGTTTAATGGTAAGAGTTGACAGAAATAAAGCAAAAGTATTCAACTAAATTATAGCTATTTTTTCCGTCAAGAAGAATGAATTTTAAATCAGAAAATATAAAATGAACATGATTATGGTTTTTAAGTATATTTTAACATGTAGATAAGAAAGTTTTAATCACTAGGAAACAGCATTAATTGACTAAGAATATACCATGCAAACTTAATCTCTGTTTTTTTTTTTTTTGGTCTCTCTGTGTGTCTTTGTTTCTCTCCCTCCAATAAGGCTAGTAGCATGTTATAAGAGAGTATGAAGAAGAGGCAACTAGGTGGCACATAGTCTTGTATTCACTTATAACTAGAAAGACTTGCATTCAAATTCTGCTTTACCCATTTACTAATTTTTTTTTACCTTGGAAAAGTCACTTACTGTATTGTTAAATTTTTAGTATATGTGCTGCTGAAGTAAGCACCAGAAGATAGTGCCAATGGATCCTTACAAATAGGATGCAGTCTAATATTATTTCACCATACCAAATAATAAATATGGAAAATTCAGACAAAGCAGTCAAGGTTTGTATGAACAAATGCAGAAGGAAATGAATAGGAGGCATTTCAATGATGCCAACAATAATGTCAAAGAGATCTTTCTAAATAGTCAATCTAAACTTGTTATTTTCCTAATTAATAAACTCCAATGGATCCCTATTAGTTTTAGAACAAATAAAAGGTCCTTTCTTAGGCTTTTAAAAGCTTTTACAAGCTGTGGTTCTTCCTACCTTTCACGTCCTTTGTCAGGGGTTCCTGTTAATATTTTTTCCAGTTTGTTGCTTTCCTTCAATTTTGGTTGCATTGGTTGTGTTTATAAAAAATCTTTTTAATTTAATGTAATCAAAATTATTCATTTTACATTTTGTAATGTTCTCTAGCTCTTGCTTTGTCTTAAATTCCTTCCTTTCCCACAGATCTGACAGGTATACTATGCTATCTTCATCTAAAAAATATGGAACACTTCACGAATTTGAGTGTCATCTTCACGCAGGGACATTCTGGAGGGAGTTATGAGAAAGAAAAAATCCACATAGAGAGAAAGAATTTTGGAAGTATAAAACCAGAAGAAAATCATGTGACTTATAGCTCACTACTTGTTTATATGTGTATATGATTTGAGGCTTTGGTTTTAAAAGGTTACTTTATTGCAGAAATGAATAATATAGAAATATATATCAAGTGATAACATTTGTATAACCCAGTGGAATTTCTTGTTGGCTATGGGAGGAGGGAGGAAAGAAAGGAGGGAAAGAAAATGAATCATGTAAACATGGAAAATATTTTTAATAAATTTTAATAAATAATTAATTTTAAAAAGGAAGTATCCTCTACCCCAAAGGTCTTACTTTCTTATTTTCTGGATCTTCCTAGAACCTCGTGGTTAAGGAAGAGACTCAGACCAGGATCTATAACTAACTCATCTTGCAGGACTTTCTCCTTCCCCTTTTCCTTTTCAACTCACTTTTATATATAGTCTTCCCCCATTCAGGACTGTAAGCTCCTTGAGGGCAGAGACTATCTTTTTTTTTTCTCTTTTTATTTCCAGCACTTAACATGGTCAATTGCATATAATGTCTTTAATAAATGATTAGTGATTGTCTACCTGAAATCTATAAATGGCACTTTGTTCAGACATTCTCCTGTTATGGGAATTCATTCTGTTTCCAATTCTTTGACATAACAAAAATGTTAAGGATACTTACCTACATATATATGTGAATGAATATTTATTTATACATACACAATGCATCCCTTTCCTCTGTCTTTGATCTTTTTGCAGTATGCCATTGTTGGTAGTCCTTTTGACTTTTCTTTATGTGCCTAGTTTTATTTTTGCTTTTTAAAAGTAGATAAAAGAAGTATATTTTTTCTTTCATAGCCATTTTGAGACTTAACATTGATAGTGGACTGAGTTGACCTCGAAACCAGAAAGACAAAGGTTCTAATCCTGCTCTGATTAGAGCTGGCAGTGTGGCCCTTGCTTCACCTATCAGTGGTCTATGAAATAGTCTAATATTCAGTGTTACAGAGAAGCTGCTAAACAGCACTGAAAAAATAAATTCCTCACCTAGAGGTTCACTATATGAATAAAATCTGATTCTTCCTTATCATCATCTCTATTTATGACCTTTCATAACTTGAATTTCTTCAAATAAAAACTGCCTTGTCATACATTTTGAATACTTATAGACTGGGGAATGACATCTGTCCTTATATTTTTTAATCACACACATATGTATGTTTGTGTATATATAAGTATACACTCAAGTGTATACTTATATATACACATGTGTTTGTATGTATATATCCCTTCCTCATCATAACTTTCCACATTGTGGTTTCTCTATATCATGGGTCAGCATAAGAAATTAAATAGGAATATGGGGAGAGTTTTATGGAAGCAACAATGACACATAAAGACCAGGAAACAAAAAAGAGGAAAGGTTTATAAATTGAGAAATGCATAAAATATATGGATAGTATTGTATAACATCAATGCGTTTAATCATTTAATACTATAAATATACACAATTTCTTATTTGTAATTAAAATAAGTAAAAAATTAAAGTTTTCAAAAAGAATGCAAAAGCCAGCAGATGACAAAAAGCCAAGAAATGTAGAGATATCTTTAAAATCTTAGTAACTCATAAATGGGTTATGTATATATTTATATAAATGTTTATACTGTATATAATATATAACATTACCTTACAGTATGCACTTAACTGTATAATAACATAAATTAACAGCTACAAATTAAAAAAATAAATTTATAGATAAAGAACTGTGTTTCTTTTTAGTGGTTTGGGGATGACCAGTGTGTTTATTGGAATCTCTCATGAGACATTTTGCCATGATCTTGCAGCAATCTTTGCATCTCATGTTTTTTATATCTTGTAACATGTAAAGGCCATAAACTCTATTAAAATCATGGGTCCCAGGCAGAGCATTGCAACCTGTTGGTTAAGTGCTCCCAAGAAAAGAGAAAAGTGAGGATTTTGAAGGAAGAAGTAAAATAGTTATATATGCTTTGTTCAGGCAAAATAGCTGCTGGGGTTGGTGGACCACCATTTTAATGCACCACAGGATCCACATTTCTCTCACATAGAAAGTGTGACATTCTTTTCTGAGCAGCATTGTTATAAAAAATTTCTAAAAAAACCTTCTGGTAAATTTTGGCATTATACAAGAAAAGGCTCAGTCCTTATATGATCCCTTAAAGGAATATGAAGGTAAAGGTCTACCTCTAATGCTTTTCAGGCAAGCAAGAGCTGTTATGAAAATAATTTTGAAAAAGGTTTACCCTACACAATATAAAAGTAACGGGAGAGGAAGCATCTGCCAATCAAGAAGTGGCTAAGGAGTTTCCTGAAACCCTGAAGAAACTTACTGAAGAGAAAAGTGACATATTGGAATAGATAGTCAATACTGATGAACTGCCTTTTATTGAAAAAAAAATGCTTCGGATTTCGGGAGGTCTCATTGCTTCTGGATAATGCCCTGGTTTCCCACATCCCATGGATTCCACATTGAAGATGCTAAAGTTGTCTACATCCAACTAGAGGAAAGTCCCTCCTTCAGTCTCTTGATCAGGGGTAATACTGATGTTTAAGGCACAATACACATGCCACTCAGTGGAGAGGATCATAGAGAGTATTTGATAAAAATCTGCCAAAGGCAACATAGTGAAAATGTTGAGAGAGTTCAATAATGCTAATCTATCAAACCTGAGATATTAGACTCACATTGGGAAAAAAAAAAAAAAAAACATTGCTCGGGATGTCAAGTCTTCTGGCTTTACCAAGGCTCCAGATTAGGCACCAGAAAAAGTCAAACTGGAACTTTTACAAAACATCATGGCTTTGACTGATGGTAGGTGGGAAAGGGTTTAAGGATATGGAGGAAGGGGAAGTTGAAGAGTTACTAGACATTAACAGAGGATGATTTGATGGAGCTACCTACTCCCAAACAAGAAGTGATGCCAGGGAGCAGCTGGGTAGCTCAGTGGATTGAGAACCAGGACTAGAGAAGGGAGGTCCTAGGTTCAAATCCAGCCTCAGACCCCTCCCAGCTGTGTGACCCTGGGCAAGTCACTTGACCCCCACTGCCTACCCTTACCACTCTTCTGCCTTGGAGCCAATACATAGTATTGACTCCAAGATGGAAGGTAAGGGTTTAAAAAAAGTGATGCCAAATGAAGAAGAGGAAGAAGAATAAAAAGTTACAGAGGATAGATTTGCATTGGATGACACTGCAGAGGGTTTATATGTGTATAAGGCTGTGTTGGACTATTTTAATGAAAAGCAACCATCGACAATACATGCCTTGAGAGTCAAGCAATTGTGTGAGGATTTTTATTTATTATTTATTTATTCACTTATTTACACTAACAATCTTTTAAAAAATGAAAAGGCAAAAAAGCTAAAAGGAAATGACCATGTATTTCCCCAAGTTAAAATGCAGCATCCCCATGGAACCTACTCCTTTCACCTCTGGTACCACCCCAGCTACTCCATCAATCCCTACCACCCCTGCCCGTTATCCTCTTCTTCAACCCATAGAAGATGATGATGATGAAGAATTTTTTGATGATCTACCTTCACTTATGTAAATGAGAAGAAAGTCATAGGCTAATAAATAAATATTGGTTTATTGGTAATGATATTGATAATTAATTTATTGATAAGTTATTGATAATTTATTGATAATAATTTAATGACAATAGGTTGGCAATAATATGTAATAAGATACCATGTGTAATGTGAAATAAATAAATAAGTGGTGTGTTATATATGTATGATATGTATGTATCTTAACCATACAACAAGAATAGTTTCTGATATATGTGTGTGTGTGTATGTGTGTGTGTGTGATCCTGAGCTTTCATTATCTCTAACAGCAACCAGCATTCAACTTCTTCATTTCAAGTTAGATTGCAGAGATATAGTACAGTCTAATGGTGAGTACCAGTAAAGAATTTCAAATGTAATTTTTACATGTCTTTGATTATATGCACTTTAAGTATATTCAGTATTATTCTCCTCAAATTTGATCATTTAAAAATTTTTAATATTTACTTCATATTTTTATTTTTTCAAAAAGTATTTTTACTTAACAGTGACTCTATAGGATCTGTGACCAAATACTTAATGCAAATTTTGCAATAAGGTAATATAAACATCCCATGAAAGAAAAATCATTTTTAAAAATCAGACTTCTCTGATACAAAGGGAGAAGCAAAACATTTTATGTGGATTTTCCAGATCACAGGATGCTGTACCCCTAACTCCATGATGTGGAAAGGACACTGTGTGTGTGTATATAAAAAATCAGATATTTATCATTGATATTTGTTGAATAGATTGTTTCTCACTATGCCACATTAAGTTTATTTTTGAAACTCTTACATTCTATCTTAGAGTCAATAGTGCTTATTGGTTCCAAGTCAGAAGAGCAAAATGACTTGTCCAGGGTCACACAGCTAGGAAGTGTCTGAGGCCAAATTTGAATCTAGAAGCTCCTGTCTCCAGGTCTGGCTATCAATCCACTGAGCTACCCAGCTGCCCCCTCCCCGATTAAGTTTTGACAGAAATAATTTTCTTATACAATAGTTTTTTCTATTTTATGTTTTATAAATCATTACTTTGGTTTTCTATGATCAACTCTATTTCTTGTTTTGTTAAGAAATCTTCCTTTAATCCTTAGCTATATGTGTAAACAAGTACCTGTTTCTTTTATCTAATTCGTTCATGATTTGACCTTTTATGTGTTTATTTGAAACACCGTGGTATATGCTATGTTGCTAGCCCAAACCCGATTTCTGTAAGACATCCTTATCGTTTTTCTCAACAATTTTTGCCTACTCATCTTTCCCACAATGATTCATGTCCTCAGATTCACTGAATACTAAGCTATTGTGTTGGACTGGTCCTGGGGCTTGTTTAAACATAGATCTCTTCCATGGATCAACTTTTCAGTGTTTTATTTTTTAGAACCAGTTTCCAAATCTTCTCTATTTTTTAGGGGAGTGTGCATATTGCTTATTCATCTTCTCTTCCTGTGCTGATACAAACTTTTTTTTAATCTAGAGAAAGGCTTGTGGCATAGACTTGATGAATGTTCATGGTCTGATACTTCCTCAACAGATATCATCTATGTACCTCTTGCCAACCATTTCATACTATTTTCCTAGTCTAAAATCAAATCCCAGAACACTTAATATCCCCACATAGTCCACTAACTGTCAACAGCAGCCCTGCCAGAGTAGACTGTTAAATGAACAATTGCACCCAAAGGGTATTGATTAGCACTCAAAGAATATTGATTAAAGGATTGGTTTCAGACTAGAAGGAGACATCTTGAAGTATGTCTCATGATTCTCTATTTTATTTTGTCTTATTCAACATTTCTATCTATGCATCATATAATTGTAGAGTGGAAAGAATCTTAGAGGTTATCTAGTTCAATCTCTACCAAAAGTATGCAATTCAACTGCAACATCCTCAGCAAGTGGCTATCCAGCCTTTGCATGAAGGTCTCTGATGCTTAAAAGATTAATTAATTTCCAATGTAGCCCTATTCAATTTTTTGTAGCTATATTTGGGAGCTTGTGTTTCATTTTCAGCTGAAATTTGCGTCCTTGTAACTTTCTACCCTTCAATCAGTTTTGTCTCCCGGAAAATCAGAACAATTTAATTCTTTCATCTCATGAAGGCATAGTAGGAAGTTTGTAAAACTTGTGTATGCCACAAAGTTGAGATGGAAAATTATTCTAGTGGATTTCAGAACCATCGTTAAAATTTGTTGGCAGTATAAAATGATCAGCTGATATGAAAAACATGCAACTTAATAGTTATAATTTCAACAAAACAATTTTACAATTAATCTTTGAGGTAGATATGACGCAGAAGCACATTGTTTGACAGCATATTAATTCAAAAACTTAGGGGTTTTAGTTTTCTCTCTCCTAAATATGAGCCCATATAATTATGACTGCTAGAGATAGCCTCTATAATAACAAACATCGAGACATCTTGGTGGTGCAAAAAATAGGGTGCTGAGTCTGGAGTCAGAAATTCTCTCCTTTCTGAGTTCAAATATAGTTTCAGATACTTACTATCTATGTGACCTTGGGCAAGTCACTTAATCTTATATCCCTCAGTTTCCTCACCTGTAAAATGAGATGGAGATGGAAATGGCAAACCATTCCAGTATCTTAGAAAACTCAAATGGGTTCACTAAGATTCAGACATGACTGAACAAATGACTGAAAAACAACATTAGGGACAAAGTAAGTATCATTATTATCAATATCAATGAGACATGTATAGACTGTTTTGTCCTGGACAACATACTTTAAGGAAGATATTAACAAACAAGAGTTGATCTATTCATGGGATAAACAGTATGATGAAGGACATGGATAATAATTTGGAAAGGTTCATCAGGAGAAATCTGGAGAAGGGGGTATCATCACAGTTCTAAAATATTTAAGTGACTATCACATGGAAGATGGCTTTGATTTCTTATATAGTGTCTAAAAATGTGCATAAAGTGGGCATGTGGATAAATGGGTATGAGATATACTGATATGCAGATTTTAAAATCAAAATAATCATATTCCGTGAAGGACAGCTATCCATACATTGATTGGGCAACCTTATGAGATAGTAAACTTCCTGAATGTGATTAAATTGCAGTAGAATATTCATCTGTAAGAGAGTTGTAGAATGGATCCTTGCACTATTCAAAATTAAAGAAAATACCCACTAATGTGCTTTCTTAATTAAAGTTTTATAAATATCTAAGGCATAAGTAGAACTTTCATATCTTTCACTTATTTGATAGACAGTATAGTCTTTGAGGCAATTTCATATCACATTTCTGGCAGATACTGTCTCCATGACTGTAGGAATGTCATTTAGCTTGTTAATACTCTAGTCCAGTGGTTCCCAAACTTTTTTGGCCTACCGCCCCCTTTCCAGAAAAAAATGTTACTTAGATCCCCCTGTCATATACTATCACCGCCCCCTTATAGTTATTCATTGCCCCCAAATGCACCTGTGACCATCACCGCTACTCTGGATCACTGTAGCACCCACCAGGGGGCGGTGGTGCCCACTTTTGGAATCACTGCCTAGTCTAAGCAACTTTCTAAGTTCCAGAGAAGGTCCTAACTTATACAGGCAAAATAAATTTCCTTATCAGAGAATTTCCTACATCAATGAGATCACAAATCTAGTCCCTATCCTTTCAGTTTCCTGAGTTGAAAGATGAATGGGAAAAATGCATAAAGATTTTATTTGCCTTTCAAACTGCTTCATCCAAAATCTGTACATTTGTTTCATTAGGGCAGCTATCATTGAAACCTCAATGAAATGAAATAAAACTCTAGCAGCACTATAGAGAATACTGCTTCCTTGCCTATGTTTTGTCAATCTTTCTCTTTTTAGGTCTCAGTAGATATGAGATATGGAAACTTTAACTGTTAGAGGGAGGCTTAGACCAATTTTAAATACTGAAGCAAGGCACAGAAGTGATCTGGGGGGAAATACAAGCCATTGTCTACTTCAGAGGGTCTAAGCAATCTATCTTTCCTAAGGGATCCATTAGCCTTCCTCAATTACACTAAACCTGGTTACACTGAATGTCATGAAGATCCCAGGCTTATCTTATTATCTTTTATAGTTCTCAGCCTAAGAATGTAAGGAAGCCTTAGGAAGAGGTATTTCAGTGAATGGTATTTCTCTCTTCATTTTCAATTTGTATGCTTCTGGAATAAAAGTATATATTTAAACAGTGCACTACAGTTACAACAATCTACAATTATCTTGTATTTTTTTACGCTAACATAATTCCAGCAGACTGATAGGTAGGTCAGTCTATTATTTTTATCTCCATTTTATAGACGAGGAAACCATGGTTCAGTTTGCTCAAGGGTCGTGTTTGCTCACTCGACCAAGAAGTCACTGTTTAAAATGAAAATAAATGTGTGGTATCATGGAAAGAATATTGGCTATCAAGTCAAAGAATTTGGATTCAAATAAGTCCTCAGACATTAATTTCCTATGAAATAGTAGGTAACTCATCTAGCTTCTCTGTGCCTCTGTTCCCTTATCTACAAAATGAGTAGGTTGCTTTAGCTGGGTTGTGAGTTCTCATGTATTTCTGGATCTGTGGTGTCATGATGTCCAGTCCAGTGGGCTTTCCAAGAAACCTTGAAAGTTTATGAATATCCTCGACTCCTTTTAGAAGGGAGAACCATTTACTTGCAGAAACACTAGAAAAATCATTAGTTCTTGAATCAGAGACTTGAGGTCCAAATTCTATCTATGACTACTTACTTTACCTTAGGCAAATCACTTTGCTTCCTTGAGCCTCACTTTCCTCATGTTTAGAAAAAAATTGACAGGATTATATTAGATGTCTTTAAAGATCTCTTCTTGCTCTATAGCTCTTATTATATTATATTTTGAATCAGCCAGGATGGTCTGATGGATTAATCAGTTCCATGACTAGGAATAGCTCTTGGAAGAGTAGCTGCAAATTGGGATATCCATGGATCCCCCAGGGTCTACCCAAAATCTCTGAATTCTATTAATAGTGATCATTTTAGATTTTCATGTGTCAAGTTTAATGTGCATTAAGCTTGACTGCCAACGCATAACACCACAATAATTCAGTCTTGCTGATCATCCCTGCTATTGTTACCATATTCCCCCCCAACCATTTTGCTCCTTTCAAATCATCAGGAGGCCATAGTGACCTCTGTGGATGAAGCTAAGGCCCAGAGAGTGGATATATCATGCTTTTTTATCTAATGCCCTGAAAAAAAGTAGAGCATTGCTGTGGTATACTTTTAAAAATGGTGAGGATCACATTAATTATTCCTGTTTGTTTCATAATTCTGATGCCTTGTGGTTGTTTGATGGTTATTGTTCTTTTTCTTGCTTTATAGACTTCTCCTGTACACCCCACTTCTTCCTTTAAATTCTTAGGTTTACCTATTTTTACTTAGCTGTGGCCACCCAGAGGTCTTTGTACCACAAATTAAAATATATTTATTGTTTTTGTTATATACAATCTACCATTTCCTTTCCTACTGAGTAATCAATAGAAGTTGAAGTATGTGTGGCTTCTCCTGAGTTGAGTTAACATTGAACTTGGGTTGATATATGAGTCTAGAATGTAATATTGGTCATCAGCAATCTAAGGAAATGGAGAAGTGGAAAAGAAGAAAAGGAACTTTTCATTGGGATAAAGAAACATTATTCACAGATTTCTGAAATGGAGAAACTGTTCTCACTAGAATAAAATACACAGTGGACCCAAATTCACCATGATGACACGGTCTTCTTCTGTATAACAAAATCATATTCATCATGATATATCATTTGTATTAATTTTCTCCTTTAAAAATGTTACTGAGGCTTTTTTCTGTCACTTTTTATTCCAAATATGTCTCTGTCATCTCTCAACCTAATGAGCCATCATTGTCAGGAAGAATAAAAAAATAAAGAGAAAAAACAGATCAAGGAAACTAATCAAAGAATTAACAAAGCAAGATACAGTGAATAATATTCTACCCTGTTAATCCCCCTACCCTTGCAAAGAATGGAAGTAAAAGTATTTTCAACTCTTCTCCAGGTCTAAGCCTGCTTGCTATAATTCTACAGTATTTAGTAATCATTATTTTTATTACTATAATCATTATGAATATTTTTCTTATTTCTTCCTCTTTGCTCTATTAGTTTAATTATATTCTTGAATTAAAAATCTTTAATTTTCTGAGTTAAATCAATTAATATCAATTAATATTAATCAATCAATCATCAAACATTTACTATGCACTTTCTTTGTGCTAAGTTCTGGAAATACAAATACAAAGTGTATGAGGAGCTCATGTCCTATCATGAATTTTAACATATATATTCATATATATGTTTTTTTATTTAAAAAAGGTACTTATGTACAAGAGAGTTGAATGTAGAAATGGAAGCTGATATGCCATTTAGGAGGAACATAGAGAATATTCATTTCAGTAGTTTGCAGAATTTGGGAAGTGGAGTAATGTGCTCTGATACTGGAAAGAGAGGTAAGGGTAAGATGTAGAAATATGTAAAAGATAAATTGATTAGTTACTATTTGAACCGAGGGTTAATTGAGGAGGGCAGTGACATGTTCAGGTCTGCACATAGAGGAAACCTCTTCATCAATATAAGGTTAATGAATTGGAATGGGAGGAGAAATGACAAAGGGAGACCAATGAAATATCATCATAATAGTCTTGGAGAGAAGTGACTAAGGTGGTGGCTGTGTGAGCCAAGAAGTCAGACATCGTGGATGTAGAAATGGCAAAATTTGGCAGCATTATTGGCAATGTGGGCTAAGGGACAATGAGGAGTTCCGAATAATATTGCGTTTACAAATTAGAAGAAACTATAAAGGAATGACCAAAAGACCAAAGACTAAAGACCAAAAGACTAAAATGACCTTTTGACTGTGTGAAGGAAATTTACCCTCCCTACGTTTTGGGATCACTTTTGTGGACTACCTGCATCCCTGGCTTGAGCCTGAACTTGACCTGAAGGTGAGGATTGTGTAAACTAAATGGAACAAAAGGGAAAGTAATCTATAGATCTCTTTCCTATTTTCCCTTCTTTTTCCACTGCTACTTTTGATTGAATAAAATTATTAATTTATGGTCAGGCTCATAATTTTCCCTCTTACATGAAAAATAAAGGAATTCCTCATATTTATCTATTTTTCAGTCTATTAATATTTCATTATTATTTGTTCTAATTTTCAATACTCTAAAATATTACATTATTATAGTATGTGTGTTTACATTGAGGAAATTATGTTTCATGAAATTTAATAGTTGTATATGATAAAAATGTGATATCGAATGAATGGTAGTTCTGTCACTCAATATTATTGTCATCATTACTAGTTTGATCCAGATTTATGATTTCCAAGATCTGAGGATCTCCTAGTCTGAGAATGTCCTTAAATAAAGTAGATTAGCACTTTGACTGTAACTGACTTTTAGAGATTTGCCCAAGATACTAAGAATTTAATCAAGTTGGCAAAAGTCTACCCTTAGAATGTATTAGATACACGTCTTGAACTCAGGTCTTTGATTCCAAGATTAGTCTATTTGCTATTCCAAGTTGCTTCTCTATTATCAAGTTAATTTGTTGTTTCTGAAAAACAAAACAAAACAACATCACATACTTTTACACTAAGGGGAAAAAGGCAAGAGTAAAACATAAAGGAAGATGAGAAAGACATTTTATATGCACTATTATTATGTATCTAGAAAGAGAAACCTGTTCTTCTTATTGATATGATAAAGAAATGAATTAAATGAGTGCTAAGATCTTTCCATGTCTAAAATTTCATGATTTGTTAACATTGAAATATGAGGTTTGACAGTAGGAAGAAGAAAAAATGTCTAACAAAGATCATGAGAAATTGAGTGGATTCAGGTTTTATTTTTCTATGGAAACTAAAGAGATGTTTTCCTTTTTTTTAAATTTAAACCATTATATTCCATCGTAGAACTAATACATAAGGCAAAAGAGTAGTAAGGGCCAGGCAGAGGAGATTAAGTGACTTGACCAGTGTCATATAGTTAGGAAGTATGTGAAGCCAGAGAAGTATATACTTTTCAAAATACTTATTTATACAGTGGAAAGAGAACTAAACTTTACTTGGTAGCAATACAGTTGGACTACACCTCAAGCAATGGACTGTGCTTATTAGTTAGCAAGTAATTTGGTTTGCCTGCCCATTCAAGCCTCCTATTTCAATGACCCAGAAAAGCAATTTAAAACTGCTCCTAATACTGGTTGTACACTCAGATCAAGTTCATCAAAATCTTGAACAAAAAGGAAAATATCAGTAACTTGCTAAGAAAATCCATGGGCATATTAGATATGTTATAATTTTTTTCTATCTATGGGAAAGGGAATAAAGCTCTATGAGCATTTCTTTTTTTCCAGTCTCTTCTTCCCACTTAAGAAGACATGATCTTGTCATGTGTTTGTCTTGCCACTTAATAAAGAAAATATTTTTTCTGAGCCTTTACTAATAGCATTTTAGGTGTGTATAATTTATATGTTTTTTTGGGGGGAGGAGGGTAGTATATTTAAACTTCGTCCTTCTAAACTTTGTCTCATTTCTTGGAGAGATTGCTTGCTTTAATTTGTGATTTCCTTCTTTTTCTTTTCTGTTTTTTCCCCCTCCTTTCAATTCTCTTATTGCACCATATTGCTCTGTTTCTCCTTTTTGTGTTTTTTATACTTTGTCTTGGGATTGGTCTCTGCTGTGCCTTGATTATCATATCCTTTAGAAACCTTTGATTTCTTCTGTTGGCAATGACCTAGCCTTTTAACTTTTGGATCCAATTTGGACTCTAATCCTCAGTAACTAGTGGGGTTGCCAACTTCTCTCACAGGCCAGAGTAGGCACGTCTTTTGTTTGGAAAGCAGCCACGCATTAGTTTTTCTCTTTGTTTGCAATGGTACTTTTCAATTTACATTCATTGAGAAATTTGTAAGACAAAATGAAGATGAAAGAATATTTTTACCATGGGATTTGAATGTGAGGATGAAATGCTAAATTCTTGAAACTACAGAGAAGAGACAAAGAGGGAAGGCAATTTACAACATACCACAGGGGATGATGGGTGGGAAATGGATTTCAAGGGATATTATCCTTCTGTGTTAATTTTGCTCCATTTCCTTTGGGGGATTCTTCGTTTCTATTCTAGATTCTCTAAAATGACCGGTGTTTTCCAACCACTTCAATAAGAGAAACAACAAAGAATTTCATGAACTCTCACATGATAATGATATCATTTATGTTAGTTGATTTAGAACATATATATATAAAGAAATAAGTTATTGTGAATCATCAATTCTAAATGAATTAGTGTGTTAATAATCATAACTATCTATATAAATTTGAAAGCTAATATTATATATTGAGACTTTTTTTAGCTTACCCAAAGTAGCTTTGATGATACATTATAGCGAATGGCACTTTGTACTTTATTAGAGGTAAATCAAGATGATCCTTAGTGAACATTTAAATTCATGAACCCATTGCAATTGCCCTGTGACTCTCAAGAGTTCTTGGTCAACAGTTTGGAAAGTACTGCCTTGCCTACTTTGTTCTTCTATCCAACAATCAAAAGGTAGTTTTAAACCAAAGTATGCACTACAGTGCAATAGGGAGAGACAGCACAAAAGAGAGTGGTGAGAGAAGGCTAAGGTGGCCAAGTAATCAAAGATCTTTGGTTTTAGAAAAAAAAATCATTTACAAGGCTAAGTGGATATTTAAGCAAAAGGCTAAGGCAGTGCTCATTGTGGCAGAACTAGATGTGGCCTCCTGGGGCATCAACTAATATGAAAGGAAGTGGAAGACTGAGTGCCCCTGAATTTTGTTGTAAGGCTATTAAAAGTGAATCAGGAATTAAATCAATGGAAAATAATTCTGTGAAGTGTGGATTAGTCATATGTTATATTATTTTTTATACTCTTCATGGAAAACTTAGAAATAGTAATTTTATTGTCCATGTAGTACCTTTAATTTGGTTTTTCAGATTAGAAGAGAAGCATTAAGCCATGAATTCCATGTGAGACAAGTAAAATTTCATTAATTTGTACTCTATTGTTAGTTTACATATGACTGTTTTGAGAATATCAAGTCTCAGATGGTTAGAGGAAGTGACTCAGAAAAAAAAGTTTGTTTTGGCTGGTGATGACATTTAGACTATGAATAGGTTTTCATCAGGTTTATTGAAAACAAGTTTTGCTGGAATAAATACTTTAGTCATTCCATCAAAATAATCTCAAAGAATGTTTCTTATTGTTCACCACTATGCATTTCTGAGTTTCTTCTAGCCTTGTTTTATTCAGAGAAAGTCTTAGATTCTACTCATCTTTCTGAAACACTTTTGAATATGTCTAAGGAAGGACTAGAATTAATTTAAAAGCACATACAGACATAGATTTTGGTGACCTACAATTTATTGCTCTACTTTGGTTTCTCACCATATATGAGTCATCAGTTTCTTCATCATAAAGGGTTATGGAAGACCATTTTTGCTAAAGTTCCTATATATTGTTCCTCCTATAAGAACAGTTCTATAAATACTTGTCCTAATTATTTTTGATTGGCATCTGAAATTTTTGTTTCATCTCTTTCCATTTTTATAACTATATATCTTTTTCATTATCTGGAATTGCTATTATTTTTCTTTATTTTTATCCTTTAAACATTTTTAGACTATTATTCTTTCTTTTCCAATCTTACGTTGTCAGTGAGATAAGGTATATATGTTTAAATTTCTTATTCCCTCTTGAGTCATTCTCCTGTTTTCTTTCAGGTTTGTTTTTCTTTGTACCTTCTCTGATGGGATATCATTTTCCTGTTAGTGTGCATTTTTTCAAATATACTCTCCTTTTACAGAATTATGAAAAAGGGAACTGTTAACACATTTTTGTTGCAGTACCCCTTCAGAGGCAGCCAAAGTCAGAGGCAATAGTAAAGTATTGACTATATAGTATGAAAGAAGAATTAGCAGGAAGGTCCCCTTGTCCTTATGTATAAACTATTGACAATATTACTTACTACATTACTTGATATCTCATCATTACATATGAATTCCTTTAAGTCCTAAAACCATTTTGGTCTTCAGAAAACTTTCCCTGAAATGCAAATTCTTCTTATTGAAAGGAAATCACCTTGAGCTTCTATCAGTTAAAACCTTAATATGTATTATTTGACAGTTCACTGGAAAGCAAGCAGGTAGAAAAGAATAGCTAACAAGGCAAGAAAAGGAACATAGAGCAATAGAGCTATTCCAGTATAGAGGGGTAAAAGCCCAAAAAACAAAATAAAACCAAAAAAAGTAAATAAAATAAATTTTGTTATAGTCTACTCCAGCGAAAAAAACAATCGATGATTGTCAGTCAACAAATATTTATTATTGTAACCAAAACTTACACAAACAAGTATTATTAAGAATTATTTGCTAATTTTTCCAAATTTTATGTTTTAAAGAACTATATTAAGGGGGGAGGGAACAAAATTTCTTCTGTTTCTAGTTAATAGTATTTTCCCCAATAGAGTTCCTTTAATTTCAATATGATTCAATTTCAAATAACTAATGCACTAATTTTTTTAAGCATAAAAGTGAGTTGATTTTTTTTGCTCTCTCAATGGATCTGTCATTAAGAATATGTCTTTGCTTTTGAACTACTAGGTTTTGCAAGGATTTTATTTTGAACCATTTTTACCTTATCTTACCTCTATAATTCTCACTTTTTCCTCCAGATAATAATTTTCTCACTCTGACAAACACACACACACACACACACAAACACACACAGAGTTTATTCAAGCCTAGATGTTCTCTATATCCTTTAGTAGGACAGCGTTTCTACTTAAATTTCAGCAAATAGAATTGCAATTTCATTGACATGGAGAATGTTTATCAATTAAATTTAGCACCTTCTCTATAAGTTATAATGTTAGAGAATTTTCTTAATAACTAAATATAAATTAGTTGCCCAGGATCACAGAATCAACATGTAGTAGACTTCAGAATTGAATCCATGTCTGCTCTCCATCAACTCCAACTTTTGTAAATGCTGGTGTGTCAGTGAGGAGAGGGCAAGACAGAAGCAGGGAAGCAGGGAGGTCTCCTAGATACAGAACTTTTGTTTGAACTTCTGGATCTGAAATTCTAAAATATTTGGCAAGGAACGAGAATGTTCTCTCTGTCAAATATTCTTTCCTTTAATCCTCCAATCCTTCATCATTACACTCCCACTCATGTAATACCTGCAAAGGTCCTAGTTCTGAGTAACAAGATGTTGTCTTCACAAAGTAGATCTCTAAGTTTCCATCTCTCTCTCTCTCTCCCTCTCTCTCTCTACTCTCTCTCTCTCTCTCTCTCTCTCTCTCTCTCTCTCTCTCTCTCTCTCTCTCTCT
>NC_058132.1:365124340-365205459 GCF_016433145.1 Gracilinanus agilis
ATATATATATATATATACATATATATACATATATGAATATAAAATATATATATACTTTATATACATGTACTATATATAATATAAATACTTCAGTATATATACCTATACACATATATTTTCCATATATTTTGTATTAATATATATTTATATATATTCAGGTTACATAGAGTATATATATTTTATGTACTATATATACTTTTAAATATATACTATATAAATATATATATTAATATTACATATAGCATATATATATTTACTTCATGTACAAAGCAGTGTTAGAATA
This sequence comes from Gracilinanus agilis, assembly GCF_016433145.1. Classification (NCBI taxonomy): domain Eukaryota; kingdom Metazoa; phylum Chordata; class Mammalia; order Didelphimorphia; family Didelphidae; genus Gracilinanus; species Gracilinanus agilis. The sequence continues at coordinate 365,124,624 of NC_058132.1, forward strand.
TTTTCCATGACAACAATCATTTCTTTCAAAATAACTTTGAAAATTATATACTGTTTTAATTCAAAAACATTTTTTCTACAAAACAAATATTACAAATCATAAAAAAATCTTTCTTATTGATATTTCCCTGGGCCTATTTATAATTAGAAGGCTTCATCTCCACATCATTCTTTAGTCCAAAGAATCAAGAGATTTAGAATTAAAAAGCATTCCATTTTAAATAGAGCAGCATAGGGGCAGAGACAAGATGGCAACTTAGTAGGAGGGAAAGCTGAAACCACTCTGAGAATCCTTCCAAACCAATGTTTAAGAAGTGCCTCAACACAACAGGAGTAAAAAATTCAAAAGATTGAAAAAATGGAAGAACATCTAAAACACCGTATTAAAAAAAAATCTGACCTGGAAAAACAGATCCAGAAGAGACAATTTAAGAATTGTTGGCCTACACAAAGGTCATGCCAAAAAAAAAAAAAAAGCTAGACATCATAATACAGGAAATTATCCAAGAAAACTGCCCTATTATCCTTGAACAAGAGGGTAAAATAGAGATTGAAAGAATCAACACATCACTTCCTGCCTTAAATCCCCTAATGAAAACTCCAAGGAACATTATAGCCAAGTTCTAGAATTCTCAGATCAAGAAGAAAATAAAATACTATAATCACTTAGAAGGAAACAATTCAGATATCATGGAACTCCAGTCAGGATCATATGGGACCTGGCAGCCTGCACATTGTAGGACTGTAAGACTTGGAATATGATATTCTGGAAGACTAAGTAACCAAGCATCAATTACCCAACAAAACTGACTCTACTCTCTCAGCAGAAAGTATATCCATTTAATAAAATAGAAGACATATTTTATTCCCAAACAGAAAATCCATGAGAAGCATGAAAAGATAAAAAAAAGAAAGAAGAAAAATTTAAGACCTTCAATGAGATCAAATGCTTTATATTCCTATATGGAAAGATGATGTAACACTTAAAAATTGTTATCATTGTCATAGTAGTTAAAATGGGGCAAAATATATCACATAAATAAGCATAGGTCAGAGTGGGGTGGACAATGGGGAACCAATATAATGGAAGGGAGGAAGAGGTTGGTTAAATATTTAAACTTTACTTTCATTGGAATTGGCACAGAGAGAGAATAGCCAGACTCATTGTGATTATAGAATTGTATCTTACCCAAGAGAGAAGTAGAAGGGGAATAAGAAGCTGGTTAGTGGAAAGGGGAGAAATACTAGGGAGGGAGAGGCTGGGCCAGGGTGACCAAAAGGTCCTATGGCAAGAGGGAAGTAGTAAGGGAGAAGGGGTAAGAGGAGTAATATAAGGGAGGGGAAAGGGGGGAGATTGACTAAAAGCAAAACACTGGAGGGAAATAGGAGTAAGATCAGGATTAAAGAAGGAAGTTAAAATGGAGGGGGATCATAACTGTGAATGTGAATCAGATGCACTCATCCATAGAACACAAGTAGATAGAATAGTGGATTAAACACCAGAATCTTAACATATATTGTCTATAAGAAACACATATAAAGCAAGTAGACACACACAGGAAAAGGTATGAGGCTACAACAGAATCTATTGGGTTCCAAGACAAAGAACACAAGAGTAGGAATCATGATCTCAGACAAAACTAAAATAAAAATAGATGCAATTAAAAGAGACAAGGTAGGAATCTATATCTTGATGAAAGACAATATAAATAATAAAGAAATATCAGTATTCAACATATATACACCAAATGGTACAGTTTCCAGATATTTAAAGGAGAAATTGAAGGAGCTTAAGGAGGAAATAGATAGTAAAAACATACTGGTGGGTGACCTCAACCTTCCCCTATCAGAACTAGACAAATCAAACCAAAAATAAATAAGAATGAAGTAAGGAAAGTGAAATGTTAGAAAAATTTGAGCTAATAGATGTCTGGAGAAAAATGAATAGGATAAAGGGAAAATACCTTCTTTTCTGTAGCACATGGTACATGCACAAAAATTGACCATGTACTAGAGCATAAAAATATAGCAAACAAATGCAGAAAATCAGAAATGATAAATACAACTTTTTCAGGTCATAATGTAATAAAATTATAAGTAACAAGGGTCCATGGAAAGGAAAATCTAAAATTAATTGGAAATGAAATAAATAAATTCTTCAAAACTGGTGAATCAAAAAAGAAATCAAAAGAAAAATTAAAGACTCCATTAAAAAGAATGATAATGAGGAGACAATATATCAAAATCTATGGAATATAGACAAAACAGAACTCAGGGAAAATCTATATCCCTGAGTGCCAATATCAATGAGTAGTGCCAAAATAGAGAGGGTCGAAATTAATGCAACTTTAAAAAAAAACTAGGAAAAGAACAAATTTAAAAACTTCAGATAAAAACTAAATTGTAAATCCTAAAAATTAAAGGAGAAATTAATAAAATTGAAAGTAAGAGAACTTTTCAACTAATAAATAAGACTAGGAGGTGGTTCGTTGAAAAAAACAACAAATAAATAGATGAATTATTGGTTAATCTAATTTTTAAAAAGAAAGAAAGAAATTTAATATAAAAATATAAAGGGCGATATCATCTCCAAGGAAGAGGAAATTAGAGCAATAATTGAGAGTTATTTTACCCAATTATATGATAAGAAATATGACAATCTAAGGGAAGTGGATAAATATTTACAAAAATATAAATTGTCCAGATTAACAAAAGAGGAAATAGAATATTCAAATAATCCCATTTCAGAAAAATAAATTGAAAAAGTCATTAAGGAATTTCCTAAGAAATAATCCCCAAGGTCAGATGGATTCACAAGTGAATTCTATCAAACATTTAAAGAACAACTTATCCCAATAATATACAAACTATTTGATGAAATAAGCAAAGAAGAAATCTTACCAAATTATTTTCATGGTACAAATATATTACTGATTTCCAAACAAGGAAAACCAAAAACTGAGAAATATAAACTATAGACCATTCTCCCTAATGAACATAGATGCAAAAACCTTAAAGAAAATACTAGCAAGAGACTACTGCAAGTCTCCTGAGGATTATTCAATATTACCAGGTGGTATTTATATCAGGCATACAGGGCTGGTTTGATATTAGGAAAACCATCCACATAATTGATGATAAGAACAACTAAACTACCAAAAGTCATGATTATCTCAATAGATGCTGAAAAAGCCTTAGACAAAATAAAACCCCCATTCCTAATGAAAACACCAGAAAATATAGGAATAGAAGAGTCTTTCCTCAAAATAATGAGCTATATTTATTTAAAACCATCAGCAAGAGTTCAGGTAAGATGGCAGCATAGACTAAGAGAATCTTAAAACCTCCACACCCTTAAGCACCGAGATAGAAAACAATGTGCTTCAAGAAGAAAGAGGACCAAATCTAATAACAGGACAGAGCAGGGGATCCCTACTGCAGCACAACTAAAGAGGTAAGCCAAGAAAAAGTCTTCAATACTTGAACTATTGGGACTGCGGGCATAGAAGGGGAATCCCAGGATCCCTGGATGCCTCCCCCACATACTGTGCAGAGTCTCCAGCGGCCGGGGAAATCTCAGGCCCGGTGGGTGCACTGATCAGGAGAAAGGACCTTGCTGGCATAGGACTCAGGGAGTCAAACACAGGCACTAGAGAGGTGACTGGAGGAGAAAACAAGAGAAACGGCAAAAACGGCCAGAAGATGGTGGTTTAGAGAGAACCAAACCCCAGAAAGCAGACAGCTTGGCTTCCTCATACCAAGATAGAGAACTCAGGGCTTCAAGAGGAAAGAAAACCATATCAAACACAGCGGATAGCCCGCAGGAGGACCCAACTGTTGAAGAGCTCATTTCAGATAAAACACTCCTTGTCACCCTATCTTTTTTGTTTGTTTGTTTGTTTGTATGGTTGGTTTACCCTCCCCTTGAGGTTTTGAGGTTTTAGCCTCAGGGCAGACTAATGCAATCAATACAGGACAAATCCCAACAATTGGACAGACAGAGAATCTTCCAAGTGCAGAGAAAGTAACTACAAACCTTTGCCCCTGGAGGGAAGATCTTTCATCAAAGATCATTAAATACATCTGCTCAAACTAGCAGAACAAGGAAGGGGAAAAAACATGAGTAAGCAACAGAAAAAGAAAAAAGCAATGACAATTGACAGCTTCTTTCAAGGAAGTGAAAAGGGAGCAAATGAAACAGAAATAGGAGAAGAGGAAATAGTTCCAGCAAAATGTAGACAGGCTTTGGAAGATCTCAAAATTCAATTAACTCAAGAATTTAAAACTCAATTAAGTCAAGAACTTCAGGAACTCAAAAAACAATCAAGAGAGGCTGAAGACAATTTGAAAAAGGAAATACATAAGCTAAAACAAGAAAATAAAGTCTTAAAAGCCAGAATTGGCCAGCTTGAAAATGAAGCAAAGAAGGCAAAAGATAATCTACAAAGAAAAACAGACCAGAAAGAGAAGGATGACCAAAAAGCAAGGAATGAAATTCAGTCTTTAAAAATCTGAACTCAAAGACTAGAAGGAAATGACTTCACAAGGCAGCAAGAATATTAAACAAAATGTAAAAAAATGAAAAATTTGAGGAGAATATGAAACACCTCATTGATTCAACCAAAGATCTGGAGAAAAGAGCTAGAAGAGACAACTTGAGAATTATTGGTTTACCAGAACATCATGATAAAAGAAAAGGTTTAGATAGCATTTTACAAGAAATTATCAGAGAAAATTGCCCAGAAATTCTTGAACAAGAGGGAAAAGTGGAAATTGACAGGATCCACAGATCACCTCCTACAATTAATCCACAACTGACAACTTCCAGGAATATTATAGCCAAATTCAAAAACTACCAGACAGAGGAAAAAAAAATTACAAGCTGCCAAAAAGAAGTCATTCAGATATCAGGGAACCACAGTTAGGATAACACAGGATCTGTCTGCATCTACGTTGAAGGACTGGAAGACATGGAACACAATATTCAGGAAAACAAGAGAACTGGGTCTACAACCAAGAATCAACTATCCAGCAAGACTAACAATATTATTGCAGGGGAAAGTATGGTCATCCAATAAAATTGAGGACTTCCAAACATTCTTCAAGAAAAACCAGACTTAAGCAGAGAGTTTGCTGCCCAAACCCAGAACTCAAGAGAATCAACATAAGGTAATTAAGAGAATGGGAGGAGGAGAAAAAAATTCTTTTCTTTAAGGGACACAACAAGTTAAATCAATTTATATCCCAAGAAGAAAAGAAGGTATTGGAAAATATTAAAAATTATTATTACCAACAGGGTAACTAGAAGAAGTTTACATGGAGGGAACAGGGACAAACTGTATAGGCTGAAATGTCAAGAGATACACAAATATATGTATGTACGAACGTATGTATGTATGTATGTATAAATATATACAAAACTGGGGGGGGGAAGAAGATAACAATAAGAAAAAAAGAAAGCAAACAAAAACAAATAAATTTATATTCCATAAAGAAGCACCTGGTATTAACAGGGGAAAATAACAATATGCTGTAATGTAAGGAGGTTAGAGAGAAGGAATATTCAATACTTAAGTGCATTGAAATACACTTAGAGAAGAACAATCAGATCCATAGGGACAGAAAATTGATTCATGCCCTATAGATAAGTAGAAGGGTAACAAAAGGACTGCTAGGGAGGGAAGCAAAACTAGGGAGGGAGAGGGCTTGGGGGGGGCAAACCACGTGGCTTTAAAGAACAATAAGAGGGGAATAAGAAGGGAGGGGGGAGAAAGGGAAGTACAGCAAGGGAGGGGATTATAGGAACTGATTAAAAACAAAACTGATATAGAAGGAAACAGTGAAAGAAGAAAGGACAGGACTAGGAGAGAGAATCAAAATGTCTGGGAATGCAGAGTTGGTAATTATAACACTGAATGTGAATGGTATGAACTCACCCATAAAACAGAAGCAAATAGCAGAGTGGATTAGAAACCAAAACCCAGCCATATGTTGTTTACAAGAAACACACATCAGACAGATAGACAGACATAGAATGAAAATGAGAGGATGGAGCAAAATCTTTTGGGCTTCAAATGAGAAAAAGAAGGCAGGGGTGGCTATCATGATCTCTGACAGAGCCAAAGTAAAAATAGGTGAGGTTAAAAGAGATAGGGAAGGTTACTACATCCTAATAAAAGGCAGTATAAACAATGAACAAATATCAGTACTCAATATGTATGCACCAAATGGAATAGCTTCAAAATTTCTAAAGGAGAAGCTAGTGGAGCTCAAGGATGAAATAGATAGCAAAACCATACTAGTGGGGGACCTGAACCTTCCCCTATCAGATCTAGATAAGTCAAACCAAAAAATAAATAAGAAAGAGATAAGAGAGGTGAATGAAACCCTAGAAAAATTCAAATTAATAGATATTTGGAGAAAAATAAATAGAGACAAAAAGGAATACACCTTCTTTTCAACAGCACATAGAACATTCACAAAGATTGACCATGTAATAGGGCACAGAAACATGGCAAACAAATGCAAAAAAAGCAGAAATAAAAAATGCAACTTTCTCAGATCAAAATGCAATAAAAATAGTTATTAGTAAGAATACATGGAGAGGCAAACAAAAAACTAATTGGAAATTAAATAATGTGATTCTCCAAAATAATTTAGTGAAAGAACAAATCACAGAAACAATTAATAATTTCATTGAAGTCAATGACAATGATGAGACATCTTACCCAATCTTATGAGATGCAGCCAAAGCAATTCTAAGGGAAAATTGATATCACTGAGTGTATATATTAACAAATTAGGGAGGGCAGAGGTTAATGAATTGGGCATGCAACTTAAAAAACTAGAAAATGAAAAAATTAAAAATCCTCAGATGAAAACTAAATTAGAAATACTAAAAATTAAAGGAGAAATTAATAAAAACAAAAGTAAAAGAATTATTGAATTAGTAAATAAGAATAGAAGCTGGTGTTTTGAAAAAACAGATAAAATAGACAAAGTACTGGTTAATCTAATTAAAAAAAGAAAAGAAGAAAACCAAATTAATAGTATCAAAGATGAAAAAGGAGACCTCACCTCTAATGAAGGGGAAATTAAGGCAATCATTAAAAAATATTTCACCCAATTATATAGAAATAAATTTAGTAATCTAGGTGATATGGACGAATATTTGCAAAAATATAAATTGCCTAAATTAACAGCAGAAGAAATAGAATACTTAAATAATCCAATATCAGAAAAAGAAATTGAACAGGCCATTAAAGAACTCCCTAAGAAAAAATCACCAGGGTCTGATAAATTCACAAGTGAATTCTATCAAACATTCAAAGAACAATTAATCCCAATACTATACAAATTATTTGATATAATAAGCAAAGAAGGAGTCTTATCAATCTCCTTTAATGACACAAATATGGTACTGATTCCAAAGCCAGGCAGATCAAAAACAGAGAAAGAAAATTACAGACCAATCTCCCTAATGAACATAGATGCAAAAATCTTAAATAGAATACTAGCAAAAAGACTCCAGCAAGTAATTAAGAAGATCATCCACCATGATCAGGTGGGATTTATACCAGGAATGCAAAGATGGTTCAACATTAGGAAAACTATCCACATAAGTGACCATATCAACAAGCAAACCAACAAAAACCAAATGATTATCTCAATAGATGCTGAAAAACCTTTGACAAAATACAACACCCATTCCTACTGAAAACACCAGAAAGTATAGGAATAGAAGGTTCTTTCCTAAAAATAATAAACAGTATATATCTTAAACCATCAACAAGCATCATATTCAATGGGGATAAATTAGAAGTCTTCCCAATAAGATCAGGTATGAAACAAGGATGCCCATTATAACCTCTTTTATTTAACATTGTACTAGAAACACTAGCAGTACTAATTAGAGAAGAAAAAGAAATTGAAGGTATTAAAATAGGCAAGGAGGAAACTAAGCTATCACTCTTTGCAGATGATGTGATGGTCTACTTAAAAAATCCTAGAGAATCAACTAAAAAACTATTAGAAATAATCAACAATTTTAGCAAAGTTGCAGGAAACAAAATAAATGCACATAAATCATCAGCATTTCTATATATTTCCAACACATCCCAGCAGCAAGAGGTAGAAAGAGAAACACCATTTAAGATTACCCTAGTCAATATAAAATACTTAGGAATCAACCAAAACAAATACAAGAATTATACGAACATAACTACAAAACACTTTCCAAAAAAGTAAAACTAGATCTAAACAATTGGAAAAACATTGAGTGCTCATGGGTAGGATGAGCTAACATAATAAAAGTGACCATTCTACCCAAATTAATTTACTTATTTAGTGCCATACCTTTCAAACTTCCAAAAGCCTTTTTTACTACATTAGAAAAAACTATAACAAAGTTTATTTGGAAGAACAAAAGATCAAGAATATCAAGGGAAATAATGAAAAAAAATGTGAAGGAAAGTGGCTTAGCAGTACCAGATATTAAGCTATACTATAAAGCAGCGGTCATCAAAACAATATGGTACTGGCTAAGTGATAGAAGGGAGGATCAGTGGAATAGACTTGGGGTAAGTGATGTCAGCAAGACAGTGTATGATAAACCCAAAGAGCCCAACTTTTGGGACAAAAATCCACCATTTGACAAAAACTGCTGGGAAAATTGGAAAACAATATGGGAGAGATTAGGTTTAGATCAACATCTCACACCCTACACCAAGATAAATTCAGAACGGGTGAAAGATTTAAATATAAAGAAGGAAACTGTAAGTAAATTAGATGAACACAGAATAGTATACTTCTCAGATCTTGGGGAAAGGAAAGATTTTAAAACCAAACAAGAGCTAGAGAAAATTACAAAATGTAAATTAAATGGTTTTGATTATATTAAACTAAAAAGTTTTTGTACAAAGAAAAACAATGCAACCAAAATCAGAAGGTAAACAATAAACGGAGAAAAAAATCTTTATAACAAAAAATTCTGACAGAGGTCTAATTACTCAAATATACAAAGAGCTAAATCAATTGTATAAAAAATCAAGCCATTCCCCAATTGATAAATGGGCAAGGGACATGAATAGGTAATTTTCAGATAAAGAAATAAAAAATATCAATAAGCACATGAGAAAGTGTTATAAATCTCTAATAATTAAAGAAATGCAAATCAAAACAACTCTGAGGTACCACCTCACCCCTATCAGAATGGCTAAAATGATAGCAGTGGAGAGTAATGAATGTTGGAGGGGATGTGGCAAAATTGGGACGTTAAAGCACTGCTGGTGGAGTTGTGAACTGATCCAACCATTCTGGATGGCAATTTGGAACTATGCACAAAGAGCGATAAAAGAATGCCTGCCCTTTGATCCAGCCATACCATTGCTGGGATTGTACCCCAAAGAGATCACAGATAAACAGACTTGCACAAAAATATTTATAGCTGAGCTCTTTGTGGTGGCAAAAAACTGGAAAGCAAGGGTAAGGCTTTCAATTGGGGAATGGATGAACAAATTGTAGTATACGTTGGTGATCGAATACTATTGTGCTCAAAGGAATAATAAACTGGAGGAATTCCATGTGAACTGGAAAGACCTCCAGGAATTGATGCAGAGTGAAAGGATCAGATCCAGAAGAACATTGTACACAGAGACTGATATACTGTGGTAAAATCAAATGTAATGGATGTCTGTACTAGCAGCAATGCAATGACCCAGGACAATTCTGAGGGATTTATGGAAAGGAACACTACCCACATTCAGAGGAAGAATTACAGGAGTAGAAACATAGAAGAAAAACAACTGCTTGAACACATGGGTTGATAAGGACATGATTGGGGATGTGGACCTGAAAAGACCACACCCATGTAACTAACAATAATGTAAAAATGAGTCTTGACTGACCACACATAATAAAACCAGTGGAAATGTGAATTGGCTACAGTGGTGGGGGTGTTGAGGGGGTGAAGGGAAAAGTAAAAACATGACTTATGTAACCATGGAAAATTTTTCTAAAAATAAAAAATTATTAAAAAAAAACATCAGGAAGTATCATCTGGATTGGGGACAAGTTAGATGACTTCCCAAGTAGAACAGGAGTGAAGCAGAGATGCCCATTATCACCTCTATTTTTTTTTTATTTTGTACTAGAAAATCTAGCGGTAGTAATTAGAGGAAAAAAGAAATCAAAGAAATTAAAGTCAGCTATGAGGGAACTAAGCTACCGCTCTTTGCAGATGGTGTGATGGTATACTTAAAGAATTCTAAAAAATCAACTAAAATGCTAGTGGAAATAATAATTTTAGCAAAGTTTCTGGGTACAAAATAAACTCACATAAATCATAAGCATTACTATATGTTTCCAAAAAAATTCAGGAACAAGAGATAGAAAGTGAAACTCCATTTAAAATCCCCCTAGTCAGTATAAAATACTTGGGAAGCTATTAGCCAAGAAAACACAAGAATTATATGAATACACCTACAAAATGCTTTTCACACAATTAAAACTAGATCTAAATAATTGGGAAATATTAATTGCTCATCTATAGGATGAATTAATATAATAAAGATGACAATCCCACCTAAATTAATTTGCTTATTCTGTGCCATACCTATGAAAGTACCAAGAAAGTTTTTTTTTATAAAATTAGAAAAAATTATAACAATGTTCATCTGGAATAACAAATGATCAGTAATATCAAGGGAAACAAGGGGGGAAAATGGGAAGGACAGTAGTCTAGCAGTACCAGATCTTAAACTGTATTAAAAAGCAATGTTCATCAAAACATCATGGTACTGGCTAAAAGACAGAAGGGTGGATCAATGGAATAGACTAGAGGTAAGTGACTTCAGCAAGCTAGTGTTTGGTGAACCCAAAGATTCTAGCTTTTTTGACAAGAATTCAATATTTGAAAAAAACTGCTGGGAAAAATTAGATTTAAATCATTATCTCACACCCTATACCAAGGTAAATTCAAATTAGGTAAGTGTCTTAAATATAGAGTGAAGTCATAAATAAATTAGGTAAACACAGAATTGTATACCTGCCACATCAATGGGAAAGGAAGGGATTTAAGACCAAGAAAGACATCGAGAATATTACAAAATATAAACTGTATAATTTTGATTATATTAAAACAAAAATGATTTGTTGAAACAAAGGCAAACCAAACAAAATCAGAAGGGAAGCAACAAATTGGGGGAAATTTTATGATAAAGCTCTCTGACAAGGTTTAATTTCCCAAATATATAAGAAACAGTCAAATTTACAAAAATTAAATCAATTCCCCATTGACAAGTGATCAAGGGACATGAATAGACAGTTTTCTGATAAAGCAAAACTATCAATCATCACATGAAAAAGTGTTCTAACTCCCTCCTAGTTAGAGAAATGCAAATCAAAACAACTGTGAGGTACCACCTCAAACCTAGGGGATTGGCCAACATGGCAGTAAAGGAAAATAATATATTTTGGAGGGGATGTGGTAAAATTGGGACACTAGTACATTGCGGGTAGAGTTGGAAATTGAGCCCACCATTCTAGAAAGTGGTTTAGAATTATCCCCAAAGAGCTTTTAAAGACTACATGTTATTTGATCCAGCTATATCACTACTGGGTTTGTACTCCAAAGAGATTTTTTTTAAAAGTTTGTACAAAAATATTTATGGCTGTGATTTTTGTTGTGGCAAATAAATTGGAAATTGAAGCTGTGTCCATCAATTGGGAAATTATTGAACAAATTGGTATATTATAGTGATGGAATATTATTGTGCTATAAGGAATGATGAACTTGGGGATTTTCATATGAACCTGAAGAACCTCCATGAACTGATATAGAGTGAAATGAGCAGAACAAGAACATTGCACCTAGGAACTGGAACATTGTGGCACAATCAAATGTATTAGATTTTTCTACTAATAGCAGTACAATGATCCAGGATTAGGGTAGTTATGAGAAAGAACAGTATCCACATACAGAGAAAGAACGGTTGGAATAGAAATGCAGAAGCAAAACATATGACTTATCATGTGGTTCTATGGCTATTTGATTGGGGGTTTTGGTTTAAAAAGATAACTATTATAAATATGAATAACATGGAAATAGGTTTTGAGCAATAATACATGTATAACCTAGTGGAATTGCTTGTCAGCTCTGGGAGGAGGAAGAAAGAAGAGAGGGAAAGAATATGAATCATGTAACCATAGAAAAATATTCCACATAAATCAATTAATTATTTTTCGCAAAAAGCAAGAAATTTGTCCTGGAAAGGACTTTATACTGCATCTTGTACCGGGCTTTTGTGTTTTAGGAGAAAGTTTCAAAGAATGGAAGTGATGTGTTCAAGATCAGAGAGGTAGAAAATTGTAGAATCAGTATTTTAATTGGATTCCCCAACTCCATATCCAATTCTATTTCTACTATTCAAAAAATCATATAATATCATTGATTTCAATTTTAAGATAATATACCTTATAAAGCACATATTTACTTTAAGAAGGTAGTAACAGCTGTATCCTATTTGAATCCCTTTCCTCTTTTGAACCCTGTAAAAATATTTTTCAGGATTTTATTCTTAATCATTTTACTATAACATCATAGAGTATTGATAGAAGGCTGTCCTTGTAATTATGACAACCTTGGTTTAAGTCTCTCTTCTGCTTCATTACTAACTGTGTGCTATGATATGGACTTCTCATTGTTTCAGGCAAGCCTCCTAGATTTTAAATTATAAACAAATTGCTGATCTTCATTGGTAGAGTGTATTCCACATCAGAAGTTTCAAACACTTAGGAAATAAGTTATTGGTCTTATACTTCCCCACCAACATACATCAAATAAATTTACAATGAAAATTTGAATAGTGGTAGTCTATTGCCATATCATTCTCATTATAGATTTTAATATATATTTATTCATCCCTCCACTGTTGTATATATTTTTCATTTGTTATGGTTTTTAAAAATTCCATTATGTTCACATACCATAATATGTTCAATAATTTCCTAAGTCATCAGATTTTTCTAGTATTTTTGTTTTATTTTTGCTATTGAAAATAATTATGCTTTGAGTATTTGGGTAGAAATAGGACTCTTTTCCCCACTTTCAATACTCTTAGGGCAATCCTAACAGTGGGAGCTCTGGGGAAAAGGATAGCTTTGCAACTTTTATTGTACAATACCAATCAGTTCCATTCTAGGAATACTTACTAAATGTGTTTGAAGAATTGTGGAAAAAGGCACTGGAAAGACAAGAAAACCATTTTTAAGTACTTATTTATTTCTAGGTATTTGATGCTTTGGTGATACAATGAGAAAAAAAAACTTGAGGATTAAATGAGATCATATAGAATAAGCTTTATAACCTTAAAGTATTTCAAAAATGCCAACTATTGTTTTCCTTCCTTCCTTCCACCTTCCCTCCTTCCTTCTTTCCTCCATTCTTTCCTTCCTCCCCTTCCTTCCTTCCTTCCTCCTTCCTTCCTTCCTTTGTTAGTTCCTTCCTTCCTTAATTATTTCCTTTCTCACTTCCTTTCTTTCAAACTTTCTCTCTCCATGTATTTCTCTCTTTCTGGCAGGTAGGAGATTCAGTGAATAAAGGACTGGACATGGAGTCAAGAAGACCTGAATTAAATATTACCTCACAGATTTTTCAGTTGTGTGACATTTGGGAAGTCACTTAACCTGTATTTGCCTTAGTTTTCCCATCTGTCATATGAAAATAATAGCACCTACTTCCCAAGGTTGTGAAGATCAAATGAGAAAATTTACAATTCATGAGGCACCATATAACTACTAACTATTATTTTTATCATTATCAATATTAACTAAACTTTAAAGAATTATAAGAATTTTTTAAAGGGACTGAAATTAAATTTGGTGTATTTAAAAGATAATAATTATACCAGATTGGTTGTACTCTAGAGTTCATGAAAGTAAATAATATGTATAAAGTTTGAAAAGCTATCACAGAATTACAGAATTTAAAAGTTGGAAAAGACTTTATTCAGAATCCATTTCTGAGGTACTGTAGTGTACCCAAGAAGTGATTATCCAGCCTCTGCTTGAAATGTAGTGATGGTGGGAAAGAGAATTAAGTAGGAAGTGTCTAGGTGGTGAATATGAGAGATCATATGAAAGTAAAATTTATAACATGGCAACTGATCAGATCAAGTGAAGAGATCAAGGTAAGAGAAAAAGTAAGGTTAAAGATGACATCAAGATTACATATTTATTTCACTAAAAGATGATGGTGCTCTAACATAAATAGAAACTTTAGAGAATGAGCAGGTATAGGGGAGGAAGAGGAAAATTTTTGGCAATGTACATACTGACATTGATATGCCTGTAATTATAGCCATCAGTCTTATGACTTTTTAATTTGCAAAATGCCTCACTTATTTTATTTCATTCAATCTTTATAATAACTATTTGAATTAGGTACTATTATCATTGCTCTTTTAAGTTTGAGTAAAGTGAGAATTTAAATATCTTACATACCATCAAAAACCTAATAAATATCTCTCTTGGGATTTGAACCTTGATCTTCCTAATTCTAGATTCAATGCATTACTTCCTGTACCAAACTGTTATATTTATGAAATAACTGAGAGATGTTCACCAGATGATTGGTGATAGATGATTCCTTCAGTAGAGATGCAGGCAGACTAGATATATGAAGAGAACATCTTCAGAGAGTTCATACTTAAATTTACTGGGAACAGCTATGTTTAAGCACTGTGAGAAATGCAAGTAGTTAGGGAGAGATTGAAGATAAGAAAAAAGGAATGATTGTTGATGCATGCCGATAGGAGATGGAAAAAGATAGGACTGAGAACACAAATAGAGGAGTTGACCTTGACAAAGACAAAGGTCACTTTGTCCTCAAAGCCAATAAAAAAAAAAGAAAGGATAAGTGAAGAAATAGAGGGGCTTTGAAGTGCCAAGTAGGGGATATGAGCATCTCATAGCTGATAGGAGACTTAGTTTGGTGGTAGTATACAGGGTTTTAGGAGAGTTAAGAAATTGGAATAGGCAGTTCATCAAAGATTGACTTGACAATAAGTCAAGTAGTTAATCACTACTTGACTTTGATTAGGGGAGAACATGCTGGATTGGAATTAGGGAAAAATGTGTCTAAATCTTACCTTCTATACTTATTACTTATTGGAACCTAGAGGAGTCACTTAGCATTTCTATGCCTAAATTCCCTCATCTATAAAATGGGAATATAAATATTGACTACCTCATTTGAATGTTATGAGGATTAAATTAAATAGTGAATGAAGTGATTTGTCAAGCATAAGGTCTTAGACAAAGTTAGCTAATTAGTTCATAGAGTTAGTGTCTGAAGTCATATTTGAACTCATCTTCCTGTCTTCAGGCCCAATATTCTATTCATGGTACCTCCTAGCAGAGGAGGGTTTCTAATTTTTTTTTCATTCCTATCCATCCCTCATCATCTATCCCCTACACACTGCTTGACCTCTTTCAATCATACTTCCATCTCAACATAATAGAAATTGCTCTTTCTTAATTGTTCAACTGTTAAAGTCTCTTAACTACATTAACTGCTACATCTCTTAACTGCTACAAAAAGACTTTTCCTTTTTGTTCTTTCTGTAATTTTTCAGAATTCTGTAAATTGTAATTGTTGACCAATCCCTTTTCCTAGTTACTACTATTTTTGCCATAACTTTCCTGATGCTGTTCTTTCCCTTGACCTTCTCCTCTATAAATGTCATAATTATTATTATATATACTAAATACTGAGTTGATTCAGTCAACATGGTGGTATTCCTTCATCCTGTGGAATTCAAGAGCTAAAGAGGATGAAAAAATAAATTGCATTAGGTAAATCAGGTAGCTAGGTGGTGTAGTAGATAGAGTGACAGGCCTGGTATTAGAAAGAGTAGAATTTAGATATGAACTCCCAAAACTTACTAGCTAGATGACCCTAAGAAAGTCACTTGCCCATATTTACCTCACTTTCCTTATCTGCAAAAATAAACTGGAGAAAGAAATGGTAGGATTTTTCTAAGAAAACCCCAAATGAGGCTACAAGGAGTTGGACATAACTGAAACAACAACTATAGGGATCATCTAAGCTTTAAGATAGGCAGGTAGTGAACTTAAAAGGACAGGGGAAGAGAGGAGAAATTCACATGTTGAGAATTATGTAGATTTGAGTTGGAATAGAATTAATTTTAGAATGAAAGATTATCAAGAGAAGAAAGAGAATAGGCATGGAATTATGGGGTAAGAATACAAGAAATGATAGCAGAAATGGAAGTATAGTATAGATGAAAAGAAGGTTTAACAAGTTTAGGGGGCTAAAAGGCAGGATAGGAAATTTTAATTAGAAAGTAGAATTTCAAAATTCAAAATTATCACACAGTTATTGTGATATTATGTCTAAATTGTTATGATTACCTTGGGTGATGGAGGTTGAATAAAGAGGTAGGTTTAGAGGTTTAAGAAAGTTAATTAAGAGGTTATCCTGTTAGAAAAATTCTTAAATGCATAAATATAGGGTGGAGTATACAACTGTGTGATACTGAACTTAAGAAAGGAAAGGGAATGACTTGCCAATTGGTAAATTATCACAACAACAAAGATTTGGATCACAAGACAAATATCACATCTCAAAAGAGGATTGATTTTTTAAGAACAACAACAGGAGTCTATAAAATGGTAATATAGAGCAAAGGGAAGGACAATTTCTTCTGGCCCAATGTTTTGGAGATATGAGAGAATGAATAATTAGAACTGGAATCAAGGATAGAATGTGTTTGAGAGATTTCCATTAATATAAAAAGATAAAAGTAAAATGAAGTAAAGACATACATTATTTTGCTAATAAAGGCATAAATCTTCCATAAGGGAAATGAATTGAAGAAACCAAATTGAGGAAAGGAAGAAGAGAGGTAACAGGGAATGTTTCTTATTTATTTGGATTTGGGATTCTGGTGACCGAGTCACAGGGATTAAAGGCAAAATAAGAATTTGAATTTTCTTCCCAAAAGCATTGAGGAATAACCAATTTGTTGGGTTCTCCATGATCCAAACACCTGTAAAGATTGAAAAGTGCTAATATCAGTGTTACCTTTATGAAACAAAATGAAACAAAAATTGAGAGTTGATACTGAATGCAGCAGGAAATTTACTTAAATATTCTTTTCTCTTAAGTTGGATGACACTTTTCTCACATTTTTTTTTTCTCTACCAGAGTATTATGTCAGTCTTTTTGAAGAATCATCATTCAATACCCACTCATTAAGGGCAGACATTCCCCACAAAACTATCTCTTGTCTTCCCTTGTCTTGGTGATCTCATTTGCATTCATAGATTCAATGATAATTGCTATAAGGATATACATTATTCTAATCTCTTTCCTAAACTACATCTCCAACTCTTTGTTGCGAATTTGTAACTAATTTTCCTATCAGTATCTCAAAACTAATGTATCAAAACTGAAATCTCCCTGCATGAATCTAACCTTCTTCTAAATTTTCCTATTTATGTTGATGATGCCAGAATCCTTCTTGCTGCCTAGGTTTGCATACCTGAAATTAAGTTTCATTCTTTCCTCCCCACACATGTCTTCCAACCTATTACTTGCCAAGTTCTGTTAATTTTATTTCTCAAATATCTGTTTACTATCCACATTTTTCTATGCAAATAGACATACTAGCACAGTGTCTTTGTCTGTCTTTTAAACTACTATAATAGCTTCATATTTAACATTTTATCTCGACAAACCATCCTTCAAAAACCTGCTAAAATACATTTCTAGGATAGAATCCTGGCTGTTGGTTCATGTGACCAAGATGTTGGATGTTTTATGATTAAAATAATCTTAAGAAAGTGATTTTTGGGTCAGAATATCAATTTGCTGATTATATCAGTTTATTAATTAGGCCAACATCAATTATCAATAAAATGGCCTTCTTTCAATGACCAGAGATCTTGAAGCTTGTTCTGGAAGTTCAATAAACAGAATTTTAGGAGCTTATTCAGCCCTTCCCTTGAATATCCGAAGAGATCTCTAATTGGCAAATAGCTAAATTCATCAACTCTCTGCACCTCCCCATTTCCATGTCATAGGGAACATGTACATACAACAAGAATCTTAGTCCCCTTTATTTAGCAACCAAATAATGTTTTTTTAAAGGTAGACAATCTTTGAGATTTCCAAAGACAAAAATACAAAAAATCATTATACTGGATGAAATCTCTGACCCAGATCGCAGGCACAGGAATACATACTAATTCTCTCCAATATACTCCAGAACCCTGAAATGAGAAAACAGTATATGAAAGTTAAATTCTCACCCATGATATTTTCTTATATCCTTAAAAGTTATTGAAAAGTACCTCATTGAGAATTATGTGCAAAAGACCAAGTAATTGCAGCTGTCTCCAAAGGAAGATACTCAGAAGTCTGATGATTTCTCAATTGGATAAATTTATAACAGAGAAAACTAATCATGAAGCCTCATGAAGCTCCTCCTTCCCCACCAGATCCCACACTGTGCTAAGGCAGCACAATATATCCACAGCTTTGTACTTGGGGATTCATTCATTCTTCGATTTCCTTGCTACTTTTACAATTGCTCACATCACACTTTGCCCCAACCCTCACATTACGTTCCATGGTATTAATCAATAGATCCACATGCTTTCAGAAGAAAAGGAATATGAGAGTAGAAACATCTTTTGCCTGTAGCAAAAGATTTCTGTGCTATAACAGCACTCAGCCAAAGTACTAAAGAACAGAAGGAATTTGATCAGTTCACTAATATGTGTGTATGCGTATTTTGGTTGGGGGTTGGGGAGGAAGGGTTGTTGCTTTAGGCCTGAACGAAAAAAGGTGGATAGCTTTATATTAGGATCATTTTTGTCTCCTTTAGAAGTCTTATTGAGTGGAATTTAGGTTAGTAAAAAATGAATTCTCCAAATTATGGGGAGGCTTAGACAGTTTTAAGCTTCAGTCTTTGGGCAGTCTGTCATCAAAGGGGAGAGATTCAGAAAATGAGTGATAAGGGAATATAAGAGCTTTTTGTTTTTGTTTTTTGCCTGAAATTACCAAAGATATCTAAAAGAAGAAAACTCAGTTAAAAACCCTTGTTATAAGCTGAGAAATTTAAAAAGAGGATATTAATATGAGAGTTAAGATGGCAATTAAGACATGAGTCCACAACTCTAAATAAATATTTTGAGAAATAGGAAATTGAACCAACACTGATGTAGCAGAAAATACTATGGATTTCTAGAAGATAGTTCAAGAGAGAAATAAAAATCATTGAAGCAGAATTCATGGCTTACACAGCAGAAATAATTGGTAGAATAGAACAACAAAACTTGAATTGATGGTGGCAAATCTTCCCAAAGAACTGGAAAAGAGAATAACTGATGAGGAATACTAGAATACACAAAAGGAAAGGGCAATCTCAAAAAGAAGCAACAAATAGTAACATTAAAAGAGCATGTAATTTTCATGCAATTAAATGATATTGGTGGTAAAGACTTCTTTGATTGAAGAGATATCTGCCTTTCTGTCAATCTCTCTTTAAAATTTGCTTGAAAAAATATAAAATTAAGAAATCTAAATCAACATGATCAGAAAGATCAGAAAGAGACTTGCTTGTGAAATTATTTATTTCTAATATGCATATCTTATTTTAAATCATTAACATGTATATGTATGTGTGTTTATATATGATTAATTTTAGTTTCATCAATGACATACTTGTATCCTTTTATGAACATTCTTATGTTCTATCTAATCTTTTTATAGTTTTAATGATGTATTTTTTCACTGCTGCCTTCAAATCCTTTAAAAAACTTCTCTCACCAATAAAACCTTCCCTTTAAACATATGTGTGGTTAATTAACATAAATTCTGCTATTGACCATATTCGAAAATGTATTTCATATACTGAATATATATTCTATTAGATCTTTATCAAAAACATACTTCATATCAGTGATCTGGAGTGCATATTGTTATTTGCATTGATCAGAGTCCTTAAATTCTTTTAAATTGTTTTCTTTTAAATTACACTCGTATAAAAATTTGTCTTAGTTTTTTTAAGTTGGCATGAGTTCTTAACTTTGCTAGCTCTTAGTTCTTGTTAACAGTAACATCAGTATCAGTTCATCACTAAATCTTCTTAGGTTTCTCTCAAAACATTCATTTTGCTATTCTTTATGGCATAATGATATTCCACTATAATCCTATAACATAATTTATTCAACCATTCCACAGTTTCTGAGTACCCATTTTGTTTCTACTTCTTTGCTACAAGAAGGATAGATTTAGTATAAAAATGAAATTTGTCCCATATAAATATCACTATAAAATTTTAGTAATAATAATAATGATAGTTATTTATCAAGTCATTGATAAAGACAAAAAATGCATAATCGAGGACAGAACCCTAAAGCAATTCATAGGAGACCTCTTCTAAGTTGACATCAAACCATTAATTAATATCCCATGAATACAGCTATTTAAGCAGTTCTGAATTAATCTTATTTAACTATTAACTAGCTCACATAGATTCACCTTTTCTACAGGAAAGTCATGGAATACTTTATCAAAAGTTTTCAAATCTCTTTCCACATTGTTCTTCTTCACACATTTTATATTCTTGTCAAACTCAAATCTTCCCTGTTCCCCAGTGGTTCCTTACCTCTTTACATTTAATATGTTTCCTCTTGGCCCCAGCCTTTTAGAATTCTCAGCTTCCTTCATCTCTAAGCTCATCATCATCTTCCTACTCCACAATGCTTCTTCTGGTTGACCCAGTTGTTAACAATTACTCCACATTCAAATTGCCTTTTATTTGCTTTCCTAAGAGCTTTTAGTCTACTAATAAAATGGAATTGATTTAAGGGTATGAGCTTTTTCAATTTTTAGTATTATTAGGATTTAACACAGTGCCTTTGATGTAGCAGGATACCAGTATGTTTGGGGAATTTGACTAAATTTTACTAAATTTAAGAATGCATCACTAATACAGAAAGGCTATGGAGGATTTTTCAATGGGCCTGGTGAGAAAAAACAGGGTTTTACATTTCACTTCAAATGCTTAGTAACTTTGATATTACTCAAACTCACTGAACCTTAGTTTTTCTCTCCTGTGCAATGGAGGTAATAATAACTACCTCATAAATATATTAAGGGAATCCCATAAGATAATGTATGGAAAGTGCATAACACATTTTCAAGTGATGTACAAATCTGAGCTATGATGATGTTGGTAACAGAATAACACCACATGGTAAAAACTTAATTTGAGATTTTGACTCAGGAGATCTGGATTCAAATCTCACATTGGTTAATTATTAGCTTTGTGATCACAGACAAGTGACTTAAATTTTCAGAGCCACAATTTCCCGATTCACAAAAATAAGGAAAAATCCTTGTATGACATATTATTATAAAAACAAAATAAGCATTTTGCAGATATCAAGGCCAACATAGAAACTGTGAGTTATTGTTATTCAATTAAAGAAGAAGCTTTGAACATTCCTGTTTTCCATTATGCATGAATAGAGAGCATTTCTAATAGCACTATCCAAAAGGAGGAAATGCACACTTTCTAATGTGTACAGCTCATTTTCAGACCTCTTGAGCTCTGTGTACGTTTTCAGAAGCTACACCAGTATTCTAAGTGCAGATTCCCAGGTGTGCCATAATAATTGCAGAAGAAAAAGAGCTACCATGCTAGGAAATGTAACCTGATCTAACTTTACTTCCTTGAAAGCAGGGACTATTTAATTTTTGTTTTGGTACACTCAGTCCCTGGCACACAGTTTGTGTTTAATGAATGTTTACTAATTTACTAATGTAATTCAGAAGATAAAAGCAATTTGAAAATGACAATCAGATTTTATAGTCCCTGTCATAAGGGAGGCTGTGATCACTTACATTTCCACCTTATCTTTCTTAAGGATAAAGATTGGTTTTATGATTATTCTCTGGAATCAAGATGGGTCATCCCAAGGGTCTGCGTTCTGTTGTCATGAAGAGTCATTTGCCTTTACAGGTTTGTAGTCAATGTTCATAAAGTTCTTTTGTTTTCACATACTTTGCATGTCATTTGTGACTATATTCCCAAGTATCTCTAAATTCTTCGTAGTTGACCTTTTCTCCAGTTTAATAATAATCTATTGCATTTGCCATTCATTTGGAGAATGATACTGAATTCTGGGTATTACAGGGCTACATTAAACTGAGAAGTTTGGAGTGGAGGGCAACAAGGATGGCAAAAGGGCTTGGATCTCTGACTGATGAAGACCAGATGAATTTTAGCATATTTAGCGGGGAGAAATTAAGAGCCGGGGATCAGGATAGGTGTGATTGTGTGGATAAAATGGTAATTGGATTTAATTACTTGAAGGACTGTCCTGTAGAGGAGTGATTTGATTTGCTCCATTTACCCCAGAGGAAAAAAACCAATGGGTAAACTGCAAAGAGACAACATAAGGCTTGATGTAAAGACAACTTTCTAAGAATTAAAGCTATCTCCACATGTAAAACCCAGTGGAATTATGCATCAGCTATGGGAAAGGAGAGAAGGGGTTTAGGGGACAGGAAAAGAACATGAATCATGTAACAATGAAAAAATATTCTTAAAAATTAAAATAAAAATTAAATTAAATTAAATTTTAAAAGAATAATTAGAGCTATCTAAAACTAAAATGGACATCTGGTTGGCACTATGGGTAGAGCAATGAGCCTGAAGTTAAGAAGACTCATCTTCCTGAGTTCATATCTGGCCTCAGATACTTATTAACTGCCCAACACTGCCAAGTCATTTGATCTTGTTTGCCTCAGTTTCCTCATCTGCAAAATGAGCTGTTAAAAGAAATGGCAAGCAACTCTAGTATTTTTTCCAAGAAAATCACAAATGTGATCATAAGGAGGTGGATGCAATTAAAAAAATGACTATGAAATTTCTTCCGTGGAGGTATTCAAGCAGAAACTCATTATCAACTGTTGGTTATATTATTATGAGCAATTCTTTGGTGAAAAGGTTGGATTCGGTGGCTTCTGAGGTACCTTCTAACTCTCAAATTCTGTTCTGTGATGCATATACCCATATTTGTTCAGCCATTCCTTAATGACTTGGCCCCCTTTTTGGTACAAATTTTTATCACAAAAAATGCTGCTCTAAGTACATTTATAAGTGATATTTATTTCTTTGAAATTTTTAGAGGTACATGACTGATAATATCATCTTGGTGAAAAAGTTTATCAGTTTTATCATTTTTTTCAGAATTGTTACAAATTATTTTCTAGAATGTTTGTGCACATTTATAGCATTAATAACAATTTATTAATATATCTTTCCTCCCACATACCTTCCAAATATTGGCTGTCTTTCTGTCTTTTATCCTCTGATGATTTTTAGGTGTAAAGTGAGACTTCGTTAATTATTAAATGTAAATTTCTCTTTTTAAAATTTAAAATGTTTTATATCTGAATCAGTTTTATTTCATCTTCTCAAAAGTATATATATATATATGTATATATATATATTTCCTTTGAATACTTAGAAATTGAGTCTTTATATATTTTGTTTACTGCTTTTAGATTTTGGCAATCAAAATTCTGGCATATTCTATTCAAATTGGTTGTTTTTATACAAAATCATTTTTCTTATAATAAAGATAATCTAATTTTTAAAACCTCTTTTATCCCTTGTTTAGTTTTGAATTTTTCTAAAGAATCTATAGATCTGAAAGATATTCTTTTCAGTTGCCCTGTAATTTTGCTGTTGTTGTTGCTTGTGGTGGTGATTTGTTTTATTTTGTTTTATGTTGGGGTCATTAAATTTAAATGTAAAGTTCACTATCCACCAAGGGCTCATTTTACTATATTCTCCAAATTGTTTTTTTCAAAGATCACTGACAAAACTCAGCAATCACATCTGAAAATTCCCTCATGATTTGATAAATAGTGAATGTTAAGATATAGAATCCAGGGGGGTTTCAGTTCTTACAGAATATCAAAATTGGAGATGTATGGAGACCTAGAACTGGCAGATATAAATATACAATTGGCATTATTCTGAACTTCTCCAATTTTCTCCACATGAGAAAAGATAATGCCTGGGGAGAAGCCAAATATGAGTAATTAGTAGCAAGTCCTTTTTGAGTGTATATGTTGTTGTCGACTTGGATTCCTTGAGAAAAATTCAGTTCACTTACTTTGTCATGCATATCTTATGTTTCAATTCCCTGTTTTCCATTTTCATTCCATATTTTCAAATCATAAAATCGTTATACTTAATAACAACTTCCCATAATAATTAGCAAAATTGTTATTGTGTTACTCCCATATTTCAATGGACTGCTATTTACTCAAGATTAAAATTAAAACTCCTAAATTTGGTAATACATATTCTGACTATAGTTTACCACTTCAGATTATTTTGCAATTCTCCCTCTTTATCCAATCTACATTCTAGCCAGACTGGTATATATGCTGTTCTTGAATTCATAACTCCATTTCCTGCTTCCATATTTTGTGGGCCCTCATTACTAAAATTCCTGACTCCTAATTTTTATCTCTTTAATCTCAACTATCTTTCAAGGCTCAGTTTATGTGCCAATTTCCAAGCGTCACCACCCAGTTGTTATTACTCTTTCCCTCCTTAAACTGGCTTTATTTACATATCTTTTTTACTTTGGACACAACAGTATAATGTAATCACCTTAAAGTTAGGGGCTTTTTTCCACCCTTTTCCTTTTATTCCTATTGGCTACTTTCATCTTTTCACCTAGAGCTGGCTTATTGCAGTTTGCTTAGTTATTCAGTCCACCAGTCTGCCTTAGATATTTTAAAATGTATTACTTACTATTTAACATTAGCAAGTTAAACTGAGATTCTGAAATGATAATCCCACCAGTCCACTGGAGCACATTTAACTAGAAACTGTCAGTGTACCTGTGAGGAAGGGTTAGTTTAGATCAGTGATTCCCAAACTTTTTTGGCCTACTGCCCCCTTTCCAGAAAGTATTACTTAGCCCCCTAGAAATTAATTTTTAAAAATTTTAATAGTTATTAATAGGAAAGATAAATGCACCTGTGGCCGTCACCGCTTCCCTGGATCACTGCAGCACCCACCAGGGGGCAGTGGCACCCACTTTGGGAATCACTGGTTTAGATATATAAAATGCAGTGGCACCCACTTTGGGAATCACTGGTTTAGATATATAAAATGTACCTAAGAAAAATCTAGCTATCCATAAACTATTAAGATCATTCTAAGAAAGGTCATTTCATTACCTCAGAA
Source organism: Gracilinanus agilis (assembly GCF_016433145.1). Lineage (NCBI taxonomy): Eukaryota > Metazoa > Chordata > Mammalia > Didelphimorphia > Didelphidae > Gracilinanus > Gracilinanus agilis. Next base: position 365,149,933 of record NC_058132.1, read on the forward strand.
AGGAATCATAATCTCTAAGTAATTACCTTAATGCAAATATTAATAATATGGAAATAGTCTTGATCAACGACACATGTAAAACCCAATGGAATTACTTGTTAGCTAGGAGAAGGGGGTGGAAGAAGGGGAGGGAAAGAATACAAATCACATGGAAAAATATTCTAAATCACTTAATTAAATAAAATTTTTCAATCCAAATAAAAAAAGAAAGAAAGAAAGAAAAGCAGAAAACAAATGAAGTAATAGAAGTGGGAAAAAAAGAAGGGAGTCATAATGTTATATTTCTTACACTTTATTTTTTACATAAGGTAATAAATGGAAAATAGTTAGTATTGTAGAATAATGAAATTGAAAAAAACTACGAGATAGCATAGCCTATGCCATGTACTTGGTGGGGGATGACTAAGGAGCTTAGATCAAGAATATTGATTTTAGAAGACCATTGCAGAGAAAGAATTTCTTCATTTTGTCACATCCTTTCCCAAATGGATTCATGTCTTTCCATTTCCATGTCCAACCTACACTGTAACATTTGAAACTGTATACAGCATGATTACTTATGGAGTGTTTGACACTCCTTTAGAAGTACAAATGTTATAGTACACAGAGCAAGATGCTTGAAGTCAGAAGGATGAATTTGACTTAGACTAACTGTTTATCCATTGCCTAGTCATTGTGCCTATTTTAGCATGTTTTATCATCTGCAAAAAAAACTATACTACTACTACTACCACCACCACCACCACCACCACCACCACCACCACCACCACCACCACCACTACTACTACTACTACTACTACTACTACTACTACTACTACTACTACTACTACTACTACTACTACTAACACTGTGTCCCTCAGGGTTGTTGTGAAAAAAAGTAATGCATAAGCCTTAAATCATGATATAAATGTTAGCATTATTTATGATAATTAAGTTACATTTACCTGTTAAGGATTATATAAATCATTCTACTACATGACCTAAATTTCATAATAATTTCAATCACCACCAAATGTATGGTCACATAGAAAGGACAGTACAGAATTCTGGTTGTAATGTTCATATAGCCTCTATTTTATACCACTTCCTAGCATACTATTTGCCTCTTTGTCTTAAACTTCACAATGAGATCATTAGCTCTTTGAGGGCTGGGTTTATGTGACTTCACAGTGACTTGCATAAAGTAAGTAATTAAAATTTATTTGAATAAATTGAATTACTCTTCAATTTGAGAGAGGGACAAGTTTCTAATTTTGCAATTCTTTTTAGTATTTTCACCTGTTAACAAGAGCAAATGACTTGCCTTTTTTGGCTGGCAGCAGCAGTTACAGCATGTTGAAGACCTGTTTTTCACAGGTTGTCTTAATTTCTTTTGTGTGAGTAGACAGTGCATAATTCTGTAGGAGCAGACACATTGGATTCCTGCAGGAGCAGACCCATTGGATTCTTTTCAGATGTGGTAATGGAAGTAGTTGGAGCTTGATTTATTCCAGGCTGTATTCACTTCAAGAAACATCATATCTGCATTTTATAGTGAGACACAAAAGAGGGGAGGGAAAAGGACAAAGAACAGAGAGACTGGGGACCTGGGTTATAATCTCTCATTTGTCAATTGTGGGAACATCTCTCTGGGCCTCCGTTTTCTTAGTTTCAAAAGGAAAGGGTTGAACAAGTTTATCTGTTTGATTTCTTTCCTCTCTGTGAGACTATGAATTGCATTAATTATTTTATAAATATCTTGTTTTCTCTGAATGACTTTTAAAACTACTCATAATATCTGCACTCCTTTATGCCTTTTCACAGGGAACTATTATTTTAGAGATCATTTGATTTATTTGACTGTGATGGAGAACCCCAATATAACCAAAAAATCGAGGCTAACATAACAACAGTGGATATGATTTCAGGTATAATTTGTATTTACTTCAATAGGGTATCAAAGCTTTTACATACATAATTCAATATGACTTAAAACCCAGTTACCCTTGAGGGGAAGCTAAGAATTGATTTAAATTTATACTAAGAAATAAATGACTGATATGGCCTTTTCTGTGAGCAGGATTTGATAGGGAAAAGAGTAGATATAACACAGGGACACTTTTCTCTTGAAAAGATGGGTTATGTATTTAAAAGGGAAGAATGGCTTGTGGAGGCAGAAAAGGAATATAAAAAAGTGAATTATGAACACAAATCTTGGTTATTTCATAATTTTGCTCAATAGTTATCACTAGAATGAAGGAAAGGCTGAAAATAAGCCAAATTCTCACAAGTATTTTACCTCAAATTTAACCCTAGGCTCAGGAAAGACAACTCTACTATCCTCTCATAATTCTTCCTTTGAGGCTTTTATTTTTTGTTGATATTAAGGGGTAGGCTAGGGATACAGCCTATATAACAATTGTTCTAGATAAGTGATTCCCAAAGTGGGCGCTACCACCCCCTGGTGGGTGCTGCAGCAATCCAGGGAGGCGGTGGTGGCCACACTTACATTCTATTCTGAGTTCAGTAAATAGTTTCATAACTTCCAGGGGGCGCTAAGTAATATTTTTTCTGGAAAGGGGGCGGTAGGGCAAAAAAGTTTGGGGACCACTGTTCTAGATCTTAGTAATGTTTACATAGCTAAAATACATGTTTAGGAGAAACATTTAAATCAATTTAGCTTTTCTATACTCTCCAATACAACATTTCCTTAAGTTCTGAGACCCAATTCCCTGTTTTGGGGAGCTAAGAGATAGAAAAGGAGTAAATTAAGCAATATTTTTAGAGCTGAAAAGGATATGATAGCATTTACACAACCTCCTTCATTTTAGCAATATGGACCCTGAAGGTCAGGGGAAAAATGTTACTAAAGGTCACAAGGGAAACAAAAAGGATTTCAGCTCAACTTTTGGATTTCAGGTTTTCAGGTGACCCAGTCTTCTGGGTGCAGGATTATTGTTCATCCTTTGTTTTGGAAAAGGAACAATGAGATCCTGAGATGATTCCTTGGCTTTCCTGTGAAACAGATTTGAGTGAAGCAGTGTTGCACAATATCTTCAGCCTCACTTTCTCTTCCAGTCATTGAAATCTAGTAACAAGACATAATCAGATCTAGCTCATTTAGACAGGTACTGTGACTTTGCTAAATAAAAGGCACTTGATTCAATTCTCTAAAACCATGTACCTGAAAACCTCAGGAGCCTAGGAATCAAAGGATAATGATTCATGGTTCTGATTTTGGTATTGTAGAGTTTTGGGAATTTGCTTCCTATGTCTTTATTGTCATGCAGGTGAAATGCAGGTGAATGACTCTCTTTTCCTCTTTCAAACATAAGTTATGGTGAACTACTTTAGAAGGGAACAGTAGTTTATTACATAATTTTGGTCTTATTACTCTTGGATGAAAAATGAAAAAAAAACGATCACTCACACTGCCTAGTTTCAGTGTGTAAAAGAAACAGAGGCACCATCAGTGTTTTGTGGGCCATTGCTGACCAAAGTCAAATGATGAGGCACTGCAAACATTTTCCATATCTCTTGGCAATGGGTGCAAAATGAGAGACTATCCATTTCCTCCCAAGCTATCAAGATGCAGGTTCCCTTTGTGTTGCCAAGTGGAGACATTCTTTGACACTTCAATAAATCAAGGTTTCGTGATGTCGTCTGTAGGGGTTCTCCCTCTGCCTATGTAAATCACAGCCACTAGATTGCTTAGGAGTTGTTTTCTTTGAAGAATGGGTCAATAAATTAATATATTGTAACCAATCCAGTGCTTAAGCTTTATGAATCTAACTAGAGTTGTCTTTAGACAATACACATTCAATGTATATGCCACTGCATGGGATGTAATACCATTTAATGCTACTAAAAGTGAAAACAAATTAAATATAACAAAGTTATGTGGTTTAATGGAAATGATTCTGGAGTGAGAAAACTTCAGGTCTGCAAATGTGACCTCAAACCTTAACCTCCTAAGCTTCCATTTCCCCATCTGTAAAATGAGATAGTTGGACTAATGGCCTTTCCAAATCTTAATCTATGTTCTTTATTTTTTATGGATTGCATGTAAATATCAGCTCTAAACCTATATTTGAGACATGGAACATAATAAAGAACTTTGAGAAGCAAAGGATAGATATGTGTCTCCAATCATATTTTCATTATTTTTTTCTGTTAGAAAGAATTAATTATTTTGTAGCTTTTTATCCTTATCATTATTTCACGGCCATTCTTATTAAAATGAACCTTCCCTTGTGTGTGTCAAATAAGCATACAAGTTTATAAAAATTAACAAACTTATAGTGACTACAGGTGATAATGCACACAATGTTCTCTTCCAGTAAGTAACACTCACCATTTTGCTGACAATAAGCATAGGGACTACAATGAGAGGAAATGCATTTTATCATGTATTCTCTGGCATTATCACTGTACTAATTTATTTTTTTAGTTACTCAGAATTCAACTTACTTTTGTCATTCCTTTCATTTATATTTTTATAGTCAGTGGAAAGTCTATTCTCTTCATTCTGCTTTGTTTTCCATTAGTTCATACAAATCATTCCATAGTTCTTTGAATTCCTATTTATCATTTATTTTTATACATAGTGTTAATAATATCCATATACCATTGTTATGGTGGTGGTCTTTTTCCCAGCCATTATTCAACTGATGCTCATTATTTTGTTTCTAGTACACTGTTACTGAAATACGTTGGACCTTTTTTCTCTTTGGCTTGTGTTTGGGCAGTTGTTTAATAGATTGTATTCTAGGTCAGAGTGAATGAACAGTTTAGTTAATGTCTTTACATAATCAAAAAATGACATAGAATGCTTGAATTACTTGACAATTCTACGAATACTGCTGCAGTATGCATAGGCCACTCACAATCAATAATGAATATTGATACAAGAATTCTAAATAAGTTGCCCTCAAGGAAAGAATAGTGATATGTTCAGAAAAAAAAATTGACAAAAATGGCTTTTTACTAAGAAATAAAAATGGTTCAATGGGGGCAGCTGGGTAGCTCAGTGAATTGAGAGCCAGACCCAGAGACAGGAGGTCCTGGTTTCAAATCTGGCCCCAGACACTTCCTGGTTGTGTGACCTTGGTCAAGTTACTTAAGTTCCATTGTTTATCTCTTGCTACTCTTCTGCCTTGGATCCAATACAGAGTATTAATTTTAAGACAGAAGGTAAAGGTTTAAAAAAAAAGAATGGTTACCCCAAAGAGATAATAAAGAAAAAAGACTTGTACAAAAATATTTATAGCCACACTCTTTGTGGTGTCAAAAAATTGGAAAGTGAGAGAATGTCCTTCCATTGGGGAATGGCTGAAGAAATTGTGGTATATGCTGGTGATGGAATACTACTGTGCTCAAAGGAATAATAAACTGGAGGAATTCCATGTGAACTGGAAAGACCTCCAGGAATTGATGCAGAGTGAAAGGAGCAGAACCAGGAGAACATTGTACACAGAGACTGATACACTGTAGTACAATCGAACATAACAGACTTCTCTACTAGCATCAATGCAAGGATCCAAAGCAGGGGTCGACAACCTTTTTGATTGTGGGAGCCATAAACACCACATTTTTTAAAATGTAATTTTGTGAGAGCCATACAGTGCTCACAGTGTGCACTCCTGTAACAATGCCTGAAAAAAAATTGACTTTATGGCTTCTGCAGAAAGAGTCATATCTGGCCCTCAAAAGAGTCAGATATGGGTCCAGAGCCATACGTTGCCGACCCCTGATCCAGAACAAGGCTGAGGGACTTACAAGAAAGAAAACTAGCCACATTCAGAGGAAGAACTGTGGGAGGAGAAACACAGAAGAAAAACAACTGCTTGAACACAAGGGCTGATAGGGATATTATTGGGGATGAAGACACTAAATGATAACTCTAGTCCAACTATCAATTATATGGAATTAGGGCTTAATCAATTATACATGTAAATCCCAGTGTAATTGTGTGTAGGCTAAGGGGAGTTGGGGAGGGGTTGGGGGAGAGGGAAAGAACATGAAACATGTAACTATGGGAAAATATTAAAAAAAGAATGGTTCAAATCTAGGAAAACAATGGAGATAATTAAGCCTATAAACAAACTAATTAAAGCCAAATAATGTTATTTCAATAGGTACAGAAGAATCCCCTGATAGAATACAGTACTCATATATGGTCAAAAAAACACAAGCATGGAAAAATTATTTTTTGATATACTCAGATACATATTGAAATATATTTATGTATATATTGAAAACAGACAAAACTCTTAATAACAAGAACAAATACTAATTTTTTTCATTGCAAATCGGATAAAGTAAAAATGTGCCTTCTCCCTGCCCTCATTTGACAGAGATCTGGAAAAATTATGTTTGATGTTGAAATAAAATATTAAAACAAAATGTAAGTAACACACATCAGAAAAAAATTATCAAAATTAGCTTTATTTATAGATGCAATTGTACTATATTTACATAGAAAATAGCACAAAATCAATGAAGTTTATTGAAACAATGAATTGCTTAAAAAGTAATAAAAGATAAAATAATTTCACGGAAATTAATGATGTTTTTATATAATACTAAGAATAATTGAGAAGAAACCATGATAAAAGATAATTCCATTCAAAATTGCCAGAGTATTCATAAAATGTTCAGAACTTAACCTACCAAAGCACACATAAAATTTATGTAAATATTGCTATGAAAAAGTCTTCATATTAAGACAAAACAAACAATTAGTGAGATATACAGTACTCTAGATTGGACCATTACAGTACAATAAAAAGGTAAATTTTTAAAAGAAATAATGACTTGTGAATATTGCTCTAGGACATTGGGCTCTCACTGACTGAACACAAATGAGGTTGTTTTTTTCTTTTTTGTTCTTTGTTCTTTCATAAAGTTTAGATACAACTTTTACCCAAGTTTCTCCAAAAGAGACTCCTCTCCCTCTCCTATGTCTACCTAATGTTCATTAAGGGTATCAGAGTATGGGATAATCTTATTTTCTCCTCTCTAGAAATTGTTTATGATTCAAAAGACTCATTTGAATAAATTAATCAATTAGTCAATAAGCATCTATTAAACAATCACTATATGCCAGATAATGTGGTAAATACTGAGGACACAAAAAAGAGGCAAGAAACAATTTCTGCCCTCGAGGTTTTTATAATCTAATGGGAAAGAAAAGATGCAAACAAGTATATACAAAGAAAGCTATATATAGGATGAACATGAAATGATTAGCAGATGGAAAGTACTGGAATTAAGAAGGATTGATAAAGATTGCCTGTAGAATGGGGGATTCTAGTTGGATCTTAAAGTAAGCCACAGCCATTTGGAGTTGATATATATGTATATGTAATATATATCAATCTCACCATATGTATATATAGTGAGAATAAAATTGAATGAATACTCCTGATATTTTAATTTAAAGGATTTAATAATAACAAAAATGAGAAAGAAAGGAATTCCTTCAGCCAAATGAGCAGAGCACAGAGCCAGAGACCAACACCTACCATACTTTACCAAAGCAAAGCCCCAAAAGAGTCCCACTAATTGGCTTTCAGCCAAATTTATCTCTCAAACATAACGATGTAAAGTGAGCATGTAACTTAAAAGGATGCAGCTAAGGTGAATCGAATTTCCACCTATGCAATATATATAGATGGAAAGATAGATATAGAGATAGAGATAGGTAGATAGATAGATAGATAGATAGATAGATAGATAGATAGATAGATAGATAGATAGATAGATAGATGTAAAAAACAAATCATTATTTCAAAAAAGACTTACCTCTAGGCAGTAGCAGCATATCTCATGAAACTATATCTCTGCTAAAGTAAAACAGGAATGAATTGTGGTGGGATAAATTTCATAGTGCCAAATGGAATTTAGAGCTATTCTCCATTTTTGGAAAGAAAAAAAGCACTACAGGAAATTTAGAACTCAAAAAGTACTTCGTGTAAAACAATGTAACAATGGTAATGCAATGATTTATATCCTTATGTTATATGTTAATAAACTAATGTGCAGAGGGTTTAAGTGGCTTGCTCCTGGTCACCTATTTATTGTCTGAGGAAACTCAGTTCCTTCTAGTTCTAACTTCATAATTTAAGCCATCATGAAATAGAACCATGATGGTGAACCTATTACATGCGTGCCAGAAGGGTCAAACATATTGTATCAATTATATATGTGAAGTTATATAAAATATAATTCCATATTTGTCACATTCAAAAGAAACCACACACATACTCCTTAAGCAAAATGCAAGAAAAATAAAGCGAAAACAATATGCTTTAAACTGAACTCAGACTCTATCAATTTTCTCTGGAGGTGGGTCCTGTGGTATTTTCTTGAATGATTGCCTTGGTCGAGTAGCTAAATCTTTCACATTTTATCATCATTATAATATTGGTGATAACGTGTACACTATTCTCCTGGTTCTGCTCACTTCACTTTACATCAATTTATATAAGACTTCTTGCATTTTTCTGAAATCATCCTGCTCATAGTTTCTTATAGCACAGTAGTATTCCATTCCAATCATATGCCATAACTTGCTCAATGATTTCCCAATTGATTGACATTCCATCAATATCCAATTCTTGGACACCACAGACAGAACTGCTGTATATATTTTTAAATTTTTACTTTTACAAATACATCATTTTATCTTTACCTTTTTGGGATACAGACCTAGTAGTGGTATTACTAGGAGAAAGGACATGTCCATTTGGCTTTTTGGACATAGTTCCAACTTGTTCTCAAGAACTGTTGAACCACTTTACAATTCCATTAACAGTGTAATAGTGTCCACAGTTGTACACATTCCCTCGAGCATATGTAATTTTACTTTTCTTCCATGTTACCTATTCTGATAGGTGTGAAGTGGTATCTCAGAGAATTTTATTTTAATTCATATTTCTCTGAATATTAGTGATTTAGAGCATTTTTGTCATGGTACTAAGGATAGTTTTTTTTTAAAATCCTTTATTAATATTCATTTTTAACATGGTTACATGATTCAAGCTCCTACTTTCCCCTTCACCCCCTGCTCTCCCCCCACCCATAGCCGACACACATTTCCACTGGTTTTAACATGTGTCCTTGTTCAAGACCTATTTCCAAATTGTTGATATTTGCATTGGTGTGGTAGTTTCGAGTCCACATTCCCAATCATGTCCACCTCAACCCATGCATTCAACCATTTGTTTTACTTATATGTTTCCTCTCCTGTAGTTCTTCCTCTGAATGTGGGTAGCTTTCTTTACCATAAATCCCTCAGAGCTGTCCTGTGTCATTGCTTTCTGCTGGTACAGAAGTCCATTGTATTCGAATTTTACCATAGTATATGAGTCTCTGTGTACAATGTTCTTCTGGCTCTGCTCCTTTTGCTCTGCATCAATTCCTGGAGGTCTTTCCAGTTCACATGGAATTCCTCCAGTTTATTATTCCTTTGAGCACAATAGTATTCCATCACCAGCATATACCACAATTTATTCAGCCATTCCCCAATTGAAGGACATACCCTGCTTTTCCAGTTCTTTGCCACCACAAAAAGATGGGCTATAAATATTTTCGTAGAAGTCTGTTTATCTATGATCTCTTTGGGGTACAAACCCAACAATGGTATGGCTGGATCAAAGGGCAGGCATTCTTTTTTGTAGCCCTTTGAGTATAGTTCCAAATTGCCAGCCAGAATGGTTGGATCAGTTCACAACTCCACCAGCAATGCATTAATGTCCCAATTTTGCCACATCCCCTCCAGCATTCATTACTCTCCCCTTCTTTCATTTTAGCCAATCTGCTAGGTATGAGGTGGTACCTCAGAGGTGTTTTGATTTGCATTTCTCTAATTATTAGAGATTTAGAACACTTTCTCATGTGCTTATTGATACTTTTGATTTATTTACCTGAAAATTGCCTATTCATGTCTCTTGCCCATTTATCAATTGGAGAATGGCTTAAATTTTTATACAATTGATTTAACTCCTTGTATATTTGAGTAATTAGACCCCAGTCAGAGTTTTTTGTTTTAAAGATTGTTTCCCAATTTGTTGTTTCCATTCTGATTTTGACTACATTACTTTTGTTTGTACAAAAGCTTTTTAGCTTAATATAATCAAAATCATTTAATTTACATTTTGTAATTTTCTCTAACTCTTGCTTGGTTTTAAAATCTTTCTTTTCCCAGAGATCTGACAGGTATACTATTTTGTGTTCACTTGACTTATTTATATTTTCCCTCTTTATATTCAAGTCATTTGCCCATTCTGAATTTATCTTGGTGTAGGGTGTGTGATGTTGATCTAAACCTAATCTCTCCCATATTGTTTTCCAAATTTTCCAGCAGTTTTTGTCAAATAGTGGATTCATGTCCCAAAAGTTGGACTCTTTGGGTTTATCATACACTGTCTTGCTGACATTATTAACCCCAAGTCTGTTCCACTGATCCTCCCTTCTATCTCTTAGCCAGTACCATATTGTTTTAATGACTGCTGCTTTATAGTATAGTTTAATATCTGGTACTGCTAGGCCTCCTTCCTTCACATTTTTTTCATTATTTCCCTTGATATTCATGATCTTTTGTTATTCCATATGAAGTTTGTTATAGTTTTTCCTAATTCAGTAACGAAGTTTTTTGGTAGTTTGATAGGTATGGCGCTAAATAGATAAATTAATTTGGGTAGAATGTTCATTTTTATTATGTTAGCTCGTCCTACCCATAAACAATTAATGGCTTTCCCATTGTTGAGATCCAGTTTTATTTGTTTGGAAAGTGTCTTGTAGTTGTTTTAGTACAATTGCTGTGTTTGTTTTGGTAGATAGATTCCCAAGTATTTTATATTGTCTAGGGTGATTTTAAATGGTGTTTCTCTTTCTACCTCTTGCTGCTGTGATGTGTTGGAAATATATAGAAATACTGATGATTTATGTGCATTTATATTGTATCTTGCCACTTTGCTAAAGTTGTTGTTATTTCTACAAGCTTCTTAATTGATTCTCTAGGATTTTTTAAGTATATCATCATATCATCTGCAAAGAATGATAGCTTGGTCTCCTCATTACCTATTTTGATTCCTTCAATTTCTTTTTCTTCTCTAATTGCTACTGCTAGTGTTTCTAGTACTATGTTGAATAATAGAGGTGATAATGGGCATCCTTGTTTCACTCCTGATCTTATTGGGAAGGCTTCTTTGCATATAATGCTTGTTGATGGTTTTAGGTATATACTGTTTATTACTTTTGGGAAAGGTCCTTCTATTCCTATACTTTTCAATGTTTTTAGTAGGAATGGATGCTATATTTTGTCAAAGGCTTTTTCAGAATCTATTGAGATAATCATTTGATTTTTGTTTGTTAGACTGTTGATATGGTCAATTATGTGGATGGTTTTCCTAATGTTGCACCATCCTTGCATTCCTGGTATAAATCCCACCTGATCATGGTAGATGATCTTCTTAATTACTTGCTGGAATCTCTTTGCTAGTATTCTATTTAAGATTTTTGCATCTATGTTCATTAGGGAGATTGGTCTATAGTTTTCTTTCTCTGTTTTTGGTCTACCTGGCTTTGGGATCAGTACCATATTTGTGTCATAAAAGGAATTTGGTAGGACTTCTTCTTTGCTTATGATATCAAATAATTTGTATAGTATGAGGATTAGTTGCTCTTTGAATGTCTGATAGAATTCACTTTTGAATCCATCAGGTCCGGGTGATTTTTTCTTAGGGATTTCTTTGATGGCTTTTTCAATTTCTATTTCTGATATGGGATTATTTAGGTATTCTATTTCTTCTGCTGTTAATCTAGGCAATTTATATTTTTGTAAATATCCATCATTATCTCCTAAATTGTTATATTTGTTGCCATATAATTGGACAAAATAGTTTTTAATGATTGCCTTACTTTCCCCTTCATTAGAGGTGAGGTCTCCCTTTTCATCTTTAATACTGTCAATTTGGTTTTCTTCTTTCCTTTTTCTTATTAGATTGACTAGTACTTTGACTATTTTATCTGTTTTTTGAAAATACCAGCTTCTAGTCTTATTTATTAATTCAATAGTTCTTTTACTTTTGATTTTATTAATTTCTCCCTTAATTTTTAGTATTTCTAATTTAGTTTTCATCTGGGTATTTTTAATTTGCTCACTTTCTACTTTTTTGAGTTGCATACCCAATTCATTAATCTCTGCCCTCCTTAATTTGTTAATATATGCACTCAAGGATATAAATTTCCCCCTGAGATGCCTTGGCTGCATTCCACAGAGTTTGGTAGGATGTATCATCATTGTCATTCTCTTCAATGAAATTGTTGATTGTTTCTATGATTTCTTCTTTGACAAATTGGTTTTGGAGTATCATATTATTTAATTTCCAATTGGCTTTTGATTTGCCTGTCCAGGTGCCCTTAGTAATCATTATTTTTATTGCATTATGATCTGAGAAGGTTACATTTATTATATCTGCTCTTTTGCAATTGTTTGCAATGATTCTATGCCCTATTACATGGTCAATCTTTGTGAATGTACCATGTGCAGCTGAAAAGAAGGTGTATTCCTTTTTGTCCCTATTTATTTTTCTCCACATATCAATTAAATCTAATTTTTCTAAGACTTCATTCACCTCTCTTACCTCTCTCCTATTTATTTTTTGGTTTGATTTATCTAGATTTGAAAGAGGAATATTTAGATCTCCCACTATTATGGTTTTATGATCTATTTCATTCCTGAGCTCTGCCAGTTTCTCCTTTATGAATCTGGATGCTATACCACTTGATGCATACATATTGAGAAGTGTTATTTCCTCATTGTTTATACTGTCTTTAATCAGCATGTAATGACCTTCCCTGTCTTTTTAAATCAAATCTATTTTTACTTTGGCTTTGTCAGAAAGCATAATAGCCACTTCTGCCTTCTTTTTCTCTTTTGATGCCCAAAAGATTTTGCTCAAGCCCTTAATTTTAAACTTGTATATGTCTACCCGCCTCATATGTGTTTCTTGTAGACAACATATGGTAGGATTTTGGTTTCTGATCCACTCTGCTATTTGCTTCCACTTTATGTGAGAGTTCATCCCATTCACATTCAGAGTTATAACTATCAGTTGTGCATTCACTGACATTTTTCTATCCTCCCTTGGACCCACCCCTTCTTCTTACATTATTTTCTTTTAAACCAGTGGTTTGCTTTGAGCCAGTATCCCTTATCCCCTCCCTTGATTGACTTCCCTTTCTGTTCCCTCCCTTGTTATTCCCCTCTTTTTGTTTTTAAAGGCCTATTGAATTCCCTCCCCCTTCTTCTCCCCTCCCTTTTTTGACCTCCCCACTCCCCTGCTCCCTTTGGTTTATCCCTTCTGACTTTCTCAGTAGGGTTAGATAGAGTTTTTTTATCCCAATGGATAATAAAGCTACTCTTCCCTCTCTGGGTTAATTACACTGAGAGTAAGGTTTGATTATTACTTCTTAATGCTCTCTTCCTCTCTTTCTTATAATAGTATTTTTCCCATCCCCTTCCCATGCCCTCTTTGTGTGTAATAGAATATCCTATTTTTCTTATTTACTCAGATTTTTCTTGGTGTCCCCTACTATTCCCTCACCTCTTTTCCACCTCCATGTCATCTTAGACCATTTAGTATCCTGTCCTCTCCCTATGAATTATTCTTCTGGTTGCTATAATAGTGAATATTATAATAGTGAATAGAGTTCACTACAGAGAATTATACATAGCATTTCTCCACATAGTAATACAGATAATTAGATCTTATTTAAGCCCTTAAAGAGTCAAGCTTAAAAGACTATGAGTTTTCTTTCTTTTCTCTCTGTTTCTTATTTACCTTTTCTTGTTTCTCTTGATTTTTGTGGTTGGATATCAAACTTTCCATTTAGTCCTGGTCTCTTTTGTCCAAAAACTTGGAAATCTTCAATTTTGTTGTATGCCCATACTTTCCCCTGGAAGTATATAGTCAGTTTTGATGGGTAGTTGATCCGCGGCTGAAGGCCCATCTCTCTTGCCTTTCTGAATATCGCATTCTAAGCCTTGTGGTCTTTTAGCGTGGAGGCTACCAGATCTTGTGTGTTCCTGATTGGTGCTCCTTGATATTTGAATTGTCTCTTTCTGGCTTCTTGTAAGATTTTTTTCTTTTACTTGAAAGCTCTTGAATTTAGCTATTATATTCCTGGGTGTTGACTTTTCTGGGTCCAGTGTAGAGAGTGATCTATGGATCCTTTCAATGTCTATATTGCCCTCTTGTTGTAGGACTTCAGGGCAATTTTGTTGAATAATTTCTTTAAGTATGGAGTCCAAGTTTCTATTAATTTCTGCTTTTTCTGGAGGACCAATAATTCTCACATTGTCTCTTCTAGACCGGTTTTCTTGGTCTGTCACTTTCTTATTGAAATATTTCATGTTTCCTTCTATTTTATCAGACTTTTGACTTTGTTTTATTTGTTCTTGTTGTCTTGAGAGATCATTGGCTTCTAATTGCTCAATTCTAGCCTTTAGGGACTGGTTTTCCTTTTCAATCTGGTCATTTCTGGTCTTCAGTTGACTTGCCTCACTTTCCAATTGTGAAATTCTGCCTTTTAAACTGTTATTTTCTTGCCAGATCTCTTCCATCTTTCTCAGCATCTCATTTTTGAATTCTTCAATAGCTTGTGACCAGTTTTCATTGTTTTGGGAAGGTTTGGATACTTGTTTGTCCTCCTCTGTTGTCTGGATTTTCTCTGTGTAAAAGTTGTCGAGCTTTCCAGAGTTTTTCTTGATAATCTTTTTCTTCTGGGGTTCTTTGCTTGCCATTGTTAGCCCCTCACTTTTCAGCTTTGTATTCACACTCAGGGTCTGCCTGCACTTTCTAAGCTCCTGAGGGTTCTGGTCTCCTTGTCCTTGGGGTCAAGCCTTCTGGTTGTCCCCAGTGTGCCCCTCTGCCCAAGGCTCCTTCAGCAGTCTCAGGGGCTGCTTCCATAGCCGTGCTCCAGTCTGCACCAGGTCCCCACTCGAGGTCCAAGCCTGTGTTCGAGATCTTTGTCCACGCCTAGGGCACTGCCTTCACTTGTGTATATGCTCGGGAAAGTCCGTGCGCTAGAGGTCTTTGTCTGCGCCTAGGGCAATGTCTTCACCCACACAGAAGCTTGGGAAAGTCCGTGCGTGTTCTTTAGCCACTTGGGGTCCTATGTCCTGCAGCTCTCAGGTACAAGCCCTGGAGCTTCCAGTGACTCACTGGTTCCCCCAATCCCGCTTTCACTCTTGTGCATTGGCCTTGGAGCTGTGCATGGTGTGGGGGGTGGTGGAGGGGCTTCTTCCTCTCGCGTTTTAGTGAGAGCTGTTTCACCCCTTCAAGGTGTGGAAATGCCCTGATTCTGCTTACCTTCAATGCTGCACTCTGTTGTGGGGTTCTTTCGTTAGTCTGGATTCATTTTTATGTCCCCTTGAGGAGTCCTGTATGCTTTGGTTAAGAGAGATTGAGCATCTGCTCCTTACTCTGCTGCCATCTTAACTGGAAGTCAGTTTTCTATTAAGGATAGTTTTGATTTCTTCTGAAAACTGTTCGTTCATCTCCTTTGGCTGGAAAATGTTTAACAATAGTCTTTCTCTCTCTTTTAAAAGTACATTTGACGATGTGCATTAACATTTTCTCTATTCCTTTTTTAGTTTAGATATTCAACAAAATAAAACATCAACTCATGTTTTATAACATTTGCTGCTTTCTCAAGTGTTAATGCTCCCAATGAAAATTTAACAATTGTCTATAATGAGGATTTATGATGTAGCTCCAGCATATCACTGCCCTTAGGTCTGAATTAGTGCAACCAAAATGTCCACAATTTTGTGGTGTTTTAGGTTTAAAAAATGGAAGTTTGGGAATTGTCATAAATTACTTGTGCTTAGACTGAGACTATGGCCATCTGGATTTAATTAGAATAGACAGTGGGGTTGCCATTCACTTTTGAGGTAATGCCATGTGTCAATGCTAGTTCTCGTTCTATCGACATAATCTGGGTTCTTCTACCCCAAAACATTCCTTTATCTACACTCTCTGTTGTGTGTCTTGAATCTCTTCCTAGACATTATATTACCAGTCCCAATTCTACTAGCAAAACCACCATGACCTCCCTCTGGTGATGGAATGTGTATTTGTCTACTATAACAGAGAACCTCTCGCAAAAATGTGCCAATAGTATATAGCCACTGGCACAAGAATAAGTATCTCCAATCTTCCAAATTTTCAGCCTACAATATATAACTTCCACCTCTACGAATATGAAATATATTATCCCTCTGTGATCACTTTAAACTTACAATCTTTGAAAAGTCATACAGAAACAAAGAAGAAATGCATCAATTAATGCAAAATCTGATCCCCCATCAGACAACTCCCTGTTAAAGATTTCTTGATTTTTGATTCTCAGTAAGTTATTTATATGTTTGTAGTCAGACAGTGTTTAGCAGCATGATGACTGCCAAGTAATTTCAGTCATAAAGAAAAGAAAATGGTTATCTAGTCACTCAAGCAAAAATCCATTCATTGTAATAGAAGAACACAGAAATGCAGGTCTGCTCTCTGCTATAGTACAGGAAAGGACATGCATTTGTAAGCTTTTATAATACTGTCCAAATGTTTTTGCCTTTACAAGTACATACTTTGTGTTACATAGGTTGAAAGAGAACAAGATGGTCAAGATTATTTCATCTTAAATTTTACTGAGAGCTTTAAGAGAAATAATGAAAAGATTTTGTGTGCTTCATATATATGATGGAAATATTAAATGGGGGATTGAAGTCTGGGTTCAAAATCCTGCCGACTTGTTAGAATTTAGCCTAGCATATGAAATAGTCTTTGTTAAAAGGACTGAAAGATAATAACCTTTCGTAGACGTTATTTATATGAAAAGCACATGATTTAAAGCTGATCAAACTAGAAAATAGTCACATTTAAAATGATTTTAGACAACATTTTGACTAAGTCAAAATTTATTGATTTTTTTGGTATCATCAATGAAGCTGGAAATTGCTTTTTAATGAGGAAATTGTGGCTTTTGCTCTAGTCACTCAATATATAATGTGAATGCTACTCAGAAAAGGAATTCTGTTTCATTTTCTAAATTATTTAAATGATTTAATTGTTTATAAGTCTATAAAAGGAACATCATGCCTCACTTTATAGAGCAGAGAAGTTCTTTAAAAAGTTCCTAGACACTGTACTTTTTTTCCCTTTGGCATAAAATCCTATTGTTTTATTATATACTTCTGGATAGATTACTTAGGGAGAATATTTAGCTTCATGATGATGTAATATAGAAAGCATATTTAAATCATAGGTTTACAAGTTTAAGAAGATAATATGAAAGATTTTTATGAAATAAAATATTCTTATAAAAACCACTTTAAATTAATTTGTGGTGTAAACTGTGATTTTAGTAACCATGGATCTCCTCAAAGAGTGCTGCAGCATCTAGTGTTGAGTAGACAAACAAGTATTATTTTAAAGTATTGAGGGAAATAAGCTATGTCTTCCAAAAGCATGTTGATAAAGAATGTAGGGGAAAATTATGACTCATTGATTGAAAGGAAAGATAATTAAGGCATTGGGTACATATGTCAATAGTCCTTATTTTGCTTCTGTCAGTAAAAGAAAACACAAGTAGGAAACCTAAGTATTAAGAAAATTTTGTGAGAGTGTTGGGAGACCTATTCTGGAAACCAGAAATGAGTCATAGGAAATATTCCTCTCCTTTCCTTCTTCATTCTGGTAACTTAAAGTCCTAAAAACTAAGTATGTTGCAAAAGGAAAATACACTGGACCTGGAATCAGGAAACCAGCTTTAAAATCCTAGTTCTGACATTAGCTAGGTTTCCTTAAGTATGACCCTGGGACAAGTCACTTAAGCTAATTATGTTTGCTTGCTTGTAAAATGAAAATGTAATCTTGTAAACGGTAAAAATATACTTGTAGAAACTATCTTGTGATATTCTAAAGAAAACGTTTTATCAGTATTTTTGCAAAATTTTTCAGAAAAACAAACAAACAAATAAATACATACATAAATGAATGAATGAATGAATATATCTATCTACCTACCTATCTATCTATCTATCTATCTATCTATCTATCTATCTATCTATCTATCTATATATATATCTATATCTATATCTACATCTATATATCTTTTGAAATTTGATGGAGCTGCCAAAAATCCAGGGGAAAAAATAGATGAGCTTCACAATGGCTAAATGTTGTGAAAAATTTAGTGTAAATTGGAGAAATGCATTCTAATCAATTCGGAAATAAAATTAAGGCTAGCTAAAGTAGTGGTTGGCAATAATTAAAGATGAATAAATAAGTAATTATACCTAAGGACTTATTTTTTGAATATTGCTCTAATTCATATCATATTTAAATAATATTATGCAAATGTTAAATGTTACTAGGCAGCAAATGGATAGAGTGCCAGGCCCAGAGTCTGGAAAACTATCTTACTGCATTCATATCTAGCCTCAGACACTTACTAGTAGCGTGAACCTAGGCAAGTAATTTAACCCTGTTTGTCTCAGGTTCTTTATCAATAAAATGAGATGGAGAAGGAAATGACTAACACTCCAGTGTCATTGCCAAGATTACAAATGAGATTACAAACTTTCAGGCATGATTAAAAATGACTAAACAACTATATGCTAATAACACATTTTTAAGCAAGCTTTTTGATAATTTTTCACTAGAATCTACTAAAATTAACTGTAAAGGATGCTTTAAAGATCCTGGGATATTTACCTTATTGTGGTGAAAATTTTGAAGTTGGGTCTTAAGCATATTTCTATTAGAGATCTCTGGCTTAGGAAAAGTGAAGACATAGATTGGGCATTCCTTGCTTTTACAAAGCAACATGTTTTAAAATTCCAAAGACAGGCTATGCTAGAATGCACTATTATGTTTATTTGTTTGAGTATGTTTAGTTGGTATACCTGAATTGATTCTGTTTTTGCCACTAAACATGTATTGTAAAGTAAAAAAATGTGCAAATTTTTTGTTAAGCTTATGTAAATCTCTTCCATAGAAATAATCTAAAAAGCATGTAAAAGAGACTAGAAGACCCATAAATTGATGTTAAGTGCAACACACCTCAAGTAATTTATTAGATATTTTACACAAAAACAAATGAATTGATAAGTTAAAAGATCTACAATTCAAGTATTAATATGTCAGATAGCCAACTTTATATCAGAAATTTATTGCTCCTGACTTAAGCCCCCACTTTTCTTTGTTTTTCAGTGAGCAGAAACACTGGCTATACTCAATAATAGTTAAAATTTTAAGAGAAAATATGACTTTCATCCAGAG
This sequence comes from Gracilinanus agilis, assembly GCF_016433145.1. Taxonomy (NCBI): domain Eukaryota; kingdom Metazoa; phylum Chordata; class Mammalia; order Didelphimorphia; family Didelphidae; genus Gracilinanus; species Gracilinanus agilis. The sequence goes on from NC_058132.1 coordinate 365,169,261, forward strand.
AAAGTCAAAATTTCAATATAAGTATGTAAAAGTTAAATGAGTCTGTACATTATAGGCAATATTTTATTAAACATACATATAATATGGATGCAAAGTTGTGATTTTATGTTTCTATTTGGAGCACTAGATCCAAAAGTAAAAAAAGAAAAAAGAAAAGAAAAAATATGTAGTAGATTAAAAATGGCTTCTTTTAAGCTTTCTTCCAATTTTCTATAGCAAGAAAATATCTTTTTTTAATAAGAGTGTACATTGTGGCGATGACTAGTTTTTAGAATTTAACTGATTCATTGAAGAATAGAAAGTGATTGAAATGCAGAGATTGATATAAAATACAGGATTGTATAAATGAGCAAGGGAAAACATTTACTGAAATCTATAGGTGAGGGAACTGGAAGATTCTAGAAAACTAATTCTTTAGATAACAGATTCATACTTTTTTTTATAAATCTGAAAGAATAAAATCTTTCTTTAGACAAGATTTCTACTTAAATTATTTCAACTAAACTGGAAGAAATTTATACTGAATAGAATTCTATTTTAAATGAAATAATATTTTATAATATAAGGAATTTGCACGTTTTATATTTGTACCTACATTTCCCAATGTATTACTTCCACTTGACAAGAAAAACAATTGAGGTAAAGATGCTTCATGATCCTAAAGATTATTTATGTGACTGAACTGGATTAGTGATTCATTTTCTATGTTTTGCAATTGAATCATTAAGCCAAAGTCTTAATTAGTTGAAAACTATTTAGATGTCCACTTTATTTGTCTTTCATACTTCTTAATTAGTAAGACACTTTTACATCCACTTACAGCTCATCTATATACTATACTTTGTGTGGAATGATGTTATACTATTAATCTATCCATGAAAAGTCACTCCATGGAAATTTTTTAATACTTCCATAGTTCTTAAAAGTATCTCTTAAAAATAAGCCAAATTTGGTTCCCTCAGAACCAAAAGATCCTGCATTACAGATATTTACAGCCTCAGGGAGGGAGGGTAGCATTAGGAAGGGAGAAAATCAGAATTCTAAAATGTCAAAAAACAACTGTCAAAAATTGTTTTTATACATAACAGAAAATTTAAAAATTGGAAAAATTAAAATGAACAAAAAAAGACATATAGATATCCCATGAATTATAATTAAAGTGAAGATAACATTCCTCTATTATAAAAGGGCAGGTCAATTTTTAAATGCTGTGGAGAAATGAAATGAAACACATTTTAAAGATGTTTTAAAACCAGTGACTTATAATGTTTATTTCTCATGGATCAGAAAAGAACATAAACTTCAGAAAATATCAGAAAAGACAACACACTTGCACATGTCAACTCTGAGCAGCTCAACTAAAGTGCTTAAAGGACCTTCTAAACTTTAGATAAACCTAACCTCATATAATATTTGATTAGACTAAACTGATGATTTTTCAAGGCAGTGCCATTTCCTACCTGACAGCCATAGATGCTGTAAAAAATGTTCTCATTTTGCACCAATACTTCTTATTTGTAGCACTACACGAGAGTGAGAATCAGAACCTCCATGCAGACATATAAATATATTGATTTAAGTATTTCTAAACATTCAAAAGAAGTTAATGGGGGATTATATAGGGCCAAATTTTTATTATGACATAGAATGGGGATGTTATAAAGAAAATAGAAGACAGGATTTCAGGGAGAAGAGAATCTTTTTAAAATTGAGCCAGATGGGTGGAAGATGTCCAAGGAATGGAGTTGTGAACCCCAGAAGGGAACTTGTTACTAGGGTGGGAAATGCAAATAGTAAATATGGAGAAAGCAGGAGATAGATTCTGCTAACATCGATTAAAGCAGGGTAAAAAAGATTGAGATGAAGGATAATCCAAAACTGGAGTTGTAAAATATAAGGGTGAGGGAAAGTCTTGACCAAGGTTATGAAAAAAGTATAAAGAATAAGGGAAAAGAGTTTCTGAAGATAAATTAGAGGAACACCAGCCAATTTGATGTGGTAAATAGCTCGAAAGAAAATTTATCTTTGGTCAGAAGCCAATAGAGATGTTCTCAGGACTCATGCAACATGTGATTTTTCTCCTTCTCAATCCAAAAAGAAAACTTAAGCATTAGTTTATGCAAAAAATGAAAGAAGAATCATAACACAGAATAATGGAAGGATCTATGAATTAAAAGAAAGTGACAGCGGGGAGGTTCTGAGAAGAAACACTTCATCTTTAATTCTGAGCCAAGTAAACTGAGAAAATGGAGCTGTCTATGAGATAGAGCTCATATAAATATGAGACAGTAATATCCAAATTTTTCAATATTCCATTAAAAATCATGGAATTTAGAGCTGGAAGGGGATCATCAAGTTTGAACTTTATTCCAAAAAACATACATGCACAGGTGAATCAGGAACATCTTCTAAATTATCCCTGAGTTATCCACACTCTCATTAACATTGTTGGTGAGAGCTAGACTAATGAACCAGTTCCCAAGCTGGGGAGAAAGCTCATATAGTCAGTGGCCGAAATCCAGAAATTGGGGCAGATGCCATGCATGACCATTAGTTTCTATAAAGTAGAATGTTTTGTCAGCTGAAATCAGGAGTAGCCAAAGGCTAGAGGAAAAGTTTTAGTGGAGGCAGGTTTAGTAGTTTAATATACCTGGTTCCCCATGTAAAATGGTCTTTTAAAACATACACTAGTCATTTGAGAGCACTCCAAAAAGTCTGTTTCAAAGAGAAATCATTTCAACTGACCTTTATTGGAACAATTTTCTAGCAGCTGTTTCTTGTCCTTGCTATACTGTAGACTATCATTAAAAAGGTACTTTGTTACCCTTTGGAAAGGGAAATGCTATTTACTAAGAACTAAGAGTTTAATTTAACATGTGGCTAATCTTTTTTTTTTTTTTTAGTGACTAGACATAGAGCAGAGATATATCATGGATATGTTATTGCAGAATTTCTGCAAGGAAATTAACAAAAATCTGTCATGTTACCCTTGTGTACAAGATAATTACATGTAGATAATATAGTTAACTCAATACAAAACTAGTTGGATGACCAGACTAAAAGTGTAATCATCAATGCATTGCTATTAACTTGGATATGAGTCTCTAGTTAATTGCCAAGAGATTTTTTATTGATTTTGACATTTTTATCCATTGCTCTGATAAAGGCAAAAGAATAATACTTATCAAATTATCAGTTCTATGATGCTAAAAAAGATAATTAATACACTGGAAGGCAGAGTTAAGATCCAAAAAGTCCTTTATGTTTAAAACAGTAGGATAAATCTGTAATTCAATAATTCAACAGATCTGGGATGCAATGAATGTAAGAATCCCTATGATTATATTGATTTAAACCTGTCTAAGATTCCTGGTCCTTTTTAAACCAAACATATATCCATATTCTTCCATAAATTTTATAAATACTACCCTCCAAAAATTTTTAAATGCTATGAACAACCCCAAAGCACATTGAAATCTACTCACCACATCATTCAGTCAGTTGTCTGTGACTATAAAAGATGTGATGAACTTCAGAAGATGATTTGTAAAAAGCCTACCTATTCTCTTCTTACTTTTTATTTTATCAAAAATCTCCTCAGTAAGTTAATCATTCACACAAAGGTTTTGTATAGACAAGAAAGTTGGCATCTGGGTAGATGATTGTCGATATGCTTTCAATTTTTCTTATTCAGAACTAACACCATCTGTGATTTCCCCTAATAATCCTCCTCTCTTTTATACATCCTAAAAATCACTCCTATAATGCTTTCAAAATTGTGACATGCCCAGCACATTTCTTTTGTATGCACTTGGTCTATTTCTGTTGTCTTCTTGGATTAATTTCTCAAGAGTTTTCCCCCATTCCTTGTATACCTTATAGGGGACTGACATGTTCAATTCCAAATGTGGTGTCATCAATTATGAAAATAGGTTGCTATGGAAACATTAGCAGAGTTGTTACATTTTTTTTATCTCTGTTGCTCTTTCCCTTGTACAATACTTTCCCATATAGTTCTCTCAACTCTCACTTCCTAGCTCTGCAATCTGATTTTCATTTGACTTGGAATAACTTAATAAAGTTTTTGTAAAATTTTCCCTACCACTACATCCTCAGCCATCAATGTTATACATAAGCTGGAACTATTTAATAGTGGTAATTTTGCAAATATTCTATTAGTACTGTAATACAAAATAAGAAAATGTCACATGAAATAATATTTCTCATTGCTTCTAGGCATACTATAAAACTTATTCCACCAAGTCCTTTCTTTAACTCTCTTAGGAGTACCTTTGAGACTTCTGTCCATTTAACTGCAACTTTCTTCTTTCTTTTAGATTTGTTGTTAACAAGAAATGTCAAGATTCCTATGATTCAGCTCTCCTGGGAATTTTTCCATTCAATCACTGGACAAGGATCTCACAGTTATAGTATTAAGTCAAACTTAATTCAGTGGTTTAAAAAATGTGATTCTTACTTCTTTCTGACAATTTTGCCACTGTAAGTATAGAAGTGGAAGAAAACCTCACAAGGAACTTTAAAATCTTTCAGAATTTTCAGAGGTTGCCTTGTCAAAAAAATCATCAATTAGTGTTGTATAATTCAACTATTGACTCTATTTGTCCTCATAAATAAGAAAGTCTGTTACTGGTCTAATTCTGGAAACTTTTCCAGCATATACTTGATTAACATGCCTATCTAGAACTCAGGATCACCTTCCTGCCATTCTGGGCTATTCCTGTAGAATTTTTTGTAAGTTTTTACTGTCATACTAAAAGATTTTTTAAAACTATGAGTTCAAAATTATTTATTCTATTATTGGTTACAAAAATATTTGATTGAGTAGGGAAAAACACCCACTTATGGCTTTTATGCAACAAGGCATTTGTCATCATTATCAGTTTGGATTCCTTTGAAGACATCACAATATCAATGACTCCATCATAAAAATCATCAAAGAAAGTATAAAACAGGGACATATGTGCTTACCAAGTTTATTCATCACTGTGATGGAGAAGATGCAGTGCAGAGTTCATTTAGGGAGAAATTCCCTGAGGATAATGAGGTCTTTCATATATCTAATATTTATATCCATCCATCTATCTATTGATAGATATAGAGCTGGGTGAACATGGAGATAGGTTCATAGGTAGGTAGAAAGACAGACATATAGATAGATAGATAGAGAGAGAGAGAGATAAATAGATATAGATAGATCTATTCAACATTACTGATGGACAATGAGTGAAGTTGGCTCAGAGTTGGAATGAAGGTAAATTTGGATTGGATTGCAATAGGGAAATTGCACAACTATTTTACTAAACCCAAACTCTCCTATAAAAGTAATGATCCATGTTTTCAAAACAAAAACATTATCATCTTTGCAATATGAAAACAAGATTCAGAAGAACACTGCCCCCATAAAATGAATATTAGTGTCACACAGAAAGCTCATGGTAAAATATAAGCATATTAGGGCAGATAGGTAGATAAAGACACTTGCATGGAGATGGGAGATCCTGGGTTCAAATTGGGCCTCAGATACTTCATAGTTGTGTGACCCTGGGCAAATCATTTAATCCCATTTGCCTAGTCATTCCTAGTATTCCCCTTTGGAACAAATGTGAAATTAAATTAAAATAAAATAAAGGGTAAGCAGGTTGCAATATTAACCAACATAGTGCTAAAGAACAAGAATAAAGTACAATATGAAATGATTTTATGACAGAAAATGGGTAGGACTGTCCATCTGGAAAGAGAAAGGGATATCATTTGGAAAGGTTGAATACATCCCTGGTAGCCTCAACAGATAAGAAGAAAAAGAAGATGGCCTATAATATATCTGGAGGAATCCTTGTAAAAAATTTCTGTGGAAAGATGCATAAGAATTACACAGGCTAGACAGTAATAGAGGGTGTTCTGCCTTCATTGTTGAAAGATATGAATGAAGGGAATTCATTATCTACTTCATGTCAAGTCCACTGAGGACCACTGGGTAGGGCATCCTGAGGTGTAAGAATGCAGATGGATTCAAGGAGGGTTAGTGGGAATCGAACGGACAATGGCAATTTTATTGAGGGAGAGGATTATATTTATAGGGAAAATGATATAGGTAAGAAAATTAGATCATCTTTGTACAAAAACAGTGATAGATAATGATTCACAAGGTGAGGATAATGAATATACGTTACTTCAGTGATTAGAGACACAAGTTTTTTTCTATGCAATAGATCAATATGTCAATGTATGATTGCCCAGCTGGGTTCAGTACTTTAGTGGGTGACTCCCTAATAAGACTCCTGATGAAATTATTGCCCTAGTGATTTTTTGGCAGGACATCTGGTAACTTAGAGAAGAATAGGTGGGGTTCAAGCTAAGGGGAAATATTCTAGAATGTTCTGGGCTTATTTCCACAGCCTTGCTGAATGGAAAGCACCTCCATTCTTATCTTCTCAGAAGTTTTAGGTACTGGAGTTCCCTGGGAATGAAAGTCCCTGATCTTCTTGTACTACTCCCACAACTTAGGATTTCATTTTTTATTTATTAAAAAAATTTTTTAAACCCTTACCTCCTGCCTTGGAAATAATACTATGTATTGGTACAAGGCAGAAGAGTGGTAAGGGTAGGCAATGGGGGTCCACTGACTTGCCCAGGGTCACATAGCTAAGAAGTGTCTGAGGTCAGACTTGAACCCAGGACCTCCCATCTTTAGGTCTGGCTCTCAATCCACTGAGCCATCCATCTTCCCCATCTACTTGATATTTTAAAATATTTGTAATTTTTAAAATTTCCCTTCCATGGAGTGGGTAGCTAGGAATTTCTCTTCCCCAATATAACTTATGAAATGCTTTCCTAATTCCCTCAAGATTGAGTGACCTTGAACAGACGTTGCTATGAACATATGATTTTGCATTTGTTCTCATCCAATTCCTCTTAAAGATTCTTTATATATCAGTTCTATTCCTTGTATGAAAATTTTGGCACTGAGATGTTAAGATTCAATTGCTTCTGTCCCTCTCTTATTAAAGTTTAGAACAAATTGCCAGATCATAGAAAAAGTAGGTGGTACCAGTTAATATGACACTGGATCTGGATCCAGGAAAACACGATCTCAAATCAAAGTCAGACAATGGCTGTGTGTCCTTGGGCAAGTCATTCAACTTCTGTTGGCCTCAGTTGGGCCAACTGTAAAATAAGAGTAATAATAATACCTAACTTAAAAGGGTTACTTTTAGCAACCGAAAGAAAATATTTGCATGAACTCAGTATAGTGCTTGGTGTATTCTAGGTGCTTAATAATTACTTGCCCCTACTCCACCATAGAATTGTTGACATAAAAGTACCATTTTCTATTCTTTGTCTACTTGTCAATGAATGCTCTTGGGATGATATAGTGTGATTGAACCACATGCCACGCTTTCTTTAGACTTATATTTGCTTCCACTCATTTTTCATAATGCTTTTAAGAAGGATACTCATCAGAATCTTAGTTTTAGAGCTAAAAGTATGTTCAGAGATGACTCAATCCAACCCCTCACTTTATATTTTGAGGAAATGAGGTCCTGAGACTTTACGTTAATTTGTTCAAAGTTACATAAAAAAATATCAGAGGCAGCATATATACCCAAGTCCTTTGACTCCAGGGAAATACCTAAATCTTCAGCCTTCTCTCTGGAAGGTTTTTAGAAAAGAATTTGTACTCTCTGCCAGTGCTAGTTTAGATTGTCACGTCTCTCCACTTTGAAAGCTGATTGGGTGTTTTCTGTTTCAGGACATTTCTGGATCCTTGTGGGCTCACTGTTGTGATTCCCATATATTGGTTAAATCTCTTTTGTACCTTATTCCTCATTGTTCATGGCTCAATTTGCTATAAATTAGTTTTTATTGTTGTTATGTTGTTCAGTCATTCAATTGGGTCCAACTCTTGATTATCCCTCGTGACCATAATACACCAGGACCTTCTATGCTCCACTCTCTTGAAGTCAGTCCAAGTTCATGTTTTCATAATTCTATCTCTCCGCTTCATCCTCTGCTCTCCTTTAATACTTTTGCCTGCAGTTCTTCCCAACATCAGGGTCTTTTCCCATGTGTCCTGTCTTCTTATTATGCTGCCAAAGTATTTAAGTTTGAGCTTCAGTGTTTGACCTTCCTATGAGTAGAATGAATTAATTTCTTTACATATCGACTGGTTTGAGCTCTTTATTGTTTAAGGGACTTTCACAAGTCTTCTCTAGCACTACAATTCAGAAGCATAATTTCTGCAGTAATCAGCTTTCCTTACAGTATAAATTGGTATTGTCATCAAAGAAAAGATTCACTTTCTCAACTTCCACAACCAATATCCCCAGCATTGACTTACTAGGACCATAATACTATCATACAAATTGTCCTCAATAATTCCTGATTCTCTCATGAAAGAAGTTTTTTGTGACAACTGGTCTGTACCAGATGACCAGATGTTTAGGGTATGCAAAGTACAGACTGATTCTACCTTGGTCCTAGACCTTACTCTTGTAGTGGAAGAGGTTCATTTTTATATGAAGATTTCTTTATCCTTGAGCACTCATCTTGCTCAAGATTCTTAAACCTAACGGTGCCTTTATTTTCTTTTGCTGCTTTGGGTCAAGGTGATTCATTGAATAGAACAATGGACCTAGGGCTTGGAAAACTCTTCAGTCTTAGATATTTACCCATTTTTTACCAGGACAAATCACTTAACCCCTAGTTTGTTTCACTTTCCTCATCTATAAAGTGGGGATAATAATACTGTGAGGAACCAATGAGATATGACACAATACCTGGGACATATTAAATGTTTTATAAACGTTATGTTTATTATTTATTGTTACAGATTTTTGTTATAATCTTCCTTGTGTGTTCTTTTTTTTTGGCCCAGTCTTTGAAGTAATGATTAAGTTTTCTAGCAGCTGTATTCTGTAGGTTTTTTAATGCCTCAGTATTTGGCTTTGATTGATAATAACTGTGTGCACTCTGGTTCATGCCTGCCCAGTTTGGCTTCACATGCTTACTTCTGGAAATTCTCCACGCTGATCCCTGATTCCAAGTATTCATCATCACTCAAAGTTTCCTTTCTTCTCTTCCATCTCCCATTCATTCTTGAATATTGCTTTGTTTTTTTATTGTCTCTTTCATCACTTATGGAACTTGCATGACAACTATAGATCTTGACCTTTCCCATTCTTTCTAATTTCTCCTGCACAATCCTTCTCTCACCTTATCCATATAGTGCCACTCAACTATTAATTCAAGAACAGAGCTGAACTTGACAACTGAGATAGCTAGGTTTTCCAGAAGACAAATTGTCTGATATAATTCCTTCTCCCTCTGTCAGCTCACCAACTCTTGATGGACATGAACATGAAGGGAGATCTCAGGCATGTGACAATATATTTTTTTTCTCATGTAAAATTTGACTGTCTTGGCAATTTGTCTAAAAATGTTTAATTGACTGAAGTTTCTTCAAAAGCTTTTATTATTCAGTCCCCACAGTATCTGGTTTATTTTTTTTCCTCTTATGAAAGCACATTGCTTTCTGTTCTGGGTCTTTTGCTCTATTCACTGCCCTCCCTAGCTGCTTCTATGATTTGTTTTCAACTTTAATGACTATAGGGCAATAGCAATTGAATCCTGACACCTCAGTGCCAGAAATTCTGTACAAGGACATAGAATTGATATATATGGTCATTCCATTGAGACTATATGTTGTATTAAAATTACATATTTCTCCTTAAAATAAAATGCTTTTTCTAACTTTTCCCAAGTTTAGATACTGTGGACTAAATTGCAAACAGCTCCTTTTATTTTATAGAATTAGGAAATCCTGCTCAAATCTTTAAAAGCATGCAATATTTTCATCAAGGGAAAGAATTACATATAGTGATATATGACTAGAACCTTCCTTTAACAAAGATGATAGGATGTTCATATACATCAAAGATTACATAAGCTAGGGGTGAGGAGTTTAGGGAGAGAGATTATTTCAAACCATTTGACCTTTGGCTATGACTACTACAGTAGTCCAGTTTAATTGTTCACTTGAATTGAAAATGGTCTGGACCTATAATGTATAGAGTAAGTGAAAGATTCTGAAGGATAAACCAGAGAGTAGAGTAGAAGAAAGGTCAAGACCTAAGGAGTCAGTGAAAGCATGAAGAGTGGTAGAAGTAAAAGAATTCAGAAATAGGTCAAGATATAAGAACAAGTGAGAGAATAGGGCAGTTGGTGGAAAATATGTGGAAATTAATAGTTAATGTCAGAGTCAGAGAGAGAGTAGTTCTGTGAGTCATCCCCAAAAGTCAATAGTCAATTAAAGAGACTTTTGTCAGATTGACAGTCTTGAATCAGAGTACTGATGCGTACGTATCTCCAAGGAAAATAGAATGGCATTAAAGAGCCTAAAACCTATAGAAGAAAGACCAACATTAGTTTGAAGACTGGGCAAGCTGTCCACAAAAACAAAAAATGGCAGGATAGGAAAGCCATAGGGAAAATGAGCAGCCAAGGAAGACAAAAAGGAAAGGGAGAATATCAAAATTCAAAAAAGAAGATTGACGTTAGAAATAGGAAACTTTCTTATAGAAAGAACCCTCTTCTCCATCCAGAAAATTCTGTATATATTAGACACGAGAGTAAGAAGGAGCCTCAGCATGGTAATTAGCCTTATACTAGGTATACTATACTTAACCTCTGTTTGTTTCAGTTTCCTTATCTATAAAGTGGGGATAATAATCTTGTGAAGATCAAATGAGATATAACACAATACCTGGGACATAGTAGATATTATATGTTAGCTATTATTATTTATTATTACAGATCTTTATTATAATATTCCTGCCACATTCTTTATTTGAGGGGACATAGTACTCAGTCTTTGAAATAATGCTTAACTTTTATAACTGCTGTATTCTGTAACTATTGGCATTATGACAAACCACCAGCCACCATAAATTATACCATCCTAACAAGCATGGGTAGTGGTAGATGTCAGGAAGAAAATGTTTGCCTTTCCTTGAGTGAATAGAATAAAGTCCTACTAGAGACTTGATAGTTTGTTGCACTTCATTCTACAACAAATCCTTCCCAGAAATATACATATTTTCTGTTTTGTTGTTGTTGTTGACCAAAAAGTCATTTTATAAATAACAACCCATTAAATTGCAAGAAACATAAAATTAAGCAGGAAAATTGGGATTTCAGTGCCAGTTAAAGCATCCAGGGTCAATCAATTAATCAACATGTGCTATTTCTCCATTAAGTGATGTCTGTTCCAAAATATTCCAAGATACACATATATTCTTCTTGTAGCTAAAAGGGTAGTAGGCATATATTCTCTTTAGAGATATAAGAGAATCTTCTCCCTCTATATATCAAACATTAAGAATTGCATATACACCTTAATTTCAGGTTAGTCATGATCAATGACTGAAATTTTCAGATACAATCATACTCTTTTCTCTTTTCATCTCTACTTAAGTCTTCCTTTTCCTAAACTAATTCTTTGTCTTTAACATGACCTTCAACTTCTTCACTCCCCATTATTTGTCAGGTAATTATCCCCTCATCTTTTCCAAATCTTAACCAATTAAGTAATTCAAGCTCACATTATCCTGTCTGTGCTATAGATATTCATGGCATTGCAGGCTTCAACCCTGCATGTGGTCCTTCAGTCTAATTCAGGCTCTATTGAATGGAAAACAGCACATAAGCCTGATAACTGGATCCACTTTAGATTCATGTTATTTGCTTTCATTTGGGCCCTCTTTGCCTATAGACAATTCTTATCCACCTTCTAAATCAGTTTTCTGTTTTCAGTCCCTTCATTTTCCATCCCCAATTTGTTTTCTTCTCTTCTGAAGCCAATCCTTTCTCCCCTACATTGGAGAAGATGAACTCATACTTTACTGAGAAAAATTAAAGGGAGTTAAAGTGATAACTTTCTTTTCTTTTTCTAGTCTCTTAATCTTACAAACTTTTAACATCATTAACCACTCTTTCTTTATTCTGATAAAGGGGAGGACTGTTTTATCAAGGCCAACTCCTCTTCATGAACCTTAGATCTCATTTCTTCTATTCTCCTGGAGCACATCTTCCCCTAGATAATCTCTGATATCTCACTATCTTTAATCTCTTCCTATTTGTTGATTCCTTTCCTGTTTTCAAAGAAGTCTAAGTTCCCCTTATCCTAAAAATAAAAACAAAACAAATAAAAAAAAAACCCTCCATCAGATACTTCCCTCAAGGGAGCATCCTATTTTTCTCCCTTTGAGACTTAATAGCTGTGGACTGAGCACTGAATTTGCTCCTTATTCAGGAGCAAATGCATTCAAATTTGGCCTCAAATCCTAATCAGCTGTTTGACCTTGAGCAAGTCACTTAACCTGTCTGCCTCAATTTCCTCATTTGTAAAATAGGGACAATAATACTACCTACCTCACAGGACTGTTGTTATTATCAAATGAAATAATAGGTGTTATGTGCTTTGCAACACTTAAAACACCAAATAAGTGTGAACTGATGTGGATTTTAAGCCAAACTCTTAGAAAAGTTCTCCTCATTTACACACACACACACACACACACACACACACACACACACACACACACAATTATTTATTTATTTATCTAGTTATATGAAATATATTTATATTTATACTCATACACATATATGGAGGCCTATATAAGAACATATATTCACATGTAATATTATACACATATAAATATGTTACAAATATTCATGTATTATAAAATCATGCAATTTATATGTACACATACGTGCACATCTGTGCATTGATGTATACAGACCTCTGTGTATATATCAACCCTATATATATGTATGTATGTATATATATATGTATATATATACATTTACGCACATATATGACACTTTAAGAATGCATATTAGTTGTTTGATCTCTCACAACAGTCCTGTTATTTGAGTAGTGCAAAAATAAATTCCTCCTACCTGATAAAAGAGGAAATAGAGATTTTAGATGAGCTTTCCACAGCACACACCTGAGTAACAGATAAGAACTGAGGCTTGGATCCAGCTCTATTGAATCTGATGCATTGCTCTCTCCCGTGAGGCCACACTGTCTCATGATAGAACTATAAGTTTGGGGGACTCGTCTGTATTTTATGGTCACTGTTTAGTGGCAGAAGAGAGCAGAGGAAATTTCCTAGAAATATTCCAGAGGAAGCATAAAGGAATCCTGGTGGGACAGCATACTGCTGGCTAACTTGATGACCACTTAATGATAATGACTAGGGGAGAGTATTCCCCATTGTCACTGTGTGACTATGGCTGCCCATTTACATTTCTACATTCAATTAAGAAATATAGAATAGTTAAGGTCAAAATACAGTTTGAGTATTACTTGTTAAGGGGAAAACTCTGGGCAGGAATCAAATACTGATGGCTGCTTGTCTCACATGACTGCCCTGAGCCTCAGATTCCTCATCTATAAAATCAGAAGGATGTACAAAAATATAAACACATTATATTATAAACATTTTATATATAAACATTATATAAACATATACAAAACATATTATACATAATATGTTTTATACATAATCATTATGTATTATTATACATAATACTATATTATGTATAATATTATACATATATTATATTACACATAATATAATATACATATATTATACATAATATACATAATACATGTATATGTTTTATATATTTTATCATAATGTATAATTATATGTGTATAGATATCTATAAATATGCACACATATAGATATATGCATATATGCATACATTTTTCTTCCCCCAAAACATGTTGTATGGACAAATGGGTTATATACAAAATGGTTTTGAATGGATTAGAAGAAAATATCTATGCAAATTTAGGATAGGCTTTTATTATAGCTGTCTAGGTCTTCTGGAATTCAATGAATTTTAACTTTGTTTATTTATTTATTTAATTTCAAAGCTTTTTCCATGGTTACATGATTCATGTTCTTTCCTTCCCCTCCTCCCAATTCCCTCCCATAGTCAACAAGCAATTCCACTGGATTTCACATGTATCACGAATCAAGACCTATTTCCATGTTATTAATATTTACAATAGTGATCATTTAAAGTCTACATCCCCAATCATATTCCCATCGAACCATGTGATCAATCATTTGTTTTTCTTCTGTGTTTCTGCTCCCACAGTTCTTTCTCTGGATGTGGATAGCGTTCTTTCTCAAAAGTCCCTCAGAATCATCTTGGATCAATCCAATGAATTTTAAAAGTGAGACTTTAGATTTCTAGGATATTAGTAATAGTCATCTTAAAATTATATACTTTGCTTATTTTCTGTTTCCACAGTGCTTACTTCTCTCAGAAGAAGGAGAGGAAGTTATAATTTTTTTTTAAATTACAGCAGATTCATTGCTATTCGACAAGTCACACAACTGAGACACTTTGCACATCCCTATGTCACACACCAAGGCAACTGCAAATCAATTTTCAACTTGCAATTTTGGTAGTGATTCCATTAAAATATATACTCTCTTTTTAGTGTCCAACCCTGTGCATACTATGTGATAGAGACGGAGTATTTCACAGGCTCCTCTAAATCTGACTTTCATAATTTGCACATTCTGAGAAGAACAGCTGAATCTGTCTGGAGTAGCTCTGTTTCATACTGGTTTTCTGTCAGATTCTAGGTCCAGTGGTGCCCCTAGAATATCGTGTTGTATAGCTATAGGGCTGTCAGTGGGAGTGAGAGTGTTTAATTAACTAGCCTGCTGCACTTACTGACTGTCTATAGAGACAATAATTCTCTCTCTTCAGTACCTTTCAGTTTTCATTGTATAGATTATCTCATTTTGGGGTTGGGTGTGGCTGGCAAGGACTTCAATGAATCTGTATCCTTCCAACAGAAAAAAATATGTCTTGATGAGATCTATCTCCACACATTCCCTTCATTGAGGTTTTAAAGTTTATTTGTAAATCTTCGTAAGTGACACAATACAGCATCTCATAATCAAGTGGAGAGAATGAATTATGTTGCATATCAAAAGTGCTTGTTAATCTCACAGAAGAAATACTGGAGCAGCAAAAACACTCTGATACCTTGGGTTTATATCTATTGCTCATCTTCTAAGAGCTTCATTTTCCCCCCACAATAATGAGATAATGTATGTGAAATGAGATAATGCATCAAAATGAGATAATGTATGGGAAAGTGTTTTGAAGCCATAAAGCGCTATATAAATGTAAACTGCAGTTATTACTTGAACAAATCTTGTTAAAGCTGTGCCTGTTGGGTGGGCATATAATTTTTTATCCCAAAATAAATGTGGTGACTTTGTGTCAAAGAAGTATTTAAGAAACAAAATTATATTTTAACAGGCAAAGCAACAATTCTATATTCTTAGAGACTTTTTTAATCACTCATTTATTCAAAATAATGTATTTCAAATGCTCTCTTCAGATTTTACTACATTTAGGGGATATCACTGGGTAATAGTATTATATTCTTCCATCTACTGGACTTTCCTTTTGGAGCTCAAAACTTTCTATTAAAAAAAAAGGTTTGATATGAAACAGAGTTCCCAATTTTTCAAACACTAATCTACCTTCAACTCATAGCTTTCTTGCAGTGAAATATAAAATATAACAGTCCCATAAGTATTAAAAATGAGTATGTGTATGTGCATGTTAGGCAAGGTAGTAATGAAGAAATATATGATGGGTTTGTAACAGGTAATATTCTTTGACATAAAAGAACTTCACAGACAAGCATGAATAGCAGATGCCATCAAAGAAATGAATGATAGGAAGAGAAGATGCATTGGTCATACAAGAAAGGTAATGGATCATAGATTTATAGATCTAGATCTGAAAGAAAACTTAGGGATCATTCTTCAGGTTGCCCTCTTGACTCCCCTGGATTTTGTTTGCAATGCCCTAAGAAAACTTTCCACCTTGAAAGCCCTGGAGTTGACACAGAATTCTCTCAGTCTTTCAGTCTCTCTCTCTCTCTCTCTCTCTCTCTCTCTCTTGCTTGTTCCTCCTACAAATTCTATTTTAATGAGAATTCCCAGAACATCCAGGTACTTCCATACAAGGCTGTAGTCCCAACCCTCCTCCTGGATTTGTCTATAATGTCTCTTTAGCAGGAACCTTCATCTTTTTATCTCTCATTTGTTATATTAAAAGGAGGTCACTAATATCTATTTGATGGATATGAAGATGATGTACAGAGAGGATAAGATGGCACTTCTCCCTTATAACAGTTGCCCAGGCAGGATCCTTTAGGTCAAAGTGTTTATCCCTTCAGGACCCATCTGGGGTTAATTGATATTATTAAATTGGGCTCTTCAGCTGAGGTAACGTTGGTAATCTGACTGTGTAAATCCCTTCCCAAATAAGCTTTGGAAACCAATTTGGGAAGGTACTTTTAAACTTTAAATATATTTGGTAAGAAGGATAATGGTGTGGGATGGAGGTAACAGGAGACCCTACTTTAAATTGATACTAATGAATCTCTAACTGCAGGCAAATGAAGGAATCAAGATGATAGCTTCTCTCTGGTACAGCCTGGCCAGGGCTAAACCAGAGCAGGCAAACTGCTGGGAAATCTTCAGCTTCTTCTTCAATAGATCTTAAGCCTAATCAGTTGAGATATCCACCCTTTCCACCCTCTTCTTCTTCTCCTGCCCACTTCCCTGATCCCTCCTGGGTCTTGGGAAGCCTAGATAACTAAGATGATGAACTTCCTACTGTCTAGGGGCAGTAGAAACAGCGATGGTGGTCAGTACAAGTTGATAATGGTACAAGAACACAGGAGGAGCTTGCAGGGTAGTGTTTGCAAGTCTCTATCTCCAAAGACCAGGATCCACACTGATCTCTAGCCTCAGGACAGGAAAAAGACCCCAGAACCTCTGTCAGGGTTCTCAACTGCTCTCTCCTGAGTCTGCATGCCTCTCTGGGAACATTCTATCCAACTGACTTATCTGTCAATCAAAAGTAAACTTCAAGCTCCCAGAGATTCAATATAATACATTTAGCTTCATTTTATGTATTGATGTCCACTAGTAGAATGTAAGCTTTATGAGGGCAAGGATAGTGTTTCTTTCTGCTTCTAATTGTCTTGTCTTATGCATAGTAAGTACTTAAAAATAGTTATTTACATGACTTGACCTAGTCCAATGTCCCAATTTTCCAATTAAAGAATCAGACCTAGACATATGAAGTGCATGTTAAAGTGAACAGCATTCCACTGACACTCCTGGGTGTTCAGAGAAATGGAGGGTGACTTCTAGAACTCTTGAGGGACCCTGAATGATAAATTTATTGAATTATGTGAACAAGATTCACACAAGGTAGGCATGGATGGGTTTTGATTTTCAATAGTTGAGGACAAATGCAAATCGATAAGGTCACAGATTCATTTAAGTTTTAAATATATTTAATGCCATTTTATTGCATATTAAATACATGCCTATGTGAAACAAAAATCTTTAGTAGGGGTGGTAAAGAAAGAGCAGGGAGAAGGGAGATTTTAGCAAATTATGCATTCCGATTCATTGGTACTCTCAGAACTCTTAATTAGTTCCTGACATACTCCCCTTGATTCACTGAAGAACAATGATATACCTAATGTTACAGCAAAAAAAAATGCAAAAGTGAATTGGAATTTAGAGTCACAATTTGTACCCTTCTTAAGTAATTCTTCACCATTTATAAGTCTGTGAGTCCTTTAATCAAATTGGTAAAGCCAAGTTGTGCCCTGAAGAGAAAGGAAGAAGAGATGTAATTGGAAAATAATTTAAAGGCACTGTTACATTTCAGAAATTTTCATATTTGGTGTTTTGAATTCAAGCATCTTTTATGCAAGGGGAATTTAAGAGTTGCCTTACCCATATATTTTGCTACTTCAAGGGAATTATGGGATTAATTTTGAAAGTATGGACATAGAATGCAGACAAGGGTTTAAGGCAACTTGGAGTTAGATGAGTATTATTTAGTGCTATTTCCTATACTGTATCCAGTTCCCAATATCTAGTCATGTCTTTAACTCTAACCCTTGTTTTCCCAGAGGTGGTAGAAAGAATGGTTGCTCTCTCAAAGCTACTCTTCCCTGCTTCACTCTTTCACTATATGCAGATGTGGGTTGGGAGGGAAAAGCTACTTTTCCTATAATTTCCTTCCCAGAATGCACTGGAGAGTAATTTCCAAGGGAACAAATTTATGAGTGAATATGATTTTGACTTGAAGATTTTCTTTAATTTCAGAAGTTTCATAATTTTATAATTTCATTCCACTTCTATTTGATTTATAGTTATATTTTTGAGATGCTGTCATGATCATTTGAGTATTTTTATTTTGTTGCTTGGTGCAACCCATTGTAATCCAAATGTGACAAGATTAAAAATAATTCTAGTCATGTTATTTTTAACAGGAATGTTTCTTGGCAGTATTGTGGAGAATGGAATTGTGTTGCTGCAAGAGGACCTAAAAGCAAAATGAACTGTGAATAGAGTGGAAAGGTACAAGTTTAGTCCTATCTTACCTGCTGCCTAATCTATAAAAGACAAACACAATCTAGAGTACCCAGCAATCAGTTCACACTTTGGTACATTGAAAGTTCTGATCTTAGAGAGTGGCTATTTCCTTCCATGAGCACAGATCACAACCTCCCCACTCCTCCTCATCCCATGTACTCTCTTTTCTGATTTTTTTTTCAATTCTAAAAAGCTAAAAATATGGGCTTACTGTAAAGTATGAAAATTTAATAATAACATCATCCCTTTAGGAATATATCTTGATTCTAACAAAAATATACCATAACATTTCATTCCTCTATACCCAGGAAGTAATTTTCAATCCATAATTACTTAGAATCTAAACTGAGCTGGTTGTTCACTACTGGATGCTACTTAGCTGACCACTCAGGGCTTTGGAAAGTGGAACAGGTTCAAATAGAGTGTGTACCATTCTGATTGTATTTGGCTTAGTCTCTTGATTTCTTATAATATTGTGTAAATATTTAATATGTAACACTAACATTTTAGTTCATGATAATTTTAAATTCATTTATATAATTTATATACTTTATATATATTAATTTGTCAATATCTATTAATATAACTGTATATTCATTTATATAATATATTCATATAGTCTATAAANAAAAAGCTAAAAATATGGGCTTACTGTAAAGTATGAAAATTTAATAATAACATCATCCCTTTAGGAATATATCTTGATTCTAACAAAAATATACCATAACATTTCATTCCTCTATACCCAGGAAGTAATTTTCAATCCATAATTACTTAGAATCTAAACTGAGCTGGTTGTTCACTACTGGATGCTACTTAGCTGACCACTCAGGGCTTTGGAAAGTGGAACAGGTTCAAATAGAGTGTGTACCATTCTGATTGTATTTGGCTTAGTCTCTTGATTTCTTATAATATTGTGTAAATATTTAATATGTAACACTAACATTTTAGTTCATGATAATTTTAAATTCATTTATATAATTTATATACTTTATATATATTAATTTGTCAATATCTATTAATATAACTGTATATTCATTTATATAATATATTCATATAGTCTATAAATATATAATTTAATTGATGTTATATTAATTTTAACATATAAATAATATATTGATATAATATACAAGGTAATGACATATATTACCTTGTGCAACTTCAGTCATTATTCAAAAGTATTGATGAAAGATCCAAGTGACTGGATGTGAAATATTCTGTACACATATGTTGAAGGTGGAATGAAAATAATATGCACCAATAAATTCCACAATTGCACACTTCTGCAGCAGTGATCTGAAAAATTCCAACTTCACTATGTCTATATGAGTATCAATATCTATATTGAGAGAATGAAAGATGTTGGAGTGAGGTAATGCTAATAGAACACACACACACACACACACACACACACACACACACACACACACACACACACACAGAAACAGGATGAATCCAGCTATGGTACAATTGTAAATGCCCTGGATTTAGAATCAGAGAGACTCGGTTCATAACCCTGACCTCATAATTTTGGGCAAGACAATTTTCTGCCTCAATCCCTTCATCTGTAAAGAGTTAATACGAATATCTTCACTGTTATATGAAGTATCATAAGGTTGGAGGGATTAAAGAAGATGATAGATCCCTATTACAATTAAGAGCAGCTAAGTGGCTCAGTGGATAGACTACTGGGACTTGAATCACATGCAGTCTCCAATATTTCCTAGCTGTGTTACCCTGAACAAGTCACTTAACCTCTAATTATCTGACAAAAGGATACTCTGGAGAAGGAAGTGGAAAATCACTCCAGTATTCTTGCCAAGGAAACCCCATGGATATTTGGGGTTTATGAGATCAGAAAGAGTCATACATAACTGAACATCAAAAATTACAATGTAAGCCTTTTTTCAGGTTTTATGGAATAATATGATATAGACATGAAGAGTGTAATATGGAAAAGTCCAGGGTGGAATTCCTGCAGGATACAGGGTCAAGCCTCACCCAGAATTCTAGGGGACCCCCCCCGGAGAACTCTGGGTGAAGGGACAGTTGGAAAGGGGTTGGACAGTTGATTCCTAGGGGTTGAGGTGAGCAGGTCTCTCCACTCGCTGTTCCTGGTTTGGGGTTTGCCTGGGAGGCCATGGTGGCAAAAGCCATTTTCCTATTACAAGGGGCAAGCACAAAAAAGTCCAAGATTTTGAAAGGGAATGGAGCCAACAATGACATAAGCATGGATTAAGGAGTTAGATATAGGTATTTCCATCTAATCTATGTTTCTATTGAAAAAAAATCAAAATGGCAAACATGAAAAAGATAGAAACCTGTGTTGGAAAGACTATGTAAAGATAAATACAGTTATATAAAAATTGTGGAGATATAAATTTAACACAAATAGGAGAAATAATTTGTAATGAAAATATGAAATTATTAATAACTTTTAACCTAGATGATCCCAGTTCTTTAAATATAATATGCAACCTCTTTGGAAGCAGTCCTATTTTATGTGTGTCTTTTTGTAACCCTGATACCTATTTTAACACTGCCAAAATACTAGAAATACGACATATACTTATTGATTAATTGACATATTCCAAGGAGATCGATAACAGAATACAAAAGACTATATAATGGAAAAAAACAGTAGCATTCTGCATTAATGTAAAAAATTTAACTACCTAGAAACATATTGATTGTCTGATGACCGGAATGGCTCAATAAATCATTACATTTAAATATATTTGGATATAATAATAAACAGCACTTATATAGCTCTTTAAAGTATGTAAAATGCTAATAATTTCATTTTATTCTCACAACAAACTTGGGAGAAAGGTGCTAGCATTTTGCATATGAGGAAACTAAGGTTTACAATATTAAGTTACTTGCCCACAGAGCTGAATTTATAATTAAAATCTTCCATACTAGGTCGAGTGCTCCATTTACTTTTCCAGTTGACCCCCAAATGAAAAAACAGTTAAATATTTAGAATTGAGACAAACAGAAAAAAGTTTTGTCAACTTATACAAAATGGAAAAAATCAGAACAGATAAAATGATATACATGATTATAGTAAATTAAATTTAATAAATTCAACTGATTTAACTTTAATTATAATGACCCAATATTGTTCCTAGAGAACAGACTATATATATAAAACAAACTTCCCATTAGAGATGTGGGACAATAGACAAGAAATGTTACATACACTATCACAAAGTCTCTTTGCTGACTTGATCTTGCTTTTTTTTCCCCTCAAGGTAAAACAATATAAGTGGCACATTGGGAAAGAATTATAAAAACAAAGCGAAAAAACAAAATATGATGAAACTCACTAAGGAATTATAGTCACTGAGAGGATGGCAACAATCTACACTAAGAAGAAATGCTATGCTAACAATGATGTTGGCAGTTCTTTCTAAATATTATTGTTTAGTGAGAAAATGAAAGTATTTTCTGCATGTTTTATTTGAAAACACTGAGATTCAAAATTTTTTGATTTAGTTGCTAAAGGTGCTAATCATACAACTAAAAACATGAAATAGAAATAAAAATAAAACTTTCCTAAGATGACAGAGACTAGTTTCCTCACCAGCTGGCCATTGTAGGATTGGATGCTGGAAACAATTCATTCAAACTATTTTCATTTTTTACAAGTTCAATAGAGGATACTATGACGTGGCCCTTGGCAAAGGCTCCAGCAGCAGTTATCTAACTACCTCACCTTCAGACCTTGATTGATAATTAAATGTCTGATAAAATGTGAAAAGAATTGTTCAATCATTTGTTTATTCTTTCATTGCAGTTACCTTTTCCTTCCAAATATTTAAGACACACTTTTAGAAATAAGCCTTTGAGAAATAATGAACTGTCCTATTAAGCATGCAATTGAAGAACAGTGGTAAGATAGGAAGGAAAACCTTCTGTTCTCTGTCTTCTGACAAATCTAATTCTTTAATTAGCTCATAATTTATTGTTGTCAAAGTGGGAGATGTCAGACAGTCAGGGGCAGGTTTTGTACTCCCTCTGAATCCATCTATATGAAACCATCTTCAAGAACAACCTAATTCAATAGAGGAGAGCTGGCTGCTCAATTGTTGAACAAAAGTCTATTTGCTCCCTAATGGAAAAATGCAGGCCCCAGCAAATCTCATCTGTCACTAACAACTGGAGAGGATAGAAAGTAGATTATCTATTAGAAAATGTATCAATAAAAAGTCATCATCCAGAATCAACTCTTGGAGTAGCCATTTGATGCCAGCTGCCTTATTTGAAAGCAGCCCCAGGTAATGTCATTTGCAAAGTGCTTTATGCCCATATCTTATAATTTTAGGGAAGGTCAAGAGGGGAAAAATATCCTATAACAACCTTTATCTCCTGAAAAACATAATGAGGACTTGACTGCTAATTAAAACACTCCAAACTGGGGTTGAGATTTAGCTTAGAAGGAAAATAGAGGCTTTGAATAAATTGCATTTTGCAATGAAAATTTTTGGTTTACTATACAATATTTTTCTTTTAGCTTTCATTTGCTATAACAAAAAGTAATTAATTAGGATCCGGGTTAGATGATCTTGTTTCTCCTCTATCCCCTTATTTCTCAGTTGCTGCAACAAAAAGAAAAGGGATCTGTGATAGTTTTTAAAATATAGAGGTAGAAGAGACCCTAGGGCTCTTCTAATCTAACCGCTATATTTAGATGAAGAAACTTGTGAAAAGTCATACAGGTAGTATCAAAGATAGCATCTGAGCCTAGGTCCCCCAACTACATATCTCTTTTCATATTATCATGTTGTATGTTGTGGCTTATGTGAGGTAAAAATTTAATACTTCTCTTAAATTTAGATAGGACCCTCTCACTAAGATTTTCACGTATGGATGCATATCATTTTATAGAATAGACAAATTCTTGAATATTGTAGATAGATGGATCTTTGCTAAAGAGGTGGTGTTTGAATACTTCAGTGACTCAAGGTAAAAGAGAATGTATATGGTGGGTATAATGTTGGGAATGGATTCAGAAAAATGCTGTTTCAATCTTGATTCAGAACTTCCTAGAATTATAGCTTTGTTACCCTAGGCAGGTCATTTGACATCTCTATGCCTCAGATAGCTATGCAGAGGATATCTACTAAATTCTTGGATGGTTTGCAGTCTGACTTGGTAATAGGAGTTCTGCTCCTGTTAATAGTTTAAGAGAACTGTGAGCTAAAAATGTGGGGGCTCTTATAGCACATTGAATTTCTTTGAAGAGCTTTTACTCATATTACTTGATTTGATCTACACTGATTATGTATGTATGTTTAATACTCACTTACTTATTAAACTTAATTGCATATTAGTAACAATTATTTCTCTACCATCAAACCAAATCAATATTTCCAAATAAAAATTGTTGACTATCAAACTCTTATAAATTCATGCTTCTTAAGTTCCCATTATTTTTCTTTTACCCTCCTCATTTCTATAATGTTCTTTACCCTTTGTCCACTTATTTAGATTCTTTTTTCACATTAACAGACCAGAATTTCTCCTCTCTCACAAAATCTTTATTGCAAAGAGCCAGAATATGTTTTCTACTTCTGCTTTCTTTTTAGGGAGACCCTAAATACTTTCTTTTTTAAAATTTAGCTAACATCCCTACCTTAGTTAACTGGCTCTAAACAACTTGCTAAAACAGTTCTAAATTCTAAGTATTATTATGTTTTTAATCCAATGATGGGAAAACTACAGCCCATGGGCCAGATGTAGCCCCCAAAATGTTCTATCCTGCCCTGCAACATTATTCTTAATCTGATGAATACAATGAGTAGGATACAATACAATGAAACTTCAAAAGAGTTGCCTTAGAAACAGACTGATAGATGAGCATTTCCTTTCCTTTGGCCCCCTCTTTAAAAAGTTTGCTCATCACTATTTTAATTCATATGTCTGTAATTTAGAAAGAAATTTCTTTAATACCATTAACTTATATATTATTAGATATTACATATGAAAATATGTAGCCAGATGCATATATATATATATATATGTATATATGTAGATAGATAGATGACAGCTGTTTTAATCAGTAATTTTCTATATGTCATTGTCTTTGCCCTTTTTTCTATTTCAGACAATCTATTAAAGATCTTTTTTTATACCTTCAGTTCTCTCATCTTTCTATTATTATTCCATTAACAAGGATTTCTTATGATATTTTATGCTACAGTATTCTTGTTCTTTTCTTTTTCTATTCTTGTCTTATTCTTCACTCTCATATATTCATCTTTTTGATATGTTTCCCTTGAATAATTTTTGTAATTTTTTTTTTCTTCAGTGGATCCCTTCCTTTCTACTGGCCTTTCTACAATTCATAGCAAGAGTCTAAAGATTCTGTTTTCTTAAAATTAGAGCATACAAATATTAAACTCTAAAAGAATTGTACATTGATCATGCTTGGTCACTTTTTTGATAGCTGAAGATATAGGAGCTCCCTTTAGACTGTTTGCTCTAATATTATAAGCGGAAAAATGTTCAGTGAATCATGACTTGTTAGAGCTGGACATAGTGACTATCTAGTTCAAACTTTTCATTTTTTAGAAGAGGAAAAGGAGATCTCTGGTAAAAAAGTAATTGGTCAAAAGGACTGGAATTCAAGTTCCTTGACTCCTCTATTGCTGGATTACTTACTATAATTATAATTATTTTTCCCATGTAGCAACTTAAGTGCGCTTCCCGTTCACAATGAAAACATCTTCTCAAACTCTCAATTGCAAGGCCAGTTCAATTATCGACATAGTGGTCATAAAACTGCATGATTGTTCTCCTTGTTTAGGCCCATGGCGTAATAAGATTAATTCTATCTCTCCATTAGTTGAACTTTGTGAAAGAACATAGCTATCTTTGCCATTAATCTCAAAGTTTAAGGACATATCTGTCACATCACCGTTAAATTTATTTTGTCATTATATCAAGGATCTACGAATTGTTAGTATGAGAAATTTTCCTACCAGAATCACACTCAGAATGCCAGACATATAGAATTTAAAATTGGAAGTGATCTCAGTTGCCATGTTATTCAGTTCAAAAGTGAAAAAGAATCATTTACAAAACATCTGGCATATGAGCATCTAGGTTTCATTTAAAATCTTTTTATTGAAAATCCAATACTTCCTAAGACACACATTTTGATTTTGTGTAGCTGTTCAAATTTTAAAAAAATAATTCATATGAAAGCTAATTTTGATTCTTTGAAATTTAAAGGCTAAGTTGATTTCCAAATACCAAAAGAGCAGAATAAGAAACACTTGGAAGTCACTAGCAATCCTCTAAAGGACCACAGAAGAATGAAAGTACCTCAAAAAGAATTCTGGTGAGGCAGAACCAAAGAAGAAAAGATGAAGTAGTGCTCCGGCTCAGAACAACATGGAGGTACAGCAAGAAGGATACAAACTGGGATAGGAAGAGAGAGCACTAAGCAAGCCTCAGAAGAATTTGGACTGATAGTGTGCAAGGGGCAGAGGAAGAACAGCTGGCCCACCCTTCTGAAAGTAAGAGCAGAAATTAATGCAATAAAGAACAGGTAGCATTATGAAGATTATGACTCCACTTGGCTCAGTAGTAACAGAGACTGGTATTGACCCACTCAGAATGACAGAAGCCAACTTTACCCAGTTTGAACAGCATCTGAACTGAATACCTGCAAATCTCTCCATAGCAGACCAACCAGGCCACCTCTGCAGAGTACTCCGTCTGGGACTGAGACAACTGAGCAGATACCAGGCACTGGAATAGGTCATAGATAACTGTGGGACAATACTCCCTCTATCCCAAGAACAGAGCTAAGCTTCAGTATATAGGTAAAGTTGTGTGAAATAATGATCCCCAAATCCCAAAATAATCAAAAGGCATCAACCAAGATAACTGAAATTCAAGCTGATAAGAAGACATTAATACCAAAATAAAAACATGTGAAGCCTGAAAGGAAAATGTGAAAGGAAGTTAAGGCCAAATGAACTCCTATAAAAGCTGAAAAAAAATCAACAGACATAAAGTAAGAGAATTAAGAGAAAAATTAAAAAAAAACAAAATTATAGGGAAAATCAATAGCTCAGAACAAAAAGTTACTGGAGAAAAATCACCATAAAAAAGACATATAATATCTCAAATAGGCACATAACTTAGTAAGAAAGGAAGTACCAAACCCAAATGAAAAAAAATTAGAATTGGAAAAATGGAAGATAATAACAGCACAAGACACTATGAAAAAACAAAACAAATTCAAAAGACTGAAAAAATATAATAAATGTTAAATATCTTATGTGCAAAACAGCTGACCTGGAAAACACATGATAAAGAAATAATCTAAGAATTGTTGCATTGCCTAAAACTCATTATTAAAAAAAATAACTTAGAGATCATGTTGCAAAACATTATCAAGGAAAACTGTTCTTTTATTCTTGAAAAGAGGGGGAAATAAAAATTGAAAGAATTTACTGATAATCTCCTGAAAGAAATGCTAAGTTTTATAACCCCAGAACTATTATAGCCATCTTCCAGATCTCCCAGCCTAAGGAGAAAATACTATAAGCCACTAGGGAAAATAAAAATTCCAAAATTGGGGAAACCACAGTCAGGGTTACTTAGGACCTGGAAGTTTCTCTAATAAAGGACTAACAGACATTGGAATATGATATTCTACAAGACAATGGATCTGGACTGACAATAAAAAAAATCACCTATGGAGCAAAATAGCACAGTGTTCCAGGGGAAGAAATGTAAATTTAATGAAATAGATGACTTGCAGGCATTCCTAAAGAAATAACAAAAGCTAAAAAAAATTCAATGAGAAAATCTGACCCTAAAGAAAAACATTAAAAGGTAAATAGAAGAAACTCAAGGAATCAAAGATGTTAAACTAATCACGTACCAGACTCCATAAGATTTCTGTAGTACAGGAGATTCCTAAAGTACTTAAGATACTTAAAAGGTAATCAAGGGAAACAATGAGACTAAAATGATTACATTAATAGTAAGAAAATAATAACTAAGATGCATAGGACAGATTTGATATTTCAAGTACCTAAGATATCTAAAGTGCTTAGTATAGGCAAGTACATGTTTAAGAACTTCATCAGTATTAGGGGAATGGATAGTAGCGTATACAGGCAGAGATTGGAGAGTAAGTTGAATATGATGGAATGATAAAAAAAATCAAAGGATAAGAAAGAAGAATATACTGGAGACAGAGAAAAAGAGCGAAAGTTGAGGATGGATTCTAAAGTATAAATAAAACTGAATCAAATTTTTAAAAATATGAATAATAGGCAATTGTCAGGTGAAGAAATTAAAATTTTCTTTAATCATAGGAAAAATGCTCCAAATCAATTAATTAATTATTTATTTAATTAGAGAAATGCAGATTCAAAACCCCTGAGATACTACCTCACACTTGAGAAAAAAAGAAAATGATAAATGTTGGAGGAGGTGTGGAATAATGGGGATACTACTACATTGTAAAAATGGGACTGATACAATCATTCTAGAGAGCAATCTGGAACCATGCCCAAAGGGACATAAAACTGTGCATTACCTTTGAATCATCCATACCACTCCTAACTCTATATCTCAAAGAAATTAAAGATATGAAAAAAGGATCTACTTGTAAAAACATATAGCAGCTCTTTATGTGGTGGCAAAGAAGTAAAAACTGAAGGGATGTCTATCAGTTGGGGAATGGATGAATACGTTGTGGCATATGATTTTAATAGAATACTATTTTGCCTTAAAAATGACAAAGATAATTCTAAGAAAACCTGAAAAGGTTATATAAAGTGATATAAAGTGAAGTGAGAAGAACCAGGAGAACATTATATGTAGTAACAATAATGTTCCATGATCAACTTTGAATTGCTTAATTATTATCAACAAGGCAAGGACCCAGGACAATTCAAAGGGACTCATAATGAAAATGGTTATCCACCATGATAGAAGGAAGAGTCTGAATGCAGATTGATGCATACCATTCTTCTCTTTATTTCTTCCATGAATTTTCTCTAGTGTAAGCAATATGTCTTATTTTACAACATGACAAACAAGGAAATTTGTCTTGTGTGTATATATATATGTATATATATATGTAAATATATATACATATTCTACATATGCATACATATGTAGAACCTATATATTTCCTGCCTTCTTGTGGAAAGGAGAGGAGGGATGCAGGATGAAAATATAAATTACAAAATGTGAGAAAATGATTATTAAAAATTATATTAATATGTAATCTGGAAAAAGATCTTTAATAATGAAGAAAATAAACTTAAAGCCTTTTCTTCCTACTTCTGCCTTCTGAATTCAAATAGAACTAGAGCCAAATATAATGCTTCCTTCACATCTCGGTTCTTTAAATATTTGAAAACAACTATCACACTTCCTTTAAATATTCATTATATTTCTCAAGGTTAAAAACTTTCAATCCCTTCAACCAATACTTATAAAGAGTGACAGACTCAGATCTTTTGTGGCCTTTGCTATTTTTTAAAGATTTTTTTAAGATATCTTCAAGCTTATCAATATCCTTCCTAAATTTTGGCACCAACAACTAAATCACATATTTCATATGTTTTGTTTTGTTTTTTCATTTTTTTCATTTATTTAACCTAAGTACAAGATAAAGAAGACATTGATAAACAAATATTAATCTGCAAAACATGTGGAAGTTTTGTAAGAATCTGATAGCAATGGGAATCAAAATTATTGAATTGTAAGTTTTTAATGTTTTAACTACTTTTGAATTTGATCTTTCCCCTTAAAATGCTGTATTCTTTATTTTTATTGTTTTTCTGAATCTGGTTATTTAATGGATAGCATTTATATGGTGTCATAAAGTTAGCAAAGTGCTTCACAATAATTATTTCATGTCATCTTCACACATTAATTGTTGTTATTAATATCCCAAATTTAAATATAAGGAAATTAAGACAGCCATTACATATCTTGCTTAGGGTCACATAGCTTTAAAATGTCTTAAGTTGGACTTTGGTCTTCCTGACTCTAGTCCAGCATTCTATGTACTAAACTACCTAACTGCCCTTCACTTTGTAACATGGTTATATATCTTCTGGAATTTCTCACATGGGGTCTTATATCATTACAATCTTCAATTATAATGATGTATTGCAATTTACTTAGCTATACTCCAGTCTAAAGTGAATCTGCTTTCTTTTTACTTCTCTGTTACTACAAAAGATTCTTCTGCAAATATTTTAGTGAATATGGGATTATTCTGTCTTTGACCTGTTTGGAGTAAATGTTTAGTAGTAACCTGAGTCAAAGGTTTTGATATTTTAGTTCCTTTCACTAATTTACTTTAATAATCCATTGTATATGCACTTTAAGAATGGAAGAACTGCCACTTATATATCTAACATTCAGAATATCTAGCATTCTTTCCATCTTCCCTCCTTGCCTATCTATTGTCTTTTTATATTGGGCATATAAGTGCCTCTGTGGTCACCCAACTTTATTTTTACTGTCTCTACAATTCTATCTCTTAAACTGAAACTTTCTAAGCCCAGTTGGAATAAAATCCCAAGCCTACTTCTTCTAGAAGTTTTGTTCTATAATTATCAATAATGATGCTACCTAGCCTTCAACCACCTCATATCCAGTAAAGAAATTTTTAAAAGTTTGCTGTCATGTAATCTGGAAAAATAAAATTTACAATAAAAAATTGTGGAATGGTAATGTATGCCAACTTTGAAATGTTCTTTCCTCAAAAGGTCAGTGTGCCCTGAAGACTGCCCTTACTTTCCCTTATCTTATCTGATTCCTATCTTAATGTACATTCCAAAAGACTTACAGTATAAATCTTGTGCTGGGTAAAAAATCCCCATATTACCTAATCCTAAAAACTTCCTTCCCCTTTTACTGAATGAAACTCTATAAAAGCCTATACTCTCCTCCAGACTTTGGGAGACTTTGGTCTATCCAACCCCATACACATGTGGTTTCTTAAAATTCTCTCAGTGGGGGAAAAAACAAACAAACATCTTTGCTACAGAAAAAAAGAAGTTTGTTGTTAATTACATCACTAACTAAATGTGACTTCCTAGAACAAATGGAAGTATATTTGTTTATTCTTTATTCTGCCAAACAAGAAGAACAATTACAACCAAAAGACATTAACAATTTAGTGATTTTTCTCTTAAATATGGTAAGATTTGAGATTGGAATAGAAATCAATCAAGATTTCCTTTCACCATTTTTGTTTTGATTCCTGTATTTTTTAATTTTATCTTCTTGTTCTCGGAGAAATCTCCTTTAACAAAAACTTCAATTTCCCAAGTTCAGTGATAATGCATTTTCCTTTTTCTCTCATTTTTATGGTTTTATCCTTTGTTTTGTTCACTCTTGCCTTTTCTTTTCTGGCTGTCTGGTCCCCCTGTATCAATAAAGTAGGTCTGGCCTTGGGCCTGACTAGCCTGTCAAGACAAGATAGTGTTGGCAATGGGGAATTCAAAGGGTCTTATAAGACATAAAGCTTTTTAGAGACAAATTGAGCTAGACAAGTAGTCAGCTCCTTCAATATGCCACATATTTTGACTCCTGATCCAGTATTGAACTTTAGAATGAAACTTTATCTCAACATTTCGTTTTCCTATTTTTTTTATATTCCTCATATTTCAGTTTTATAAAGAAATCCCCATTGGTGACATAGTCTTGTCCTCTGTTTTATAGTTGTGTGGATTCTATTTTAAAACTCACATTAGTCCACAAAGGAGGGTTACTCTTCCCTGTCCTGATATTCACCTAATCACTTAAAGTAAACAGCTTCTCCTCATGTGGTAGGTAACCTGGGAAAAAGCTTTATGGTTTTTTTTAAATGTTTGATTTCTGTCTGTTATTATCAGACATATATATGTCCTTTCTATAAGCTGAATTAGGATTAAACCTGCTCTCCAGTGTTTCTTCTTTATTTTTACACTTAATTTCTCAGGATTTGTAATGGATTTTTAAAATAAAGTCTGTAGACCACACATATTGCAAGGTTAACCTACTCTTACATATCTTACTTTTAAAATTTATTTCTATAGAAACCCACTGGGCACAAGGATACTGGCCACGTTGGACTATATAGTTCTTACATATTTTAGCAATACACCAGATATGACCTTAAAGGACAAAAATATGATTTGTTTAGTAGAAAAGACTTTTCTTCATCAAAATGTTTTTTCCATTTCCTATCCATGACATGCCCCATTATTTCTATTAAATTCACAGATTAGGTATTTTTGCCATGTCTTAACATACTGCTATGCTTTGTCTCTAACCAACTTAGATTCAACCTGTTGTCAAGACTTTTTGATTTCAGCTCTGCAATATCTCTGAAAACTGATCCTTTCTCTCTGTTACTCCCACAACTCTGTTTCAGGCCTTTATCATCTCATGCCTGGAATACTGCAACAGCCTTCTGGTGGGTCTGCTGTTCTTCTTCTTCAGTCCAATTCATCCTGCTTTTTGCCACTCAAGTGATTTTCTTAAAGCACAGGTCTGACCATGCCACCACCTCCTCCTCAAAAAATTCCAGTGTCTCCTTTTATCTTCCTGATCAAATTCAAAATTGTCTATTATTCAAAACCTATTATTCTTAATATAGACTTATCCTACCTTCTCTGTCTTGTTATATACTTCATTCCCCCTTCCATGTAGTTTTCAATCCAGTGGTAACTAGCTAATTTTTTTTTAAATTTTCCAGGGTTAAGATAATATCTCAGCTCTGGTGATTTTCTCTGAGTGCCTTTCATGCCAGGAATGCTCTCCATCCACATCTCTTCCTACTAGATACTCTGACTTCTTTTAAGCCCCAACTAAAATCCCAGAAAACTTAAACTTTTAAGTCCCAAACGAAAATATAGAAAGATTTTCCTGACCTCTCTTAAAGTATGTCTTCCCTTTCTTAATTTCCTATTTATACTGTACACATCTTGTTTGTTTATATTTGTGACATTGTGAGCTTGTTGAAAGCAAAGACTGTTATTCTTCTTTGTCTCTAAGGCTTAGCACAATATCTAGCACATAGTAGGTGTTAATTAATATTCATTAAGAGATTGTGTATCATGTTGTCATATTTTTGTCAACTTTTATATGGATTCCTCCAAACATCTTTTATTTGAAGATTAATAATGTTACTAATCCCTATTTCTAAGAATCTCCCTCTCCCCATTTAAAATATAATATTTATAGTATAGACAATTCCATCATTTATTTTTAAAATGTATTTATTTAATAAATTTATCTAGATTATTTTCCAATAGTTACATGATTCATGTTCTTTCCCTCCTTTCCTCCCACTCAGAGTCAACAAGCAATTCCACTAGGTTTTACATGTATCAAAACCTAATTCCATATTATCAATATTTGCAATAGAGTGATCATTTAAAGTCAACATCCCCAATCATATCCCCTTGTAACTATGTGATCAATCATATATTTTTCTTCTGTGCTTCTCTTCCCACACTTCTTTCTCTGGATGTGGGTAGCGTTCTTTTCATAAGTCCCTCATAATTGTCCTGGATCCTTACATTGCTGCTAGTACAGAAGTCCATTACACTCTATTTTACCACAGTGTATCAGTCTCTGTTTACAACATTCTCCTGGCTCTGCTCCTTTCACTCTGCATCACTTCCTGGAGGTCATTCCAGTTCACATGGAACTCCTCCAGTTCTTTATTCCTTTCAGCACAATAGTATTCCATCACCAACGTATACTACAATTTGTTCATCCATTCCCCAATTGAAGGCCTTACCCTTGCTTTCCAGTTTTTTGCCACCACAAAGAGCGCAGCTATAAATATTGATGGAAACACACTCATTTTCCATTTTTTCCACCACAAAGAGTGTGGCTATGAATATTTATGTACACATATTTTCCCTATTCTCTCTTTGGAGTACAAACCCAGCAGTGGTGTGACAGGATCAAAAGGCAGGTAGTCTTTTTTTTAAAGACATTTATTAAGGGGGCAGCTGGGTAGCTCAGTGGATTGAGAGTCAGGCCTAGAGACAGGAGGTCCTAGTTCAAATCTGGCCTCAGACACTTCCCAGCTGTGTGACCCTGGGCAAGTCACTTGACCCCCATTGCCTACCCTTATCACTCTTCTGCCTTAGAGCCAATACACAGAAGTTAAGGCTTTAAAAATGTAAAAAAAAATTATTAATATTCATTTTTTTAGTAAAGTTAACATGGTTACATGATTCATGCTCCTACTTTCCTCTTCACCCCTTGGTCTCCCTCCACCCCTGGTCAATCCGCATTTCACCTGGTTTTAACATGTATAATTGATCAAGACCTATTTCCAAATTGTTGATGGTTGCATTGGTGTGGTAGTTTCAAATCAAAATCCCCAATCATGTCTGCCTCAACCCACGTGTTTAATCAGCTGCTTTTCTTCTGTGTTTCCATTCCTGCAGTTCTTCCTCTGAATGTGAGTAGCGTCTTTTCCATAAATACCTCAGAATTGTCCTGGGTCATTGCATTGCTGCTAGTACAGAAATCCATTACATTCGATTTTACCACAGTGTATCAGAATCTGTGTACAATGTTCTCTTGGTTCTGCTCCTTTCACTCTGCATCAATTCGTGGAGGTCCTTCCAGTTCACATGGAATTCTTCCAGTTTATTATTCCTTTGAGCACAATAGTATTCCATCACCCGCATATACCACAATTTGTTCAGCCATTCCCCAATTGAAGGACATACCCTCCTTTTCCAGGTTTTTGTCACCACAAAAAAATCGGTTATAAGTATTTTTGTACAAGTCTGTTTATCTATGATCTCTTTGGGGTACAAACCCAGCAATGGTATGGCTGGATCAAAGGGCAGTCATCCTTTTATAGCCCTTTGAGCATAGTTCCAAATTGCCAGCCAGAATGGTTGGATCAGTTCACAGCTCCACCAGCAATGCATTAATGTCCCAATTTTGCCACATCCCCTCCAGCATTCATTACTCTCCTCTTCTTTCATTTTAGCCAGTCTGCTAGGTGTGAGGTGATAACTCAGAGTTGTTTTGATTAGCATTTCTCTAATTATTAGAGTTAGAACATTTTCTCATGTGCTTATTGATACTTTTGATTTCTTTACCTGAAAATTGCCTATTCATATCTCTTGCCCATTTATCAATTGGAGAATGGCTTGATTTTTATACAATTGCTTTAACTCCTTGTATATTTGAGTAATTAGACCCCTGTCAGAGTTTTTTGTTATGAAGATTTTTTTCCCAATTTGTTGTTTCCCTTCTGATTTTGGCTATATTGTTTTTGTTTTACAAAAGCTTTTTATTTGATGTAATCAAAATAATTTATTTTACATTTTGTAATTTTCTTTAACTCTTGCTTGGTTTTAAAATCTTTCCTTTCCCAGAGATCTGACAAGTAAATTACTCTATGTTCACTTAACTTATTTATAGTTTCCATCTTTATATTCAAATCATTCACCCATTCTGAATTTCTCTTGGTGTAGGGTGTGAGATGTTGATCTAAGCCTAATCTCTCCCATATTGTTTTCCAAATTTCCCAGCAGTTTTTGTCAAATAGTGTATACATGTCCCAAAATTTGGGCTCTTTGGGTTTATCATACACTGTCTTGCTGATGTCACTTACCCCAAGTCTATTCCACTGATCCTCCCTTCTGTCTCTTAGCCAGTGCAATACCATTTTGATGACAGCTGCTTTATAGTACAGTTTAATATCTGGTACTCCTAGGTCCCCTTCCTTCACATTTTTTTTCATTATTTCCTTGATATTCATGATCTTTTGTTATTTCAAATTAACTTTATTATAGTTTTTCCTAATTCAGTAAAAAAGTTTTTTGGTAGTTTGATAGATATGGCGCTAAATAGGTAAATTAATTTGAGTAGAATGGTCATTTTTATTATGTTAGCTCATCCTACCCATGATCAATCAATGTTTTTCCAATTGTTTAGATCTAGTTTTATTTGTTTAGAAAGTGTTTTGTAGTTGTTTTCATATAATTACTGTGTTTGTTTTGGTAGATAGATTCCTAAGTATTTTATATTGTCTAAGGTGATTTTTTTTCTTTTTTTTCTTTTTTTTAACATTTATTAATATTCATTTTTAACATGGTTACCTGATTCATGCTCCTCCTATCCCCTTCAACACTCCCCCCCCCCTGCACCGCCCCCACCCATGGCCGATGCGCATTTCCACTAGTTTTGTCATGTGTCCTTGATCAAGACCAATTTCCAAATTGTTGGTAGTTGCATTGGTGTGGTAGTTTCGAGTCCACACCCTCAATCATGTCCACCCCGACCCATGCGTTCAAGCAGTTGTTTTTCTTATATGTTTCCTCTCCTGCAGTCCTTCCTCTGAATGTGGGTAGCTTTCTTTACCATAAATCCCTCAGAATTGTCCTGGGTCATTGTATTGCTGCTGGTTCAGAGGTCCATTACATTCAATTTTACCACAGTATATCAGTCTCTGTGTACAGTGTTCTTCTGGCTCTGCTCCTTTCGCTCTGCATCAGTTCCCGGAGGTCTCTCCAGTTTGCCTGGAACTTCTCCAGTTTATTATTCCTTTTAGCACAATAGTATTCCATCACCCGCATATACCACAGTTTGTTCAGCCATTCCCCAATTGAAGGACATACCCTCCTTTTCCAATT